>NW_020172371.1:45231-80506 GCF_003031525.2 Neophocaena asiaeorientalis asiaeorientalis | reverse complement strand
CCCGTACCAAAAAAAAAAAAAAAAAAAAAAAAAAAGTTGGATGAATAGAAAATTGATACCACTGATCAAAACACACATTGAGGATTTTTTGATCTATCCACTTTCCTTCTGGTTACCATTTCCTCTAGTGCACATCTAAATGAAAGTTAACTATTTAAAATTTGCTTACAAGATATGTGAATGTTTCAATTCGGTTTCAAATCAATCCAACATATGCAAAGCACACATGCAAGTGAATAATGGAAGAAGAATCACAGAAGCAAACAGACTTCATTCTATAAAATGTACTTCATTTTTTTACCTTTTACATTATGCCATTGAACTCATGATTGTTTATATTATGATTTCATCTTTCACCTACTCTGTTGTTCACAGATTCATTGTCTTTAAAACCACATGAAGGTCACTAGTTTGTTTTCTTATAAAAATGACATAATGGATTAAAGCTGGAATTCTGTAGCTAGTGACTCATGCTTGCATTTGTACATTTTAAAAGATGTAATTTATAGAATGGAAGCATCCAGCCTTGAGCTGTTTCAGACTTCAGTTTCGCCAACAAATTAAGAAATAAAGCCTAAGATAAATAAGTGCACATGGCCTGTCAACTGCTCAGTCATCTAATTTAAATCTCAAAAAATACTCTTATTTGTATTTTACATGTTTCTTTCTCTCATTGTGACTATATACATATAATGTATATCGTATCTCACACACATCTTTTACCTATATGTCAGTAAGAATAGAAGTCATAATCTTGAAAGTATTCATGTACTTGTACTAACTTTCTAATTACTGAAGC
The DNA here is from genome assembly GCF_003031525.2 of Neophocaena asiaeorientalis asiaeorientalis. Classification (NCBI taxonomy): domain Eukaryota; kingdom Metazoa; phylum Chordata; class Mammalia; order Artiodactyla; family Phocoenidae; genus Neophocaena; species Neophocaena asiaeorientalis. The sequence continues at coordinate 79,707 of NW_020172371.1, read as the reverse complement.
CAAGAATGTAAATGTACTTTCTGTTCATTCTGAATTTATTAAGCATGACATGCTTCTCAAGGGCAGTATGCTGTAGTCAAATTTTTAAAGGCTTTCATTTAATATGCCACATAACCTTCAAGAAGCAGTGGGCCATGGTAAAGAAGAACCTGATTTCAGATTTAGGAAATTTGGGTTCTCTTTGTAAGCTTTGCCAGTAATTAGCTGTGTGACCTGGAACAAGTCAGGAACCCTCTCTAAGGCCTTAGTTTATTCATCTTTAAAACACAAGCAATATTAAGTCTGTTACAAATTCTTTCAGTACACTTTTGTTCTATTGCTTTATTAAAATGCTTAGTACTTAACGTGCTGTTGCTTTTATAATTTCATCCATGCGTTTAGGAATTATAAAGTACTTTGCTAATATTCTTAAAATTATCCAACTCCATAAATAATCTAATAAAAACTCTTTTGGTATCGAGAACTAACAGTCACTTGATATTCAGACAGTTGATTTTATCTGAGATTTTAAACTACAGCTCATTATTTACTTACTTGCAGTATAAGCCAACGTGTAATTCAGATATCTATGGGCTTGCTAATAACAAATAATTCACATTACTCCTCTGTGTAAGAATCTTACATTGTTCAACTAACCTAACCCATTTCTGGACACATAAGAGGTGCTGAACTCATGTTTGCTGATTCATTAAGTAAGTTAAGAGTAAAAAGACTGGGCATGAATGACTCCAGACTCATGGAGAGTTTTTTTTAATCCATCTGAAAATTTGAGTCAGTAAAAAAGAGATTTGGTCATTATATGTTTAGGTTATAGTGAAAAAGTCACCTGAGAAAGTTTATCCAAATTCATATTCCTTCTTTAGGCTTTGGGACAAAGAAGTTTTCAGATCAGAATTTTAATCCCATACAATCTCTTTTTATCTACTCTACTCCTTGAAATTTGTCTAAGTTTAACAGTGGCCTTTTTCTGCCAAATCCTTTATGTAGAGTTTATATACTAGAGCTCTAACTAGACTCCAAACTACTGGAGATAAGAACTAAGTATTCTTTCCTCTTCTGCGAGGCCCTGGAGTACTGTCAAATGTCTTGCACAGAGCAGAACCTTAACAGTCACTGAATGTAGTAATGAATAAAGCTGGGAAAAAAGCTGGGAGCTTCATTTTGAAGATTCTGTGATAAATATGATCCTTAGATATTCCCCAAAGCTTTGAATAATCAATGCTTAAAGTTTGGATCTTTGTTCTTCTTTCTTTACAACCTTCTCTCCCTTGGAAAGTTTTGAAATTCAGCTAAACTAGACTAGTATGAATTGCTCTAAATTCTTTTACCTCCAGGCTTGACCTGTCTCCAGAGATCAAATATTATATTTTCAGCTATCCAAAGAACATCTGATGGTGCATGTCTCACCACTATCTTAAACATACTTAAATCAGTAACTAGTCCCTAATTTACGTTTTCTCACACTGTGAAACATGAATGTCCCACTGCCCTTGGAAGGTTTCCCTTCCTCTGTGTCAGTTCAAACCCTGGTTATCCTTGGGCTCCAGTTCAGTTCCTATCTCTTACAATAAAATTCCCTTAATTGTTTCTCTCTCTTCATTTGTATATGGCACATAATTTAGTATTTCATTTAGTATTATATAATGTCCCAATTTTTGTTGCATGTCTATATATTTTATCAAATAAGATGTAAGTCCTTCCATGGTAGTAACCATACCACAGAAGAAATGTTCATTAAATAGTGGCTTGACAATTCTGTGCCTCTAAAAATAAATGTTATATTCTCTGCCACGTTTTTACAATGTCAGGCATAATTAAGCTTCAAAAAATATTTCTTTAGTGATGATGATAAAAATCTACATGGCTACTCAGCTAGATCTAGAGTAGGCTTCAGTGCCACAGGTTGAAACCTGGCTGAGGACAAAAGTGAATAAATCTTTTGAAATTATTGTGTACCAAAACAAATGATATAACTTTAGATTCATTAAAGATGGTAGCACGGGAATTAGGTATTTTTCAGGGGGATGCAATTAGAGATCAAAATAGAACACAAGGAGAAGTCATGAACAAGCCATAAATGATCCTGCCTTTTCTCCTTCCTACCATCTGGCATCACCTTCAAAGACTCAAGAGTTCTAAATACAAGTAGAGTAAACCAAATACTCCTCATAAAGGATAGGTTTTGATACAGGGGAAAAGGATTATATAAAATGCAATTAAAGGCCTCCAGATGAATATCTGTCCACCAATTTCTTTTTCTTTTAAAGCCCTTTATAAAGTAATAGCTTATGTATTCAATTAAATCTAAGATATTAAAGGAATAAGATAATGTCTAATTAGGAAGCTCAATCATAAACTGGAGCATTGACAACACTGATATTCAGCAAGATATTAATGAGCTCCCATGAAAAATTCTCCACTGAAAGCTGACTTTGGGGTAAAACAATTCAATATTCTATCAATTTTTTAATGAGAACTAATAGGACCACTTTATACTAATCAGAATTTTCTTCTGAAAAAAAGTCTTTTTCAATACTTGTATTTAATTCTATTTTGAACATACAAAGTATTCTCTGTTATTAGGGCTCTGCATATCACAGAAAATTTGAACAGGGGTAGGGCTAGTGGTTCTAAAAGTAAGGAAAAAGACATAAGTTGAAACACTGTATTGAAATATTGGAAGGGGAAACCAAAGAGGGCTTGATTGACTTTCAAGAAACATTACTTGCCTAAAGTACAACTGGACAGCTAGCCTTACAATTTATTCTGCAGAAAGTGATTTGTTTTTTCAGGTTTTCATCAAAGTCATGTTACTCATCAATCAGCCTATATTTATTTAAACCTTGGCTATATACAAATGAACGTCTGCTCCTCTGTAGAAAAGTAAACATTTGTCAGATGTTTTTTAATCATCCCAGAGTAATATGACTTCTCTCTCTCTCTCTCATATTTATGCCACTTATTTGTGAACACCTAAAGTCCTCTGCAATTAAATGTCCATGGCATGAGGGGAAGGGGGTGTACTGGAAATAGACTAAAATTTTGAATGAGAAAGCATGGATTTATTTGAATCCTGGCTATACAACTAACTCTGTGACCTTGGATTAGTAATTTAACCTTTCTTACCCCTAGTTTTCTCATTTGTGTAATCGATGTAATAAAACTGGCTCTAACTAACTCCCAGTTATGTTTAAAATCAAATGAGAAAATACATGAGAAAGATATGTGAAAACTCTACATGTCTACAAATGTAAATTTCATTATGGTATGAGAAGTAGATATATTAATAATAAGAATGTTCAGTGACTGTATTATTAAACACTTCTGCTGTATATATTGCCTGTGTTAGAAAATAAGAGAAATAATGAGAGAGAAAAAAGAGGGAAAGGAGAATAAAAGAATAGCTCTTAGGCTGAAAAAGTCTACAATAGCAAATACAGAAAATTAGAAAGAGAAAATATAAAAAGTGATAAAAGAGAATATAACATAGATATTAAGTTGAATCTTTAAAAATGTACCTATATTAGCAAATATGTAGTGTTATCAAGAAATTTTGAGTTTTCTGCATATGATGTGTATTTATTCTTCCTGACACTTTTATAGCTATAAAAGTTAAGATAATGGAAAGTTTTAAACAAGGGAACATAAATATCTCTAATTTTCTTCTTTACTATGGGTAAAACAGTTATTGATGTTCAAAGGTTGACAATATGAATCACTGGAATTGTTTGTATTTCTGTATTGCTTTCCTGTTGAAAAGACTTTTTCTGAAGCATTTTGATCCACTTGACCTTTACTTCTTTTTAAACTTTGTATACCTATTAAACATTTAAAAATTTTTAAAAATTTTAAAAAATTTTCCTTAACTCCCTCAAAAAGTAAAATATCTCTCATGTTATGATTCACCATTCAAGATGATATAGAAATCTTGTTAGAGATCCTATTGAGAAAGGTAAATCAATGACAATTATTCTTTAGTGACATTTCTATAGCCTAAAGAAGTTAGTTTGTGATCTATTAGAATAACTATAATATATAACTTAATGGTTTCTGCAAAGACAGCAGGGTATTATCCATCCTATCAAGTCATTAAATAACTTCACTTGTGAAGGGTTTGTAGCTGCACACAGTTTATTTTAAACTACCAAAAAATGGTTATGTTTAATTTGTTGTTGATAGCCAATGGTCTCTTAAATTTATTTTAAGTAATAAAAGACAAAAATAAGAGATATTTCCCCTCATTCAGTAATCTTTAAATAGCATAAATCATTTCAAATGTAGGTCACTGGAATGAATGAATGGAAAATAACAAGGTCAAGACCTGAAATGAGGAATGGCTTTAGCTTGCTTAAGGGTTTCTTATGTAGTTAGTCATGAGCATTATTTTCTGGGCTATAAAAATCAGCTACCTGAGCATTATTATTTGTGGTGGATTTTCAGAACTAGAAAACCGTTAGTATTTTCATAAGATTGTACCATTTGAAGTGACCTTAGTAACCATCGAGTCTGATTTACTTTCTTAACAGGTGAGAACATAGAGGCTCACAAAAGACTATAACCCAGGTTATTTAATTCTAAATTTGCACCATAAAAATCTTTTCCCACAGTGCTCGTGTGCTTTTATATATTAATTATTCAGCAAATATATATTGAACGAACTCTCAATGTGTAATGATGTATGCAGAGGGTAGTTGGGGTGGGTGATGAATAATATATAACCTTTGTCCTATGTGAATTCATAATCCAATAGGAAAGATAAGACTCAAATTAAAAAGTGAGATGATGCATATAAAACTTTAAACACTATGCTTGGCACATAGGAGACCGTGAAATCTAAAAACCAAATAACAACAACAAAGTGCAGTCCAGTGTGTTTAGTGGTGCAAACAATAGTTTCTATTTTCTTTCAAATTCAAAATTCAAATTCTAGTAGTCTTATGTACGTGGAGGTCAACCTAGATGCTTTTTTATATGGCCAGTAGTCTTTTTACACTACATATACAAAATCGTAACTCATTTGAATTTTAAGCATTGCTTCTTGGCTTATAGTCTGCATAGTACCTTCACCTCCCCCTCTAACCCCTCAGCTTCATAATAAGACAGTGCATCTTTCTCTGAATGAACCATGAGACTGTTTGCAGTCATTTCCCAATGTCACCCATTCCCTGGAGATCATTATTTCATGACCCACCTTGTAGTCTGTTTTACCTTGGCAGTTGATAGCTACTTTGGCATCTGGAGTTGGGCAGCATTATTCTGTGCCATTGTGGTGAGAGTGGGGGGTGTGCAGAGTTCAAACATGGAATTGGGAAGTTGTATGAAGTGAGATTTAAAGCACTAAGCATGAAATGCTGTAATCACAATGGGAATAAAAAGAGGGGCATATCTGAGCAGCATTTTCCAAAAATTATTCAGAAGCTATAACGATGGATTTAATTGAGAATAAGATGAAGAGAGGTGATCCAAGAATGACTCCAAGGCAGAAAGAATGAGCATTATTTCACTTATCATGTGAAAGTAAAATAATTTGGGAGGAGGGGTCTTTTAAAAAATGTCTAACAATATGTGTTGCCATAAATGTATTCTATATTATGTTGCAGAAATACGTGTACATTTATTTGATCCTATTGCTTCATTCTGAATCAAGACACTCAGAATATCAACTATGGACATGCAAATTTGTCTGCTCTTCTGAAAATGGTACTAATCTAAGGTAAAAAATAATACCAAATTACTTTATAGCAATATATTATCTTCTAAGGTTTTCAATGTTTTTGAATTTTAAACTCTATTTTCATCACGGTGGTAAAATCTGTGGGAGTTTTCTCTATATTCTTTTCCCTGTTTTATATATTCATATAATTTGTGTCTTTAGATTTATAACCTTAAGGATGTCAGTTATTTAACCTCAGTGTTTTCCGTATTCTTGTTTGTAACAAAGAGGTTAGTTTGAAGGACGCTGACAGAAAGACCACCTACTTCAACTCTCATTTTATAGTTGTAAAAACTGAGGCTCAAGTAGAGCAAGTGACTGACCCATTTTTTCCTCATTCATCCTAAATGGGAGGGTAGGAAAGAGAGAAATCAATGAAGCCTGTACCATAAATTGAAGAACTTTATTATTACATGGAATTGCCTTTTCGGTATAATAGGACTATTAGCTTCTTTAGGGATGTATTGGGTAATATGTATATCACTTCTCTAACATCCAACAAAGTGTTGGGCATATAGTAGGCCCTCAACAAAGACTTACTGAAATCCACAATTCTTACAGGCTTTTAGACTCACCTTCATCTTATAGTTGACTAATTTGGCAGATAAACATGGATAGTGAATTTTGTAAATTTACTCACAAACTTTAGATAATTGGCTGATGTTTGGCAGTAGAAACAGGAAAAGTTGAGGTAGACCACTACCCAATGAGAGGAGGGTAATGAAATTTCAAACTAAAGAATATGTACTTGCTAACTCAAGACTTTGGAGAACAAGTGTCATTGTATCAGAGAGAAAGCATAATGGTGGTTTCCAGAGGCTGCGGGCAGGGGAGAATGGAAAGTTATTGTTTAATGGGTATAGAGTTTGTTTTACAAGATGCAAAGAGTTATGGGAATAGACGATGGTCATGGCTGCACAATAATGTGAATGTGTTTCATACTCTTGAACTTTACACTGAAAAATGGTTAAGATGGTAAATTTTATCTTATGTGTATTTCACCCCAATAAAATTTTTTTAAAAAGAAGTAACCATCTTAAAAAAAGATATCTTCCAAAGGGGGGAAAAAGAGTCATTGTACCAATGAGTAGTTTGGAGGCTTATACTTCTACCATACATCATAAGTTCTTTTCCATTTGCATAGTGAGTTTTTAAAATAGGTATGCAAGCATGATGAAAGGACTAGAGAAACCAGTTCATTTCTGCTTTCTTAAAAGTTGGTTTTAAAAAAAATTTGTTGGAAAGGTACCAGATCCTTCTTGCTTTACTTCCACCAAAAATACCATCATCAACTTCTCTCTGAATCTCTTTCAGATTGACATTATATAATATAAATATGGGTCTATTATTGTTTGGGAATCAGTGATTAACCAAAAAATTGCTAGAACAAGCCACAAAGCATTAAATTAATTTTAACTGTTTTTCTAATCTATGATGAAAAAAACTAACAGATTAATGATTTTATCAAAGCAATTCATTTATAGTAAACCTATGAACTCCTGTCACATTACAAAAGTGAGGCAATAAATCTCTTGTTTGCAAATTTATTTGCTGCAAAGGCATTTGGGGATTATTTTAAAAAGAAAAAGTTCTGCTTCACTCTGAGTCATCAACCCATACCATGAAATGAATCTAGACCTTTGAGATTACTAATTAAAGGCTAAATAACGAGGGGATTCTATGGCCAGAATGTGGAAATGTTCCTAAACATTGAGCACATCTTCACCAGATGGGTATGTAGCCAATAGAATGTGGTGCCTCTCTGTTATACAGATATGACACACTTATATATGTAAAACATGGTATGTTTCCCTGTGAAATGAAAAATGAATCTGTACATAATAGGGCTAAGCTTTAGCTAATTAGTTTAAAAATACTTACAATTTATTAATTGCTCTAAAATTTGTTCAGGGAGATTACCTGTAATCATTTCAGAGAAATCTGTTATTCTTTTAGATGCCTTGAATTCTTAAATGCTATTGTGCAGGTGTACTAAAAATTCTACTTTAGTTCTTCCTTTATCTTCTTTCACTTTTACTTGAACCATTGAAATATACATTCCTAGGAGATCACATAGCTAGATACAGATATGGATATCATACATGGCAACGTATCAGTCAAGATACATTAACTGATTACTTATTATGGGCAAGGGGTTTGCCATATAAGTGGGCTAGTCAACAAAAGCTTCATGCAAGAGGAAAGGGCTTGAGCCAAATCTTGAAGACCAGGTAGAATTTAAATACATTTAGGAGGGGGAGCTCATACCACAGTACTGGACTTCTCCAATCTGACTCCACTATTTCTAGTAATAAATTATGGTTGGATCACGAATCACAGTTTTTGTGTCATTAAAATTGAAGTAATAAATGTAAGTTGTTAATTTAAAAGGAGAAACTTAAAAAAAATCCTTTAAACATAAAGAATTTTTGTAAGTATGCTCTTTCTACCGTGCATTAACTTTAGTTTAAATATTGTACTCTGGTACAGTCTTTCTACCTGGGCTCAGATTGTTAAACTAAAAAGCTATTATTTTTTATAATACCTGTTTTTTAAGTCATAGTTATCAAATTATTTCTCCTGATGCCAGTGTGAAAAGGTAATACATGGTAAATGGGATCAAAACCCTTCAAATATCTCTGAAATATGATAAATGATTTTTAATGAGCCTTTTATCACTCCAGTCTCTGACCTCCAGGACTTCAATTTTCCTGTTTCAATTCCAAGTAGGCAACTTTATATAAATGACCAAATTCGAATGACCTTTGCTGTGATGTTGCGTAGAGAACAAACCACATACACCTATATGTCCAACTCATTATAGTGATGCCTAACCCTTTGTAGTCATCCTCTGTATATAATAGCATTATGTCCCTGATTTCATTTCACTCTTTAAATGATCTCTGCAACTCCACTGAGCTTCACTCAGGCTACCTGTCCTTGTGTCCCTTGGCATTAGCAGTACTTTCTCATTTGCTCTACTTTTGTATCAGTAGCTGAATCTCCAGACAAAATGTTACATGCCTTTCTTTACCTTGCCAAGCAGCACATTAATGATTAATGGACACTGTCAAGAATATCCTCATGTTCACATGCAAATCTGTTCTACCGAAGACTAGTGACTATAGTATGAAAGAAAAACTAATCAATTCCTAAACACAGGCAGTAGAGTTTACTGCTTAATACCATAGTCTCTGGAATCAAAACTGCCTGGTTTCAAGCTTGATTTTCGTCAATTAGTTTGACCAGATTATTTAACCTCTGTGGTGCCTCAGTTCCCCCACCTGCAAAGTGCGGATATTAGTAGTACCTTCTCATGCGGAAGTTGTGAGGCTTATATGAGTAATACATGCAAATCTCTTAGAAATGTGTAGTACATAGTAACTTTCAATAATTAACAGCTAATATTATCATATTTTATACCTCTTTTTTGAAGACTAATTACTTGCTAACTTGGGCAAGTCTTCCTACCCTGATTACATGAAGCCATACCTGAAAGTATTCAATCTTGATTACTGAGATAAAATGAGAGATCTGAGTTTAAAATACACGTATAAAAAGATTTGAACACTGTGACATTTACTCATAGACATTTACTAATGATTTTAAAGACAACAGTCACTTTACACACACACACACACATACACACACACACACACACACACACATATGATAAAGAGAGCCCTGGTCAGTTTGTTCATTGCTATTCTTTTCTAGAGGTTAGTTGACATTGTCTTTGGTTTCAATGGTGTTTAATTTTTAATAATTTTATATTGAGTCTACCTTCATATCCTGCCAATAATGCTGGTAACTCTGAATGTTCATCCTTCCTTCCTCACTCCCAATCTCAAGCTGCTTCATTTTCTTTGGACAGTCCTCACTCCCAATCTCAAGCTGCTTCATTTTCTTTGGACAGTCACACTCACTACTCACCTTCATTCCTCCCACACTTGGCTGATCACCTTGTACAGCAGTTCAGGCTGTCCCCAAGACACCTTGGACTAACTCTATATGCTTTGCTTTCTCTATTGGTCACCCCTTTTATCAGAAATCTATCCCCTTTGCTGTCCACCAGAGGATACCTTGCTCTTAAAGTCACTTAGACTCGAATAATAAGAAACATGTTTAAAAATTTAGGACAGATGAAATGGTCATTGCTGACTACCTCAACATTTTCCCCTGTGCCAAAAGAAACTCTGATAGAGGAGTATGGTTGGAGATACGATGGGGAACAGGCTCATAGGAACATTTAATAGAAAAATGAGTCCGAGGAAAGCTTGGTTATTTTTTATTATTTATTTTTTTTGCGGTACATGGGCCTCTCACTGTTGTGGCCTCTCCCGTTGCGGAGCACAGGCTCCGGACGCGCAGGCTCAGCGGCCATGGCCCACGGGCCCAGCCGTTCTGTGGCACGTGGGATCTTCCCGGACCGGGGCATGAACCTGTGTCCCCTGCATTGGCAGGCAGACTCTCAACCACTGTGCAACCAGGGAAGCCCAGCTTGATTATTTTAATAACTGTAAATGTGTAGTTTTCTTAGTTTTTTCCATTAATGCTCACAATCAGAGTAGAAAATAGGCGAGATTAACTCAAAATAGTGGAGGTAAAAGGTAGAAACACTAAAAGGGCAATGAGGGGTAAGTATTGGGTGATGATGAGAAACACAGACATGACTGGCATAAGGGTCAGACTAGGAAGAAAATGAAGTGAAGCCAAGAGAGGGCATTATAACTAAGAACTTTTAGAAGGGCCCAGGAAGACTTGATGAGGTTGAAGAGCAGGTACAAGGGAAGAAAAAGTGGGCGTGGGGTGGGGACTGAATGTCATCATCCGAGGGTAGTATTTCTGAACTTAAAGTTTTAGAAATTGATGCATTTAAGGTGTGGCCATGGGCCTGAAGCTGAGGACAATGGAAAATGTGAGGTCAAGGAATTATGAGACTAGACTGTTATCTGGCAATCTTCATAGATACTGAAGTCTCCAGAGAACAGAAAGATTAAAAATGAACAGTAGGAAAGAGCCAGGTGCCAAAAATTTCCATGAAGGTGTAGACAGCAGAGACAAGAAAGAAATGTTGGAATGGTATATGTTTCAATAAAGGATTGTTTAAAATAAGAGTAGAAGAGACATGTCCTAGTGTTTTGGAAGTTAAAAAAATGGAACTAGGAGAGTTTCAACCATAATTTTAAGCCCTTACATGTGGAGGAGTAATAAGATTAATGAAGTGGGGAGAAGTAGAGGTTAAGGATTAATTCATCTTCATTTGTCAGGAAGTTGGAAAACTTCTGTAGGAGAAATCCAAGTAGGAAAAATCCAGGTTTTGCTTAAAGCAAGGAGGTAGAGGAAGTGTTCTGTGAAAAATGTGAGGGTCCCTACTTTCTAGTACATTGCTGACAAAAAAAAATTTTCTGCAGTGATGGATATGGTCTATATCTGACTGTCCAATAGGTAGTCACTAGCCACATGTGGCTGAAATGTGGTCTGTGAGACTAAGGGACTGAATTTACAATTTTATTTAATTTCAATGAATTTAAATTTAAATAGCCACATGTGGCTGGTGCCTGTTGTATGGGACAGTGCAGTTCTAAAGTCTTTCTGATAGCCGTCAATAAATTTATGCTTAGTTATTAATAGGTAATGATAACAGGTTACCCCTCTAAGTGGATATTTGTATTTAAAGGAGACAATGACTAAGATTAAAGAAGGAAGTTCCTGAATGTAGAATTTTAAGTGCTGTGGAACAGCATGAAGGCTACTAGTTTGGGAGTCAAAAGGCTTTTCTAGTGCTTTTCAAATTAGACTATGTAAGTGGTCACCTACGAATAAGGTTAGCCGTATTAACAAGATTAGCTTTATCAAATGCCAACTACATGTACAATGTTGTAATAAGCAAGTATCTTAGTAAACAGCAGATGGCACAGTCTTAACCACAGCTGAAGGGAGGAAGGGATAAATAGGGTGAAGTAGAGATGTTGGGTACAGGGAGACAAAACATAATTAAGACTCCAGCTCATGTGTATCTTATTTGAAATCCTGCTTTCACTATATCATTTGTGCAGTAAAATTTCAGAAGTGACTGCCAAAGAGTTGCTGCATGTGAGCAAGAGTATAAAATGCGCTGGCAACTGGCTAAATGATGGTGCAGCTTAACTTCTTCGTTGGTTTCAATGTTATTTGTCTAAAATGGCGATTACTAGGCTGTTTTGCAGCAATGTTCTCAGTATATGAGGAAGCTGTAAAATGGTTTGAAGAAAGGCAGAGATAGAGTGATCCACTGATGGAACACTCATTAATCTGGTGATTGGTGGTTTCTAAGATTAAATAGTATACAAGTTTTAGATAAAATAACATAGGTATCTTGGAACAGTGACAAATTAATAATAATAATAAAAACATCGCTTTGTGCAATAATTTAAATTTTTTTAAATGCTTAATATCCATGTGTTTCACATCACATGGGGTTAATATACTATTATATTATTATATAACATTAATATATGTTATATTTAAATAATATGTTATTAGCCAGACTATGGTCAAGTTTTCTCAGTTTGCTCATGGCTATCCATCCATTAGTGGGACATAATTTATTATTTCTTATGTTAAATCACGAAGCTTTACCAGATGCTCTACTAAAATAATCTCAATACAAGTACGATACATTCTCATTTTGTGAGGTATTCCACTGCTCTAAAGGGAAGGTGCTGAAAGATTCTTTAGTGATACCAGCCAAATAGTCTGGAGCTTCTGGAGCCATTATAACTTAGCAACAGTCACCTTCTTCAATCTCAGGCCTTGAACAATTTAATAAGAGTAGCTGAGGATACTTAATATTGGTTACTGGTAATCTTTTCCTCAAATTTTGTTTTAATTTGTGTGTTTCCTTTAGCTGGAGAGTAATAAGGTTTACCTAAAGGATGTAAGTGGAACAGTAAAATAATTGGGGTTTGATGCAGACTTCAGGTTATTATTTAGGTTTATTTATTTACCAGTAAGTGCAGAAATATTCCTACATAATTAAGTACCAAACGATAGTGATAATCCTACAAATCTAATATGATTTTAAAATTCATTTTCCAGAGAAGAAATCTACCATCTGTAAACCTCTGTGGGTGAGATGCCCATGTTGCTTAAGCCCTTAATGGATTAGCCCAACATTATATCAGAGATGTTAATTTTTTTAGATTTTACTTTTATTGCTAAAGAAATAAACATATACTTCTCATGTAGCTTTGAAAGCACAAAGAAAGATTTCTTACACCATTGCCTTAAATTAATCTACAAGAATACCTTGAGAAATAAAAGGGAAAAATCCAATGGAACCAATAAAATAGGAATAGCTTCCTCTTCAGAGGCTGGCTGTGAAGACCATGTGAAATAATGTATATATGTAATGCTCTTGGCTCCATGCCTAGCATCCAGTAGGGTTGCAAAAATGTCAGTTCTCACCTCTCTTCCCATGAATTCATACTGCACCAAAGCCTGTCATGTTATTATCTGAAAAAGTCATCACCGTCATCCATGACAACTCTAGATACAGACCTCTCAAGAAAGCACAGAAAAGGTTAATAACCTTCTCTAGATTATGCAGATAGAAAAGCACTGTCAGTGTTGGCTTAAGCACCCCAGATCCTACCTTGACATTGCAATCACAAGCCTTATCCACCTTCCGAATCTCAGGACTTGCGTTGGGCTTGTTGCTGTAGATGATAAAAGCTATTAGGAAAAAAAATAGTGTGGACGAAACAAATAAATATTTTATTTCCTTCCAGGAAGACCAGAAGAACATATTTAGGGAATGAGAAGTATAGTTAAATATTTTATAACCTACCTCCCCCAAATATAGAAAGATTATGTAATTCCCCCCACCCATGGGGGTGAGGTAAATGGCTCTTACAGATCAAAGTATCATGGTGCAAATAAATTATACTTTTCTGAAAAGATGGTATTCAGTGTGACTTAAATACTGCAAAAGAAATGGCAATGGTCATGGTAGAAATCATTTTTTCTGTGGGGCATGTCAGTTGGCCTTTTTCATTATGTCTACACATACATAGTCAACTACAGAAACACTCGGTTTCTACTGTGTTCATATTTTGATTGTCAGAATGGCTGCTATGTAGATAAACTTCTTAACTCCAGAACAGAGATGTCCTTTGCACCACTGTGTGTGTGAGGTCACAAATATCTGCAAACTGGGGAACTCAGAGGTTTCTTACTGCATAGCATCTCCAACAACCCCAATCATTTTAGCTCAATGCTATTTCCCTCTAGAGTGAGGTTCCCTCGGTTAGCCTGCCGAAAATGTATGTGGTGAGGGGTATGTGCACTTAGCGGCTCAGCAATCAGAGTCTTCCTTGGATGGGACTTGTGATGGTAAATATTAATGAAGAAGCAGTGTTACTGGCAGTGATTCTTGACCAAATCAGATATTCTCTAAGTACCAAATGTCTCCCACTGAATTTGAGTGGAGGAGCGCTGTCGCTTAAAAGGTGTCTCAGACACAATACAAAACGTTTGTCACCTCAGGTCGCATATTACCCAACAGGAAGCAAAAAGCAAAGGGCACGGCGCACTAAAGAAACAGACACACAGACACGTTTTGCAATGACGAACTTTATGTGGCATCAGGAATGGCAACCTGTTCTCATGTTTAGCAATTCCAAGGTACGCTGTTAAGATTGCTTGTCAGGTTAAATTGAGTAAAGGAACAGGAATACGAGGGAGCGCTGGAGACTTCTCGGCAATCCTTTTCAAAATATAAAACTGTCATCAAGTGACTTAGGTAAGCTAATAAAAAAGTCTCGCTGTATGCCCTTATACTCTCCTCTTAAACTTACGTGATCATCAACAGCGCTGTTCAAATTCAGCCAACAGCTGTTAGACCAAGACACAGATCCGCAGTGTTTTATCTCCCCTGAGTTACCGGTGTTCACTGAGACTCTCCGAAAATTAGGGTCGGTTTTCAATGTGAACTTAATAGCGGATCCTTCGCCCCCCCTCTGCTCCCACTGTCCCAAGCCTTGAGCCCCCTCCCACTTGCCCGATATCAGATTTCTTAAAGACGTAGTCGTCTATACCCCCAATTCAGTTGCACCTTCTGCAGCCCAAGCCTTTACACAGAGACACCCACATTCTGTCTCCCTCTCTTCTCCCTCTCAACTCACTTCTTGAGACCCCACGCCCGCCTTCGGTTACTCCCTCGGCTTCCCGGGCGCCGCGTTCAGGAGGCCTGCGCCTCTGCCCGGCGCCTTCCCATTTCGAGTCCCCCCTTCCCAACCTCCTTCGAGACTCAGGTGCCCCTCCCGTGGAACGCAAGCTCCTCTTTCCTCCCCAAGACCCCAGTTCTTCGGCGATCTGCGCATTCAGAGTCCCTTCCACTCTCCCGCCCGGGTCAGTGCGGTCTTGCAAACTGCAACCATCCGGGATCTGTCCCCGCTCCCCACCCCACCCCCCTGCCTAAACCGTTAGGGTCCTGGCTAGCAATGCCGCCCGGGGCTGCAACTTACCACAAGCGTCCGGGAGGAAGGCAAGGCAACGGTCGCCGCGGCGGCAGCTAGACGAGAAACGGACTCGGCTGCAATCGCCCAGCGGAGCCCGCGGCAGTCGGTGCGCTGCGCTGCGCTGCGCGCCGCAATCTCGCGCCGCGGCGGAGGGAGGGACGGAGGGAGCTCGGCGCGATGGCAAGCGCCGGCGAGTCGACCTCCTCTGGGCGACCGTGCGACCCCGGATAGGTTTGGCTTCTCTTGCTCCACTATCTTACTCTAGCATAGTAACTGACCACCTCCAGCATCTCTGCACTATTCGCGTCTTCTTTCTTCTTCGGTGGCCCCTAACTAGCTACACTATTCTAAACGGACGAAGGCCATCACGCGAGCACCACGACGATCTCGACGACAACGGTGTGCAAAAAGAGGTAAGAAAAGTTCATATGCAATCGCAGGTAAGGGGCAGGCAGGCCGATGGAGCAGCCAGGGCTGGCAATCTAGCTGCTCCAATGGCAGGATCAGAAAGATCGGTGCACCCGAGGAGTGAAGCGTCCTCGGCAAGCACCAGAGCGCCTACCCCGAGCCGGTGAAGCTGCACCCCGCTCTTGGGCTGAACAAGGGATGAGGGGTGGAGCCAAGAGTGGCCAATCAGCGCTCAGCGTTCCACTGCCCCTGGCCTGTTTGGACCAGTCTCTTAGTGCAGCTGGAGCCTGCTGGCAGGGGGCGCGAGACCCGGTGGTGGTGGTGGTGGTGGTGATGGTGATGATGATGATGATGATGATTAAGTTGATTCATGAGGCCTGGAGACTAAGGGGAACCGGGGTCAGTCGGCGGGGGTGGGGGTGGTCCTCAAGAATGTACCCTTAAATGTTCAAAGAACACCCCTCCCCCGAACACCCACACACACACCCCACACACCCTTGAACATTTCAGTTCAACAAACACTTCTCAAGTCTTGGAAGTTCCAAAGAGCTTTGAAACTCCCTCCCCGACTCCTGCCCCTTCCCCCAGCCGAGCAACTGAGGCATTCACAGGGTCAAATACGTTTAGTGCGCAAAAGCCTTGGCTCTGTTAAAAGTCTCAATTCCCCACCCTTGTCCCCAGCCTCAAACGCAGAGAAGGGAGAAAGGAAAGTACTTGGCCTTTGTGCCCCAAGAGGGCACAGCTTAGTTCCCGTCTTGAACCCATAGGCCCCCTGGGAAGTGCTTAGAATGACACCCTGAATGCAGCTCCTTCGGGTTTCCAAGGCGGGGCTGCACCTATTTCTCCCGCACACAGTTTGGGGGCCACAGCCAGTTGGTCGCTCGACCGCTGCGAGGGCTGCCATGGCGTGGTCAAGGCAGCAGGGCAAGGGGTCAACCACGAACCTCCCTTTTGGCAACTAACGGGAAGCCGAGCTGCAACCCGGCAAAGAGAGCTCTTCTTCACCGACTTCCGGGGCGCCGGGCAGGTGCCTGCGGCGTCCTGACTGCAGCACAGAGAAGGGCGGTCAGGGCCACCTTGGCCGAGACGCTTTGGGGGCACCAAGACCAAGCTTAGTAGTGGAGATGCTGTTTGCTGTTACTGAGGAGAGGGACAGAGAAGATTTCTCCTAAGAGGGAATGGGAGTGAGAGGTGTCAGATCTCTGCCGAGGCTGCATGGCACTGTACCGTGGGCCACGGGTGAGAGAAGTGGGAACTGGCTCCCAGCCGGTCCGAGGTAGCTGGACCTAAGAAAAAGATCGAAACTCTGGTTCTGCTGCTTGGGATCGGTCGGTGGAGCAGCGATTATATGGTAGAGGCTACAGGGAGGCCGTGCAGCAGATTGGAGGCTCGAACTCCGCAGAGCGCAGAAGGGAAGGGAGTCGCTGGCTGCTGAGGGACTGTTTGCCTCAGTAGCTCCGAAAGTTAGGGATGGGGAAGGATATGAGAGCAGTGATAAGAATCGGGCTCCTTCCTGATTCTGGGTCACTTCTCTCTGTGCCTTGGTTTTCCGATTTGTAAACGGAACTTTTTGTTCTACTCCAATAGGGGCATTTGGGAATTCTCCGATTCCCTCCATCCCCACTGAATTGAGCCACTTTGCAGGGCTCTGAAATTTAATTTGGTACTGAACATACAGTCACACTCAAGTTCTGTTTCGCAAAGCAAAACCCTTCGCAGTTTTCTTGAAGCATCTGTTGAATGCTACTGTACGATGCCTCACAGGTGGCGGCGACAGGGCTGCCAAGTCCAAGGATTGTACAACGCTCGCGTCGTTAGAAATGCTTTGTTAGCGAAGAGTAATTTATAAATATCGAAAAGAAAAAGTGTCTTCTTTTAAAATAATTAAGCACTCATCTTAAAAATTTACCCGTGTTCTCTTTTTCTATCCCCATGAGCAAGCAATGCTTCATCCTGGCTTGTCTGGCGGGACTTATATTTATTTTGTCGGAGACTCAGACATTGGTTTTACTAAAAGAAAAAAACGTAAATATTAATCCCTGTAATATGTTCGCCAAGGCACAGTAGACTCTGCTGAGCCGAGAGCCAGAGATAGCATCTGCCGAAGCCAGGGACCTTTTCACTCTCACCGGCTCCCGGGTGAACCGACTTAGAGCCGCTGACCGAAATAACAACAATGATGAGGATAAAGGTGATATTGATAATAATAACAATTATTATTACCATTATCATTACTACTAGTACTACACAACTGGCTCTTTAGGCTATTCTCTCTTTCTCCTCTAGAAGGGCAAAAATGCCGAAGGGACCCAGGGTGGAGGCTACTCAGGGAATGGGAAGGTTCCTGGTGCAGCAGCGAAAAAGTTTAGCTAGCCTGGCGGCGGGCAGAAGCGCGCCTGGGCTTCCGAATTCGGGGTGACAACCAGGCAGGCAAGTTCGCCTTGGAGCGGCGCTCGCCGCGGGGCCGGTAACCAAGAAGGCTGAACCCGAGCCGGGGACGGAGCCGGGCTCGGGGCGCCCTGGTCAGCCCGGAGTGCTGACTCCGCTCTCTCGGCCCTGGCGGCGCGTACCGCCTCTTCGGGTTCCCTGGGCGGCCGCCTAGCCTAGCGCTGGCGGATGCGACGGGCTGTAGAGGTTTTGGCAACACTAGCCTGGAAAATATAGTGCACGGAGAAATTTAGCGCGCACTTTAAGATCAGGCAAGCAAACTCAGAGCAAGTACGTGCCGGCGCGCTCTGTCATCGCCTAAGAAGTTATCTGGAACCCCTGGCTAAAGTGTCCTGGGGTATCAGGCCAAAGTTTTCATGGCTTTCCCTTCCCTTCCTTAGGTCTATGGAAGTTGTCCTTGGAACGAGGAGTCATTTACTGTCCTCGAGTTTGATGCAAATCCCCAGCGCCCCCCAATACAGTTTCCAAAAACTGGCCCGTTTTCTAAAAATATAGACATGCTTTTGCAACTTTCGCACCAGGGGGATTTTCCCCACCTCAGTACGTACCTTTCCAAAACTACTGACTTAAAAATTCAGGGACACGTTAAAGAAGATTGTTACTAAGTAGGAAACAGTTCCTCATCTTTTAAGATTTGGGGAACTTCCTTATAAATAATAGTAACCAACTGGAAAAGTTTAATTCTCAGGGAACCCTATTTTAACAAACCTAAAAAGTTATAGACTGTGATCGATTTAAAAATGAGAGACCTGGCTCTAGAAAAATACTCCAGGGCAGGTATTTTTGCAGACCAAAAGAAACTACACAAAAATTCTACAAGGAGATTCCGCCCCCCCCCCCACCCCCGCCCCCTTGTTTACCACAAGACATAAATGCAAGGCATTTTGAGAACTCTGCCCCCCTTTTTTTTTTTTTCAGTTTTAAAGCAGATCCTGAGAGCCAGAGGTTTTTTTGTAATTATACAATTGTATAAAATAATATTTTCAGCATTTCGTATTTTTGCTTAGCTGGAAAAACTCAGGATCATATCCATAATGTGCATCATTGTGGTATGACATACCCTCGATAAACTTTTATAATTTACGCAGCAAATTTCTTTTTTACTGTTTCTCAAGCGGGGTCACTGAATGGGAAAAAAATCTTAGATACAGATGGATCATTAAACATGAAGTCTTTTCTAAGTTGATAGGATTATTTTTAATGAAAACAAAGCAGTTGAACTCTATGTGTTGTGTAGGAAGGCAGGGGGCAGTCTCTGACCACGTCAGTCTTTCTCTGAGTGTACCTTCTTTTTGGAAAGATCCCGTTTTAGTGAAAAACAACAATCAACTCTGGTTCTCTGATACCCTCACGGGTGGGAGGAGAAAGAAACTGAAAACCCTTTGGTAGGATTTGGAAGGTCCCACCTACATATTTTCACCACTTCTCAGAATAAAACGGTATATCAAGATTAAAAATCTATGTTCAATTTTTTTGAAATAAGTGTTATTGAATTAATTTAATTGTATCTGACATTCCTGTGGTTGTGGCTTCTAGTAATCAAATATATATTTTAAAAACGACATTATATACATGTAAGTTTGAGTAGGGAACAGCACGGAATCTAGCAGCCTCACCAAGGAGGAGAAAGAACTGGAAGCTACCTAGATGTCATTTCTTTAGAGAAACATGTGTTGTCATGGAGCACATTCATGCTATGATGAATGCATCTTATATAATAGCATGCATTTCACTCTTCCAGCATAGGATGAGAAAGATGGCAGTTAGGACCTTTTGTTTAAATTAAACTAAGATTGAAAGGCCAGGGCAACAGTGATATTTCCTTTATTCCTAGCTCAAGACTACTAGGTCCCCCAACTAGCTTTCTTGCTACCTCCATATCTTATTCTGACTCTTTCACACAACTTTGATCTCTACTCAACATTTCTGTAGTAATTAGGCCTTTTACCATGCAACAAAACATTTGCTTGAGAGTCATTTCTAAAGTAATGGGCTTGGTTTTCTTGGTCTGTAAAACAATCTTATTATATTATTTCAAATGAGGTACACCAATTGCATTGCTATCCAATTTCTTCTTTTCTTTTTGTAAGAACTGTCTCCTCAACCAAGTTATAAGTATCTCAGGGGCAAGGATTTAGTCATATACTTTTCTTCGCCTCTGTTGTTCTCATCTATCCTAATACTGGGCACAATGGTAACTACTAATTGTTGACACAAAAGAGGTTAGGATGAAAGGTCAAGAAGGACGGGACTGCTAAAACGTGAATTTCTCAATGACCTGAATATAAATATAGAAGGTATTTTACCAAATTGGCCCATCATGCAAAGAGATCATGAAGGTTTGAACTGACCAAGATGAAACTTAATAGGGATAAATTTGATATGCTGAACTTTGGGTACCAAACATCTCTGCACAAATTTTGGTCACAGAAGAAAACACTTGGTGGATTTTAGTTGGCATCAGGATGAACAGGTCCTCAGTATGATATGATATGTTGGCAAGAAAAACGTAACTTTATCTTGGACTTTTTCAACTTTCATAGAAAGAGTCAGACTATAACTAGGCTCTATTTGGTGCTTCCAGATACATATTTTAAGAATGAAATTAGTAGATTGGAGTTCATCCACAAGAATGTTCAGATCAGTAGGGGACTTGAAGCATGTTATATGATGAACAAGGCCTTTGTATCCTCTGGAAGACAAGACTCTTCGGATACATGCTGGCTGACTTGAAATATTTGAGGAATTTTTTTAATGGAAAAAGGATTTGATTTGTTTCCTAAGGTCAGTATTTATATTTTATCTGTATTTGTCCCCTCAGTGCCTGGCACAGTGTCTGACACAAACTAGGCATTCAATAACTATTTGTGAACTGAAGGAAACTACAGGCACAAGAGGATAAAACTGGAATTAGTGGTGGAGCCTACAGAATCTGGCTCTATAGGAGGATTTTATAGCATTCAGAACTGGTCAAAAGGAATGAGCTGTTTCTGGAGGTAGTGAGTTCTCCTATATTGAGGTGTTCAACCCTGTACAGGTTAATCACTTTGTGGGGATGTTAGAAAGCAGAAGTCATGGATGAGGAAAGAGGAAAACATGAATGACATTTAAAGCTCTTTCCAATCCTAAATCTTGCAGAATCCATAAATGCTGTCTCAATCTAGTTCTCTGGGATAGAAAAGAATATTGATTTTTTCTGAAAAACAAACACTGAGGAAATTATGCACTGAAGGCCTGCCACAGATTCAGCTTTGCTTCAGGAAAGAAGCAGCTTCTTACCAAGTCCACAAGACACTTTTGTTGAGCTCTCTGCGGTAAGGACAGAGGAGCTAGGGAGCCTCGAGGAAGGTGTTGGTTCGGAAGATGGAGGAGACGATCTTGTCGGTGGCGTTGATGGTGCCTTCGCTGTCTGAGCTGGACTGAGTCGCTGTTCCCAGAGTAGGCGCCCAAATGTGGGAGGATGCCGATACAGACGGCAGCAGAGGGGCAGTGAATGGAAGGACCGCTCAGGGATGTGCTTCCAAGAGTCACGCAGGACAGGACCGGGCTTCTTGATACTTGTCATCTGGGTCAGGGTCCGATTTCAGTCTCTTCACACTTTTGCCACTCTCTGAGCTCTTATGCTTCACAGCTCCTGCCAACAGCTTTGCCTGGGAGAACTTTTTTTGCTAACTACTAGCTTCCATGGAAAATAGTCTCTGGGAAGCTTATTATCATGAAAACAACAGTATCATGCTGGAATACTAGCATTCTTTATAAGTTTAGAATACTATAAAAAACTGATCAAACTACTCTATATAAAATAGAGAAGCAACAAGGATATATTGTATAGCACAGGGAATTATAGCCATTATCTTATAATAACTGTTAATGGAATATAATCTGTAAAAATACTGAATCACTGTGCTGTAATCTGAAACGAATATAATATTGTAAATCAACTATGCTTCAATGAAAAAATATCTGGTATGATTAAAAGAGGTAAATTAAATTGAGTGTTACTATGGGAATCTGATGAACACAAATTGAATGGTAGCTTTAAACAAAAGGAGAATTAGTTTTTTATTATCCTGTATAATATGTGTGCATGGACTTTAGTATTCTCCAGTAACATCTTTGCCTAAGACTCTTGAGATTTGTACAGAGAAAATTTTTCCTAAGAACTCGCATAGAGAACAAATTGAAGCACACCTGAAAATAATGTTTTGGGCAGCTTCTTTTGTTTCCCTATTAATTATTTTAGGTAACTGAAAAAATTGGCAAGAATTTCAGGTGAACCTATCATACTAAAGAAGCCTTAGAACTAAGTTCTGATTATAGTACTGTTTTATGTCAGAAGTGATATAGTTCACCAAGGTATGATAAATTGGAATAAAGGATAAGTTATAGACCAAGCTCAGATCAAACGTAGAACCTACAGTTAAGGAGTTTGGAAAATATGTACCTTATCATGCTGTCTTTGTATAACTGAGTGACCTGCTTTTGTTTATTTGACTCTATTCTTTTATTCTTGTCCCAAGAGTTATTATTTGTTATTAGTTCAGAGCTGCCAGATTTTTTTAAAGATAGAATTTAAATTAATGTTCAAAAATATTTTATGGAACTCAATAAATAATTTTATCATCACATAAAGCTGCATTACAAGTGAGGCCACTTGTTCAGTATGATGTAAAGCTAAACTTAGTACAGAGAGCTGTTGTTTCTTGATTTCCCTGAGGCTGCAATGAACACATTACACATTAAGTAGACATATACCATAACTCAAATACACGTGGGAGCCAAGCGCACATCTCAAAGGTGGGAAAGAGCTCTTTAAACTACAATTTGTAATTCAGAAGGGGGAAAAAATCTTGAGTTTATAAATCCCCTTTGAATGTCATTAACAGTGGCCTTACAGATGGGATAACAAAGATAAAAAGGAATTTACTTATCATTAATATTTGAAATATGGCTCTTTGTTTCTCTAAAAATCCTTCACTGAAAACTTTCAGTCTTTTTGAAAAAGATAAAAATTTCCTTTTATGTATATTTATTAGACAAGAATATGAATAACGAAGTCTACGTTGTACTGTAAGATGCTACCTAACAGAAAAATCTTGAACATAAAACTTTAGACAATAATCAATTTCACTACAGAACTCACACAGCTATGTAATTTCTTTTTTAGCTTGCTATCCATGCCTTCCCCAGTAAACATAATCAACTGAGTTTAATCCATTTGGATAACGTGGCTTATAAACTCCGTATCCTATGTTCTAACTCATTTATGGTATCAAATTTGCCATAGGGGGTTTGGCAAACCCTAAAGATAATGTATATTGGGAGACACCAGATTTAGCATGGCAGAACCAAACCAGCTATTAAAAACACACTACCACTACCACCACTACTGCCACCACCACTAATCTCATCATCATTATTGGGAAGCTGACTAACAAGAATTACTTAGTTGATTAATAAGCACCAATCATTTGCTTTGTTGATGGGAACTTCTTTTTGTCAGACTTTGCTTCTCTCTCTTCTCATCATGACATACTTACATAAATTAAGACCTGCATTATTTCCTTATCTAAGTGGCCTCCCTTCTCTGAAAAAGCTTCACTTGTAATGGAAGCAGAGCGAACTGGAAGATATTTTCTTACCCATCCTACTATGAATAACCTATTAACTATGCTTATTTAATAAAATGTCTCAATCAGGCTGCGTTGGTAAACATAAAGCAGTCTTTTGGTTTAATGTTACAGATTGTAACATTAAACCAAAGAAATGAGGACTTTCTTTTCTTCT
This sequence comes from Neophocaena asiaeorientalis asiaeorientalis, assembly GCF_003031525.2. NCBI lineage: Eukaryota > Metazoa > Chordata > Mammalia > Artiodactyla > Phocoenidae > Neophocaena > Neophocaena asiaeorientalis. The sequence goes on along the minus strand of NW_020172371.1, from coordinate 55,848 downwards.
CAACAACAAATTTGAAGGACTAAGTCTCCACACATTTCAATGTCTTAGAGCAATAAAAGTCCACTCAAGATTATGCTTTGAAGGCAAGGGATAGCAAATATCCCCTTTTAAGACTAAATGAAAAAAACTTAAATAAAATATTTTTTATCACCAAAATTTTATATATTTTTTATTTATGGCCAAGTGCACAGATCCCTCATTCTCTCAAAGTAGTGTTTAATTTGAAGCAAAATCCAATACAGCAATGACTATATGCCTATTATTATGTAATGAGAGCCCTGGAGCAGAACTGCCTGAGTTGAAATTTATTTTCTGGACTTTTGATTTTGTCACCTGGGGCAAGACACTATTTGGGTGTCTTCTAGTCATTAGCAGGAAAATGATAGTAAAAACCTTTTACTAGGTGATCTTGTAATGGAGAGTAACGAATCCTTACACTGCCGGTAGAACAATGCTGGGAGGCAAGATTTGCCAGAGAATTCAACTTTGTTGTCCTTCCATTTGGCCAGAAATCTTCATCTACTAAGATATGATACAAAAACAAACCTTTATCTTTTAGAGTATTATATACAATGACCAAAAAAAAAAAAAGCTGCTTAATCAAGAACTAGATGGCTTAATCTGTCATTGTCAACTCTGTGCACTTCTGGCTTTATGATGACTTCAATCTTTTTGTCGATATAACTGAGCTGAAGTTCAGAAGATATAAGGAAGGAAGTTAAAGGTGAACAGAAATATCGATCATTATATTACTTCCAGCCAGGTGACACAGTGGGAAGCAGCATTTCCACTGTCTGGTTTGATTACAAAGTATTATGGCTGGATTTTGTCAGTAGTCCTGGCTTGTCGAGAGGTTTTTTTGTTTGTTTGTTTTTATCAATTAATATGGCATTAAACATTTTTAACAGAGTTATCTGCAATTCCATCCCTCACAGAAAAAAAGTCCCAACAGAATATATACATCTAAAAATGTTGTCTGCCTTTCAAAGACTAGACACTCATTTCAATGATTCATCAAAATATTTCCTAACATTGCTTTTGAAATTAACATCTCTTTTGAAATTGCCTTAAGAATCAATGCCACATTATTTTCAATTTTTGGAAATATTACAAAGGTATTAACAATTATGTCTGGTGATTAAAGTTTTATGATCCTAAATTGTATCAAGTCAAGCAAAAGCACATGACCTTAAAACCCACTGGAGGAGCCAAAAAAAAAGTGCCTTGCTTGTGTAATTTATTTAGAGTGACAATTTATCCCAGAGTAGGCAAGAATTTTCTTCTATTTGTTCTACCTCCTTATATGTCTGCTCTAGTAGAAACGCAAGATGTAAAATTTCCTGGAATCGGACTTCCCTGGTGGCGCAGTGGTTGAGAGTCCGCCTGCCGATGCAGGGGACACGGGTTCGTGCCACGGTCCGGGAGGATCCCACATGCCGCGGAGCAGCTGGGCCCATGAGCCATGGCCGCTGAGCCTGCGTGTCCGGAGCCTGTGCTCCGCAACGGGAGAGGCCACAACAGTGAGAGGCCCGCGTATCGAAAAAAAAAAAAAAAATTTCCTGGAATCTTGCAGTCCACAAAGATGACACTTAGGTCAATATTTCAAAAATTAAAGCAAGAAGCACTTATCACTGATCTGGCTATTAGCTGTATTAGTATAGTAAAACTGGAATAAATACATCTCCTCTCACTCCCCTTCCAGAAGAATGGATGAATTAATAATATAAATTAGAACTGCTGAGCCCTACTCAGCATTCAATTACATGCTGTGTAATCTGAAATATTTATAACTTCACAGTGTAACCATGGCTAGAAGTCCTTTAAATTTGAGGGTTTTAAAAGAATTATGTCGATGCATATGGTTTGGAAATGTGTAGAAGAACCAATAGTATGTATATGATCTCTCATGAAGCTAATTAATAAAGTTAAATAAGAAAGCTTTTACTTGAGGAAAAAATGAGTACTAGGTAAGATTTAGTGACCAAATCCAAAATTAATACGCAAACTGACTTACAGTTTTGATCTTGACTATGCTGGTTGTCTATTGGTTGCATTTAGAATGGAAAGGAGGCTTAAAGTACAATATTGGATTTATTAAAGAGGCATTTTCTCTGAAAAAGTCACCTCTGTGTTATTGCAGACAGTGTACCACAATTCAATCATCTCTACTCTTAAAAAACTATAAGTGCTTCACTTCTTACTTTGTTGCAAAATCTGAGTTCTGACTGCTTATCTAAGGAAGCTGAAATACCACGTGATACAAAAAATTATGATTACAGAGAAACAGTTTGATCACATACCAGACTAAAATGCAAATCAAAGTAGACCCAGCCTTATTATAGATGAAATGCAATCTATTACTTAAAAAAAAAGAACCATGAACTTCAAAAGTTGCTAAAATGAAGAATGCTAAATTATCGAAAACCTTTTCCTTTTCTTATTCTAACAGTTATACTAATGACTGCTGGTGTAGATGTTGGCTTTACTGGCTTCATAATGTTTCTTACTACACTGGGAATTGGATTGTGAAATATTTCATAAATGCAGTAATTCTTAGTATAGTAGAAGACCTTGCTAGAGTCTCCTCATCACTCAAAAAGCGGAAGTTTTATGATTTTATTTTTTTGAAGATAATTTAATTTCCAAGTTAGGGCTGTTAGACTTGACAACATTCTCCTGAGCAGAATCCATTAATTGATATAAGAAATTTGTTTGCTCTTTATTTACATCTAGTTATAAAGTTATATGTCCCTTTCTCTTTTGAAGTCAACACTACACAAGGAACAGCAGCAACATTTCATTTATGTTCTATTCACTAGTGCATAAAATGTATAATTAATTTTCCAAATTTAATATTGGAGGTTATTGGAAAAAAAGTATTTTTAGGGCATTGCAATCAACCCATATGACAACCTAACCTTCCATTAACATTATATTTCCATACAAAGAGGCTATAAAGTCTGATACATTGAAAGGTTTGTATTTATGTAAAGCCTTTCTCAGAAGAATTGGACATTACTTTTCTTATTTTCCTTAATATGGATTAGACTTATAAGATTTAAAAAAAATTCTCAGCTATAGAATAGTCACCAGAAAATAATTATAGAAAAAAATATAGGAGTTTTCCCAACCAAAAGTTCTAAAAACTTGATATTCCTAATACCCCCAGGATAAACTCTATAATAACCAGGACAGAAGTCAAATCTGACCAAATTGGATGGTAAGCCAGTTGGATGTTAAACATCAGAAACTTCAGATGAATCACTCTGGTAATTTAAGGGAAGATAAGTTAAAATTTCTGTGTCTACATACAGTACCAATCACATTTATACACCTATAAGGAAGGGTAGCAAAACTTCAATACCTTGGCTATATTTTCAAGACAGAAAGTGTGTTACACACACTGTGTTCACACAGCCTTAATTTGAGATTGATTTCACGAAGCAGAAACTCCAATTTGAATTTGAAATGGTTTCTGTAGAAGTAGTCTTCCATTTATCATTCCATTCACTGTTCCTTTCTTAAACTTTATGGCCTCTTTGCTTCTACGTTGTCCTTTGAGGGTGATTTCTGCAGTGTTTTCTGTCTTTTTTTCCCCTAGCTTCAGATTTAAACATTGAAAGAAGAAGGTAAGTAATTGGAGCTCTAGAGATCACCTGGGGCAATGTTAATTCATTCTTAGTTAATAAAAGTTTGACTCACTATTTCCTCCTATTTCTGCTCTCCTCTGTTCTCACCCCCCTGCCTTCCAAATGAGGACTGGGATGGAAGATGAAGGAGCTGGCCTTTTTATTTTACATAATTTTACAGATACTAACAAGCCTAGATCATTTGTAATTCACTTAGATTTTACTTAGAATAAAATGCCCACATGTAAAATATCTTACTGTGCTTGAAAAGTTTGCTGAAATCATCTTTGTCTTTAAATTTATAAAATATAGCTGACAATTTTAATTTCTTTGGAACTAGAGCTCCTCCCCTCTCCCCCCCTCTGGGGCTGGGGATTCAAATGAATTTTTTTCTGTTGTTCTAAAACATAGTTTCTAACTTTTTAATAACAACTTTATTGAGATACAATTCACAAATAATAAAGTTCACCCATTTAAAGTATATAATTCAGTGAGCTTTTATTTATATATTCACAAAGTTTTGAAATCATTACCACTATCCAATTTTGGTTTCTAATTTTCAAATGCAACTTATAAGTGAGATGAATTTTGGAAGCATTCATAAAGATAGCAGCTTATTTTAGTAATTGTTTCTTCTTTGTTATACTGATGGTCACCTTAAAACATTGAGCTATAATTTGCAACATCATATTTCCTAAATTATAGACTAGTCTATCAAATCTGGAGAGACAGTCTGGACTTCTAGGATATTAAATTTTAATATTCTTAAGAATATTCGATTATTGCATGACTTGTCCTTTGGTGCATAGAAATATAATGTGTATTGGTTGATGAATAAGAATTTGGAGCACTCAGTAGTCTTAATGCTTTGTTAAATATAGTATGTGATGATCTGTTGCTTTAATCAATAGTTTGCTTCCAATACCACTTATGATTTGTCATCTCTGTTTCCTCTGGAATGACACTGAGCTGGTTTCATCAGTACTAGCTTGATAGCTTGAATAGAAGCAGTAGACATAAGCTGTCAATCTTTAACAAGTATCACAGATTCGTAGGGCAGTTTAGAAATGGGTTTAAAGATGCAGTTAGTCATTACTCTTTTCATAACAGTAGGTACTGTGAGTTGTGGTAGTTTGGTCACTTCTAAGTGTGATAGAGAATTCATAAGTCTTTTCTTAGCTCACTACCAGAAACATTCCTTGAAAGGAAGAAAATTGGCAGATACATTTGGGTGTGCTACTAACACATTGTATTAGCAGCTAGGTATTTGTGTATGGGTTAATGTGGGAGTACCTCAGATGTGTTACCAGTGTACTCAAGAAAAACACAGTAATGAAAGAATAGTGGAAAATATAGTACTAAATAAGCAAAAACATTAAACTAATTAGGGGATGGTATGATTGATCAAATAGCAATGAAGCCATAATAATAATTATAATAATTTAGCATTGTGTGCCAGGCATTTTGCATGCATTATAACATTTAGACATCACATGGCCCTACAAGGTTGGTATAAGTATCCTCCTTTTATGGATGAGGAAACGAAAGATTAGAGTTTGTGACTTGACTGTGATCACCCAGGAAGTATACTGTAGAACCAGGATTATAAACTTAGGTCTATTGTACTCCAGGATCTGGGTTATTAGGCACTTTTAAAACAATGGACTTGGTAGAGGTTGGTTGGTGAGTCCTAGAAATGTGGAGTTATTCAAAGGTTTAGAAATACTTGCCGTAATCATGTGTTTCTTTGGTGGGGTTTTCTGGCTTTGTTTATGACTCCTCTCTTCTCCCCACACACTTAGGAGATAATAAGTTCATATAGCAAATAAATTCACCCTACATATTTTTTATATTGGTGGTGTATGCATTTGACTTCTATGTGGGCTTTTGGTTCATGGGGCATTTCCAAGAAAAATATTTTTCCTTTATTCACCACTTGCACTAGAGTTCAGCCTATTCACAACACTGTAAAATGACTTAAATTTGAAAGTAAACAAAACTACTACTTTTGAAATAGGTCATTTATATATAACATTTATGTTCCCCTGCACATCCCCCCTTTGGAGGTGAAGTAGATAAGAGGTTGGAAGTGGCCAACTTTAGTGAACAATGACCAACTCTGTTTTCTTAGGAAAAAAAACTGCTAGATAGGTTCAAATGATGGGGAAAGTATTTCAATTCAGACTTAATTAATCAGGGTTAGCAATAGGCAATGAATTTTCTCTTTACTTCTATCTCCCTTTAATACCCATCCCTGAAATCAGTGGGTGTGAGGATGAGCAAGCACAAACAAATACAGCTTTTAGGACTGCAAACAACTATTAAGTTTACCCTTTGGAATTGCATTAAAGTGATTATAATTTATTAATATTTCATTAAAACCTACGTAAACCTCCAGTACAAATAATTTTTGTAGCTGGATACAATATTGGAGTTTCTGAAGATTGTGGGTGGCTGATATTGCAACTCGGAATGCAAATAGTGATTTATTTTTTTAGGCCTACTCATTTCATTTGAAATCTGTATGGATAAAAAATACTTTCATATAGTTTATTCAAAAATACTTAAACACTTCAGGTTTCTAGAACATCACTTCTAGGATAGTACTTTGAAACTTTAATGTTGAGAACACTGTTTTATCACACTGCCATGCAGTTTGAAAAATATCGTGATGAATCTAGTTTATTTTTCATGCTATAAATTCATAAATATTGCCAAGTTCATAATTCAAAGTCTGAAGTGTGTATTCAACAATTTTAAATGTGCTGATTTTGCCATTAGCATTAAGCAGCTGTTCTCTACTTCCACTAAGAATAAGACCAGAAAGAAGGAACTACACTTGCAGCATGAAGAGTATAGGCTAGCATTAGCAAAATCCTCCCGTCATTTTGGTGAGATGCTAGCCCATGTTATCAAGGGAGTTATTTCATTATCTATGCCAGAGATTTTTAAGAAGTCAATGGTGTTTCTGGGAATGCATTAGGTACAGTTTTCAGTTCAAATAAAAAAGATTATAATAATTTCTGAAACTCCTTTAAACTCTATAATTCTATGCACATTTTATTATAATAAATAACTTGCTTAATTACAGTATGTCATCATCAGAAGTGGGAAATGTTGTGTTATAGGACAGCAAATGCATTAACCTATATAGCTGTTTGAATATGCCAACACTGGGTAATCAAGAAGCCACTTTGAGGAAGGAATGCTCAACTCCAGATCTATAATCTTAACTTCCTACTGGACAGTTTTACCAAAATACATGCATGTCTTACAAGCATCTCAAAGCTTAAAGAGGCCTTTCAAAACCAAAATTGTTTATAATATTCTCAAATCAATTGTTCATCTTGAGTTGATATTTTTCCCACTGACGCAATAAGCCTAGGAGAGAAAGATGATTCATACATGACATCATCCTTTCTCTTAGCCTCACCCCCAATTTTTCACTTGTTTTATAAACCCTACCTCAGAAATATACCAGGTCAGTCACTTCCTCTTCATCTCCAGTGCCACTGCTTTTCTTCAGCAGCATGTTATATTTAACCTAGAATATTACTGCATTAGTTTCCAAGCATTTCTTCCTGCTTCCAGGCTCACCTCTTCAAGTGAATTCTCCACGTTGTTTCTAAAAAATGACCTTTCAAAAGTATGAATTTCTTTATGTTTCTCTGCTGCTTAAAATCTGGCAGCGGCTCTCACGTGGATATATGTGTAGGATAAAGTTAAAAGTCCTAATTAAAAAAGTTCTAATTATGAATTAAGAAAAAAAACACCGTCTCTTCTTGTTCTAGCCCTTAGATGTGTCTCTTGCCTTATCTCCCATCACTTTTCTGTGTAAAATTCACTCGCCCCGCCCCGTAAGAACAACTCACGTTCTTTCAAGATATGTTTGTATCATATTCCTTCTGTCTGGAATGTTCTTCTTAGCCAGTCCACTTGATTATTGTAACAAACTTTCCTTTTTTTTTTCTTAATGCTTACATGGCCTCTATTGTAGTGTGTACTGCATCATATTGCCCTTATTACTTGCCTTTCTCACTAGTCTGAACTGCATAGGACTTAGTGACAGCCAGTATATTGGTCGTTCTTTGTTTTATCTCTGGTGTTTCAATAGATCTAGCACATAGTTGAGGTTTAACATATCTTTTAATATTATTATAGATCAAGCAGAATTTGTCCAGAAGTTGAAAGGGGTTAAAATTCACATACTCTAGGATTCATATAGTTCCTCAGGTTTCTTTAAGATTCATGTTAATATTTACCCTTGTGCAAATCGTCAACTTGAAGAACAACTGGCCCAATTGTATCAAGAATTCCAGAACTAAAGTCATACATCAGGTGAGTTTCTCCCATGCAATGCTTGGCTCTGGTTTTAGACATGATTCACTCAAGAGTTGTCTATCTCCAGCAAGCTGAGCAGTGAGCTTTCCTGGAAGAACTTGTCAAAAATTTTAACTTGAAAACATTTTAGAATGTTTGACGACAAAGAGAGAATTAAAGTTTCTTAATATTGCACAGTTGAGTAAATTCTACAGGACTCAATTTTCAAGTATTTCTAATTTTACTTTATTTTATATCAATATTTTGCAGCTTTACTGAGGTGTATTTGACGAATAAAATTGTAATATATTTAAAGTGTACAACATGATGATTTGATATGCATATACATTTATTCCAACCATTGAATTAATTAACACACCCATCATCTCACATAGTTACCATACTTTTGTGGTGAGAAAACTTAAGTTTTACTCTCTTAGCAAATTCCAATTATACAATACAGTATTATCAACTATAGTCACCATGTTAGATTCTCAGACCTATTCATCTTAAAACTAAGTTTGTAATTTATGCCACAGAGTATTCTGCCTATATTTTCCTCTAAGAGTTTTATAGTGTCTGGCCGTACATTTAGAGCTGTAATCCATTTTGAATTTATTTTTGTGTATGGTGTTAGGAAGTGTTCTAATTTCATTCTTTTATATGTAGCTGTCCAGTTTTCCCAGCTCCACTTATTGAAGAGGCTGTCGTTTCTCCATTGTATATTCTTGCCTCCTTTGTCAAAGATAAGGTGACCATATGTGCGTGGGTTTATCTCTGGGTTTTCTATCCTGTTGCATTGATCAATATTTCTGTTTTTGTGCCAGTACCATACTGTCTTGATTACTGTAGCTTTGTAGCATAGTCTGAAGTCAGGGAGCCTGATTCCTCCAGCTCCATTTTTCGTTCTCAAGATTGCTTTGGCTATTCGGGGTCTTTTGTCTTTCCATACAAATTGTAAAATTTTTTGTTCTAGTTCTGTGAAAAATGCCATTGGTAATTTGATAGGGATTGCATCGAATCTATAGATTGCTTTGGGTAGTATAGTCATTTTCACAATGTTGATTCTTCCAATCTAAGAATACGGTATATCTTTCCATCTGTTTGTATCATCTTTGATTTCTTCCATCAGTGTCTTATAGTTTTCTGCATACAGGTCCTTTGTCTCCTTGGGTAGGTTTATTCCTAGGTATTTTGACCCACCTCCTAGAGTAATAGAAATAAAAAAAGAAAAAGGGACCTAATGAAACTTAAAAGCTTTTGCACAGCAAAGGAAACCATAAACAAGACCAAAAGACAACCCTCAGAATGGGAGAAAATATTTGCAAATGAAGCAAATGACAAAAGATTAATCTCCAAAATATACAAGCAGCTCATGGAGTTCAATATCAAAAAATACAAACAACCCTATCCAAAAGTAGGCAGAAGACCTAAATAGACATTTCTCCAAAGAAGGTATACCGATTGCCAACAAACACATGAAAGAGTGCTCAACATCATTAATCATTAGAGAAATGCAAATCAAAACTGCAATGAGGTATCACCTCACACCAATCAGAATGGCCATCATCAAAAAATGTAGAAACAATAAATGCTGGAGAGGGTGTGGAGAAAAGGGAACCTTCTTGCACTGTTGGTGGAAATGTACAACCACTATGGAGAACAGTATGGACGTTCTTTAAAAAACTAAAAATAGAACTACCATATGATCCATTAATCCCACTACTGGACATATACCCTGAGAAAACCATAATTCAAAAAGTGTCATGCACCACAATGTTCATTGCAGCACTATTTACAATAGCCAGGACATGCAAGCAACCTAAGTGTTCATTGACAGATGAATGGATAAAGAAGATGTGGCACATATATACAATGGAATATTACTCAGCCATAAAAAGAAACGAAATTGAGTTATTTGTAGTGAGGTGGATGGACCTAGAGTCTGTCATATAGAGTGAAGTAAGTCAGAAAGAGAGAAACAAATACCGTATGCTAACACATATATATCAAATCTAAAAATAAGAAAATGTTTCTGATGAATCTAATGGGGCAGGAATAAAGACGCAGACATAGAGCATGGACTTGAGGACACAGTGTGTGGGGAGAGAAAGCTGGGACGAAGTGAGAGAGTAGCACTGATACATATACCCTACCAAATGTAAAATGGATGGCTAGTGGAAAGCTGCTGCATAGCACAGAGAGGTCAGGTCAATGATTTGTGATGACCTAGAGGGGTGGGATAGGGAGGATGGGAGGGAGGGATGCTCAAGAGGGAGGGGATATGGGTATATATATATACTTACAGCTGATTCGCTTTTTTGTACAACAGAAACTAACAGAACGTTGTAAAGCAATTATACTCCAATAAAGATATAAACAAAGAAACAAAAAAAACAAAGCAAAAAGAGAAAAACTAGGTTTGTATCCTGTTACCAACCTCTCCTTATTTCTCCCAGCCTGCAGCCCCTGGCAACTTGCTGAGTCTATGAGTTTGAAATATTTTTTTTTTGAGATTCCACATATAAGTGATACCATGCAGTGTTTGTCTTTCTTTGTTTGGTTTATATCACTTAGCATAATGCCCTTCAGGTTCAAGGTTCATCCATGTTTTTGCAAATGACAGGATTTCCTTCTTTTTAAAGACTGAATAATATTCTATTGTGTG
>NW_020172371.1:42301-45003 GCF_003031525.2 Neophocaena asiaeorientalis asiaeorientalis | reverse complement strand
ATGTATATATATATATATAATCACAATTTTTTAGATCCATTCACCCACTGATGAACACTTAGGCTGTTTCCCTATCTTGGCTATTGTGAATAATGCTGTGATGAATATGGGAGTGCAGATATCTCTTTGAGATGGTGATTTTGTTTCCTTTGGATACATACCCAGAAGTGAGATTGCTGGATGATATGGCAGTTCTATTTTTAATTTTTTGAGGACCTTCACAGTGTTTTCTATAGCAGCTGTACCAGTTTATAGTCCCACCAATAGTGTATAAGGCTTCCCTTTCTCCACATCCTGGCCAGCATCTGTTATCTCTTGGGTTTTTTGATGCTAATAGACACCTTAAAAGGTGTGAGATGATATTGTGGTTTTGATTTGCATTTCCCTGATGATTAGTGATATTGAGCACCTTTTCATTTACCTGTTGGTTATTTCTATGTCTTCTTTGGAAAAATGTCTGTGCAAGTCCTTTGTCCACTTTAAAATTGGGTTCTTTGTTTTTTGTTTTGTTTTAGATTTTGCTATTGAGCTGTGTGAGTTCCTTGGATATTTTGGATATGTGGTTTACAAATACTTTCTCCCATTCCATAGGTTGCCTTTTTGTTTTGTTGATGATTTCTTCTGCTGTGCAAAAGCTTTTTCATTTGATCTAGTCTCACTTGTTTGCTTTTGTTGCCTTTGTTTTTGGTGTCAAATCCAAAAAATCGTTGCCAGACTGAGATGAAGGAGCTTACCCCCTATGTTTTCTTTTTATTTATTTATTTATTTATTTAACATCTTTATTGGAGTATAATTGCTTTACAATGGTGTGTTAGTTTCTGCTTTATAACAAAGTGAATCAGTTATACATATACATATGTTCCCACATCTCTTCCCTCTTGCGTCTCCCTCCCTCCCATAATTCAAAAAGAGTCATGTACCAAAATATTCATTGCAACTCTATTTACAATAGCCAGGAGACGGAAACGACCCCCTATGTTTTCTTCTAAGAGTTTTATGCTTTCAGATCATATATTCAAGTCTATAATCCATTTTGAGTTGGGTTTTGTGTGTAGTGTAAGATAGGAGTCCAATTTCAATCTTTTGCATGTGGCTATCCATGTTTCCCAGCACCATTCATTGAAGAGACTATCCTTTCCCCGTTATATTCTTAATAATTAATAAATTTTTAATATAAATTAATATTATTAAATTATATAGTTAATTCATGGCCCAATGGCCCATGGCCTAAAAAAGGAGTTAAATGTGAAAAGTCAGATTTCACCAAAATAAGAATTATAAGCAAATTTGGAAAAAAAAGATTCATAGAGTAATTATGGAAATTACTTATGCTCATTTTCATCAATTGCAGTTTTTACTCTGTTAGTGGAAGAGCATTTTGAAATTTTGATAGGTTAATAAACCGTATGAGATCATTTTGAACTTTTTGTAGCAATTCTGTAGTTGTCCTATGAATTTTCCTTATTTAAAACAACAAATAAGGGTAATTAATCTTACTGAAACATTGTATCTCTCATGGATTGTCTTTTAGTTTCTGCTAGATCATGGTCAGTGGTGAGTTGCTGGCTACCTTAGGAAGCAGCTTATTCCTTTTGACTTTCATAAGATGTTTCCTTACACGGATACATCTTTTCTCTCCGATTCATCCTCCAGAGCTTCATAGAGTAAATGATTCCTTCTCTTATATGGAAGTCAAGTTGTTTGAAAATGGAGATCAATTGTCCCCTAAGTTTCTCCACTATAAACATTGTGGGGTTTCAAGCTTTCTCACAATATTGGTTGCCTGCTTCTGGAAATACTTGTTTTTAAAACATGGTGCCAAGAATTTCACATACCACTGCAAGTGTGATCTGACTATCATGTGGTGGGACTCTTGCAATTCATGATTTAGATACTTTATATATGTGACTGAAGCCTAATTTTTGAATTAATAGCTGGTACTTGTATGACTATTTCAGAATAAATATTTGAATGCAACTTGATTTATGTATGGAAATGTAGGTCACTTTCACTCATTTAGTTCCTATTTGAAGTTCTTTCACACTTTCTTACAGAACTTTTCCTTAAATCTGAAACTAATTAATTTCCACTGTTGCAAGTTCTGACTGTTTTAATCTGTTTCATAAGCTCACTTTAAAACTGCATACACTGTTTTGATGAACCTCCCCTCCCCACTTTACCAGTGTTCAAGATATTTTAAAACAGTTTTTGAAGTTTTCCTGCTGATTCAGCACCTTGTGAAAACTTTCCCGTTATTGTATCAACAACCTGTAAAGGAATAAATAAGCAAAGAAGCTTAAGGTAAGCAAAGAAGAATTTAAATGTCCAACAACAGCAAGCAAATAGCTGCCACATAAAAAAGCATTACTAGAAGAGAATTTTGCTTTCTTAATTAAGGATAGAGTGAGAAGTAGCCTCATAGGTTGAGGCAGTTTAATTCTTAAGCAGAACCATATACCTGATTTAATAATTAAATTAAAAATATAATGCCTATGTTTGCATCTACCACAGAAAATATTTTATGAATCGCTTTACTTCCTATGTTATTTCAACTTTGACAATAAAGTTTGACAATAAAATTTCTATCCATGAAACACCTCCTACTTGTTAAAGGATATAGTTTTATATGAAAATCTCAACTGACTAGAAAGAAAAGTAGCCCAATGTTTGATTATTTGATTTACAAAATAATATGCTACATA
>NW_020172371.1:19481-42217 GCF_003031525.2 Neophocaena asiaeorientalis asiaeorientalis | reverse complement strand
TTCTTTCTTTTTTTTTTTTTTTTAACATCTTTATTGGGGTATAATTGCTTTACAATGGTGTGTTAGTTTCTGATTTATAACAAAGTGAATCAGCTATACATATACATGTGCTCCCATGTGTCTTCCCTCTTGCGTCTCCCTCCCTCCCACTCTCCCCCTCCCACCCCTCCAGGCTGTTCCAACAAACGTAGTAAGATAGATAGCTAGGGGGAAGCAGCTGCAAGGCACAGGGATATTAGCTCGGGGCTTTGGGACAGTCTCTTGATTTTTTTAAAGTAAGAAATAAAAAAAATTCTATGTTCTTAGTTTCACATTTATGACACAAAGCAAGGAATATCTACATGAGATTTCTATTCATCCTAGAAAAGCCTGTTCATACTGACTACTGTTAGCTCTGTTTGGACTCTTGGTAAATTTTTCTAAATTCTAAGAATATAGTGGACAGAGAAGGTAGATTTGCTGTTAATTGAAAAATACCTTTGTAAACATTTCAGTAATGAAAATATTAAAAGTGTAATGTCTACTTTTACTGAAGTATGTTATTAAAAATATCTTTCCCTACTTTCACTGTTGTGGCCTCTCCCGTTGCGGAGCACAGGCTCTGGATGCGCAGGCTCAGAGGCCATGGCTCACAGGCCCAGCCGCTCCGTGGCATGTGGGATCCTCCCGGACCGGGGCACAAACCCGTGTCTCCTGCATCGGCAGGCGGACTCTCAACCACTGCGCCACCAGGGAAGCCCACCTGGTGCCTTTTATATTATACTTTGATATTTTTTCAAGTTCATTAACACATCAGTGGGAAATTGAATTTAAAGACCATGTTTTTCACACAGTATTTTTCATTATTTTCCTGGCAGTTCTGAAATGAAATGTGAACTTTAGTTATGTTAAAATATCAAAACATGTTACTTTTTTCCCCCAGCACATTATTGGAGAACTTTTATCTTCATTTTTTTTAATTGACATGTGACATATCTGTTTATCACAGGCATTTTCTACTACATTAGAAAATTGTTAACCCGTAGGAGTGACAGATGATTTTGAGAATGTAACTTTAATCATTACTTCTTTTGTCACGAGGTATGAAGACCGCATTAAATAATAGTGGTGCCTTTCGTGACATTTCAGTGTTCTGTCAATGTTTCTATGATAACCTCTTATATCAAATAATTCAAGCTTATTAACTGCATATGTTTACTGTAAGTTAAAGCTTCCCCTAAAAGAGAGCTTTTGCAATTATATTTCAACTTTTCATTGAAAGTGGTGTTTCATTGTATTGATCTCTCTCTCAAATGTTTATAAGATTTACTTCACCTATTCCCAGGATCAAAACCTTTTCTGGTAAATTATTTTTGAGACAGTAAATACTGCCCTGATTTCTATGTTATTGATCTTCACAAGCCAGTCTTATAAGTTTGTGGATACCTTGCTTATAATTGGATGAAATGTGGTAAATTATTGTGGCATATGCAAGTAAAAAAACAATTCTTCTATGTGCACAGGATGGAAATGAATTTTGGCTATATTTTGGATTTTTAGTCAGTCCATTTATCAACACTTCTCTCAATTCCCTATCCCTCCCTCAAACACACACATTGAAATATCCATGATTATGGTCATTCTCAAATCTGAAATTTTGTACACTTCTAGATTCCACTCTCTCTAGGAATGAGTATTTTTCATAGCACAGAGTGAATTTACTGTTGGTAATTTTAAAATGTTTAAATGTCTGGTTAAACTTTTAAAGGAGACTTTTAAACACAAATAATTCCTAGCACTAAATAATTTTTATGCAATAGAGAAATGGGCTCTGGATGGGTAAACCAGTAGTCCTTCTACTTAACAAGACTCAAAATAACATAAATGTAAATTAACCTGAATTTTCTGTTCTCTTTCAGAAGAAGAAATTTGGGTAATGGGAAAAATTTTGCTGAGTATTTTGGGGTCAGTTAATATTCAGTTCAACATTACCTAAACCTTTTACAATCCCAGAACTCTACCATCAATTATAAAATGAGCTTTTACCTACAAAGTGAAAGCGGTGAGTGATCTTATGCTGAATGGCTGCCAAATGTTTGGGGTATGTAATGAGATACTAACTGTAGGCTGAGGCTCGTTATGGAGCTCAGAGAAGCCTTTAGATGTGACCTGAAATATGAGTATTGGTTTCCTATAGGTAGAAAGGGAAGAGGAAGGCATTCCAATTGAGTGTAGTGATACAAATGGGTTGACTGTTAAAGATGCAAGGGTAGGTAAAAAAAAAAAAAAAAAAAAAAAGAAGCAAGGGTAGAATGAGTATATTGGTTTGACTAGAATGAAGGATTTTTGTATTAGAGCAAGAAACAGGTGTATAGGCACAAAATTCAAGTTGTGCTCCAGAAAGATTAATTTTGTAGCATTGTATGTGATGAACTAGAGGCGAAGAATGAAGATGGATAGAACAGTCAGTTAGAATACTCTGTATTTGTTCTGTGAACATATGACAGTGTCCAGGAATTGGGTAGTAAGAAGCAATGGCAATTTAAAGGATGGTACGGGATTGATTATGACTTGAAAACTGGTTTTGGAAACCAAAGGAGAAAGAAACAAAAATATGTAATATTCTACATCCAAGTGACTGTATGCTAGACTTTGAGGCAGCATGATATGGTGGTTAAGAATGTGGGCTCTACATTTAAAGTGCCAAGTTCAGCCTCTCCCTGTTGTCAGTATCCTCAACTGTAGAATGTAGTTTATTGAAAGGTCTACCTTATAAAGTCCTTGTAAAGATGAAATGAATTAATATATGTAATGTTCCTAGAAGGAAATATTAGTATAAAAAGAGTGATTGACAAAATTATTGAATCACTGACAGAAATCAGGAAGTCCTTTGCAGAACCTCAACCATGTATCTGCTAGGTGGGAATGTGAACCAGCATATTTCAGAAAGCTTTATAGCTATAAGGCCCACATCAAACAGGTTTTATTCCATTGTTTATTAATCAGAAATTAATTCAGAGCACACTATTTTCTTAGCATTCCAGTAAAATTAAGTTATTTGACTTGATCCATAAATCATGCTCCCTGTTTCATCATTTAGTCCCTGCACACTTGCTGAGGAGTAGCTGTAAGTGTACCTGCATCTAACCTTTATGAGTAAAGGACACTCATAGATAAAAACAATTCTGATGCAATGTGCCATGTTCTGAATCAGGGTTAGCATATATGACTCTAGGAAGGCAAATCTCTCCAGTTTATGTGAGGCCTGTTGATATTATTTCAGTTTATTTGCCTGTGGAGTAAATTAACACTGCCAAAAGATAAGTTTGACTCTTTCATTTGTACCGACACAGCCAATGAATATACAATTTTTTTGTTCTGCATCACCTAGTCTCCTTGATGCGAAGTCGCTTAGTAGAGGAGATATTTTTCCTTAGCCATTTTTCTATCTGCAAACAAACATCCACTGAGCCAGTGGGAGTTTTCCAGCTCTCACAAGAGATTTACACCCACTGGGTTTTTTGGGGTTTTTTTTTGCGGTATGCGGGCCTCTCACTGTTGTGGCCTCTCCCATTGCGGAGCGCAGGCTCTGGACGCGCAGGCTCAGCGGCCATGGCTCACGGGCCCAGCCTCTCCACGGCATGTGGGATCTTCCCGGACCGGGGCATGAACCCGTGTCCCCTGCATCGGCATGCGGACTCTCAACCACTGTGCCACCAGGGAAGCCAACCCACTGGGTTTTTACAGTGTGGTATGCTTTGCAAGGAAGTTGGTAAAAATTACGAAAAAATGTAGGGGCTGCCCAAATAGCCATGTCTTCCAGTCTGGATATCAGAATGACTGCTGATGATGATTTTTCTACTTTCACACATCAATAAATCATTTCACACATAAAGGCAAAACGAGATAGAAGAACTGGAGAAACTTGGGTGAGACCAGTTTTTTAGAATGGTGTCACAAATCTAAATTTTTGCTTACTCCTCTTCTGCTTCCACACATTAAAACAAGATCTGGGAAATACTAGGACGAAGATTGGCTTTCAAAACCAGAATCTTTCATTTAGAAAATAGAGCTACATGTGAAGGTAAAATATGAAAATGGCTGTAAATAAGAAAAACCAATAGTACTTCCTGAATTACATCATCCTTAAGACTCCAGCTGTTTTCATGGAATGTTTTGTCCTATATGCTTCTTACTCTCTTTTATTACATGAGGGAGCCTTCCTCAGCATTTCATGATGGATAAATGTCAATCAAAAGTCTTAGAAAACTCACACATCCATCCAGAAGAATATATATATTACTTGTCAAGTTTTGAGTATTAACTAGTGATGTCCATTGTGGTGAATTAAATTTATTCTAAGAGACTGCTACTCAGAACAGAATACTCTTGAGAGGCTGAGACATTGTTGGTGTTTCCATTTCATGATTCCATGAAGATTCCATGAAGGTAATCTTCATCATCCACTTTGCTGTATCTATGAAAGCAATTATGTAGGCTAGTGCATTAAGTAAAACCCATTGTGTTCTTGTGAATATAGGGATTTTGTGTTGGTTATTTGTTGTTGACATAAGGAAATAGTCTATTTCCAATTTTAAATTATAAAAATTTTAGAGGAAAAGGTATTCAAATAATGGAAGGGCTTTAGTAATGCTGTATTATATTTTACTGGTTTGCTAAACACTTAAAAGGAACTTCTTTAAAGGCACTCCCAAGGACTTCCATTACAACATCCATGCTTTGGTAGAGGTGGAATGCCTGACTATGGGACATAACTAAGTAATTATTTAAGTATGCACAAGTAGCTTCCCATTATTAAAAATGCTAATAGTTGATCCATCAAGCCATGAAGTTAGGTATGTACACCAGTCTTCCAATATCAAATGGAAGTGAAATATGTAGTCACTCTCAAGCTGGTCCTAAAGTCACAAATAATTGCACAAGCATGCTACTTAGATTCCAACAGCACTTACTCTTCCTGACTGCCACTTCTCCCTCAATCTGTTTCTATGGCCTCTTGAGGAAATTACCATGATAATTTGACCTAGGAGAAAAAAACCCTCATGTTTGATTTATAGAAGCTTCTGCTGTCAGACAGTGTGCTATCAAGACAGAAGTGGATTATTGTCATGTTACAGCCCCACTCAGGGAGTATCCCTTAAAGGGTAATGGGAAAGGCCAATCCTCCACATGGGCAGAGCTCCAAGCTCCAGTTTTTATCTGGAGGTCCATTTTACCTGAAGGGCAGGTAAAATGCCCTAAAGTATTTTACCTAAAGTAAAATACTTTACCTAAAGTATGGATCCACACAATTCATGAACAATAGCTATTAGAATGACCAGATGGTCAGGGGCTTAACAGGAACAAGATTAAAGGGTTGATAACAAGAGGTTTGGGAGAGAGGAATTTGGATGGGACTCTCAAAATGATCTCAAATGTGTGGATATTGATATTTGTGTCTTGTATGAATTTTCCCTAAAAGTCACTTACTGCAGAAGTGATTTTCAATAATCAAGTAGACAAAATAACCCATAGTAGATGTCAGTCAACTTCTATCCCCAGCAACTCCAGAGGTTATTCAAAATAACTCATGAAAAAATGGTCTTGGTGGCAGGGATGGAGATTATGCATGTGCTCAGTTATATATACTTTCTCTCCCCCAGATATTTCTATCATCACTGTGTATCCACAGTCAATCTATAGCAGTGATCAATCCTTAGCCTGCTCTGTACCTTGGAGAATCTGTCAGCTACCCTCCATCATGGTGGGGAGGGGTTGTGGACAGAGTTGTCTTCACTGAAAGATTTTTTGGATATGGATTTTCCTTCAGTGCTTGCTATACTGCTGCCAGCATCACTGTCCATGAGCTTACTGCATACCCTAGTCACCATCATGATTTGCCATACAGTATTGCTTCTGAATGAGGCATGAATTTATGGTGAAAGCATCTGTGCCAATGGGCTGACATTCCCAGGATTCCCTCCTCGTAACTTATCACTCAGAATATTATTCCCAAATCCCGATTGCTAGTCTCCACTTCTAGTTTTCACACCCACTTTCCAATTTCCTATCTTTATGTTTTGACTCATGCAGTTCCACCTGCCTTCACTATCTTTATTTCTTTTTTTTATATTGGAGTATAATTGCTTTACAATGTTGTGTTAATTTCTGCCATACAATGAAGTGAATCAACTATATGTGTACATATATCCCCTCCCTCTTGGACCTCCTCCCACCAACCTCCATCCCACACAACTAGGTCGTCACAGAACACAGAGCTGAGCTTCCTCTGCTTTATAGCATGTTCCCACTAGCTATCTATTTTATGCATGGTAGTGTATATATGTCATCCCCAGTCTCCCAATTCGTCCCACCCTCCCCTTCCCCCATGTGTCCACATGTTCGTTCTCTACATCTACGTCTCTATTCTTGCCCTGCAAATAGGTTTATCTGTACCATTTTTCTAGATTCCACATATATGTGTTAATATACGATATTTGTTTTTCTTTTCTGGCTTACTTCACTCTGTATGACAGACTCTAGGTCCATCCATTTCTCTATAAATGACCCAATTTCATCCCTTTTTATGGCTGAGTAATATTCCATTGTATATATGTACCACATCTTCTTTATCCATTCATCTGTGAATGGACATTTAGGTTGTTTCCATCTCCTGGCTATTGTAAATAGTGCTGCAATGAACTTTGGGGTGCATGTCTCTTTTTGAATTATGGTTTTCTCAGGGTATATGCCCAGTAGTGGGATTGCTGGGTCATACAGTAGTTCTACTTTTAGTTTTTTAATGAACCTCCATTCTGTTCTCCACAGTGGCTGTAACAATTTACATTACCACCAACAGTGCAAGAGGGTTCCCTTTTCTCCACACCCTCTCCAGCATTTATTGTTTATTGATTTTTTCATGATGGTCATTCTGACCAGTGTGAGGTGATATTTCATTGTAGTTTTGATTTGCATTTCTCTAATAATTAGTGATGTTGAGCATCCTTTCCTGTGCCCCTGGGCCATCTGTATGTCCTCCTTGGAGAAATGTCTATTTAGGTCTTCTGCCCATTTTTCAATTGGGTTGTTTGTTTTTTTGATATTGAGCTCCATGAGCTGTTTATATATTTTGGAGATTAGTCCTTTGTCTGTTGCTTCATTAGCAAATATTTTCTCCCATTCTGAGGGTTGTCTTTTCATCTTTATGGTTTTCTTTGCTGTGCAAAAGCTTTTAAGTTTTATTAGGTCCTATTTGTTTATTTTTGTTTTTATTTTCATTACTCTGGGGGGGGTGGGTCAAAAAAGAGCTTGCTGTGATTTATGTCAAAGTGTTTTTCCTATGTTTTTCTCTAAGAGTTTTATAGTGTCCAGTCTTACATTTAGGTCTTTAATCCATTTTGAGTTTATTTTTGTGTATGGTGTTAGGGAGTGTTCTAATTTCATTCTTTTACATGTAGCTGTTCAGTTTTCCCAGCACCACTTATTGAAGAGGCTGTCTTTTCTCCATTGTATGTTCTTGTCTCCTTTGTCATAAATTAGGTGACCATATGTGCAGGGTTTATCTCTGGGCTTTCTATCCTGTACCATTGATACTATCTTTCTCTTTTTGTGCTAGTACCATACTGTCTTGATTACTGTAGCGTTGTAGTATAGTTTGAAGTCAGGGAGCCTGACTCCTCCAGCTCCATTTTTCTCTCTCAAGATTGTTTTGGCTATTTGGGGTCTTTTGTGTTTCCGTACAAATTGTAAAATGTTTTGTTCTAATTCTGTGAAGAATGTCATTGGTAATTTGATAGGGATTGTCTCTTAACAAAATTTCTCTACCTTTTGAGACTAACCCTAAGCATCACACTTGCTTCTTTGATTCCCTTTGGAAACTTGCCCCTACCTTTCTATTCATATTTACCTAACATTTTGTGTAGTCCATAGCCTACTTGTCTTATTACTTTATAGGATTGGAAGTATCACATGGACAGGAACTATATCTTATTCTTCTTTACATCATTTGTTGAACCTTATACCCAGTAAGTACTCAATAAATATTTGTTAAATTTAATTGTGTCAATGACAAAGAACTTTGTGATAATGCATAGATGAGTAAAAAGAGAAAGAAGACAACAGCTGTTACCTTAGTGTGATATTTCTTTCAACGAATGTTTGTTATGTAGATATATCTAGAATAATCTGGAAAAGAGATGGTCACTCTTTCTTGATTTCAACCCTAGTTGAAATCAAGAAAGTGCTTTGTAACAGCACTATGTTACAAAGTTGTGCTTTGTAACAGCACTATGTTACAAAGTTGTAGGGAAGCATGAAAAAGTAATAATAGAAGCTTTTCTTATTAAACTGACTAAGATTCTTTATATGAAGGAGAAAATATGTGCAGAAGGCATTTGAGAACAATCTTTTCCAAGCTTTTTTTCCAAGCTACAGACAGTGCCATGGAGTTGAAAGGATAAGTTTTATTCCAAAATTTGAGTCAAATATCTAACATGTGAATATTCAGAAATCATATTTCTATTCTCTTGGTCATATGCGAAGTTTGTTATTGTAGTTTAACAGAAAATGTAAGTTTCTATGTTCCAGCAAAATTAAAGTGAGAAGTATTTTTATTTGTGTTTCCATTATCTAGGGGTGGAAATTGAGGATGTGATATAGAATAAATGAACTCTTTCACTACCTCAGCCTTTGATTTCTGATATCTTAATCACTTCTTACTTTTGTGAACCACCAGGGTTTATGTAAAAATAAATAACTTAAATTAAAAATTTTTTTGCAATAGAATGCAAATAGAAAGTAGAAAGCTTTGAACATCAGAATTTATTCAAAAGTAAAAACTTAAGCTGTCTATAGAATGTACCATAGTCTTCATTATGGTGACAGCTTTCTTCAACTATGTCAAAACTCACTCATTATACTTTCTTTGCTTAACATCATATCTGAAAGCAAATTGATTCAGTCACATGAACTTTGCCCAAGCAATATACAGCTAGAGCTTAGTGGAAGGATCCCTTCTAAATATATTAGTATGACTACTGGATATTATTTGATGAGTGGGGAAATATGAATGGTGTCCAACTACATCAATAGATAAATTTCAGCTGAATGGCCTATGGAGAGAATATGTTTAAAGTTAGTTTCAAGGTGCTGATGAAGCAGTCGACTGGATAAATGACATCCAGTTTCCATGGGAATTATAAAGGAGAAAATCATGATCTAAGGGTGATCACCCATATTTATGATTCAAATCTTTTTCTAAATGCAGCATTTTATTTAGGCAGAAGGACAGAAAAATAATGACATAATCTACATTTGCTATTTAGCTGCAAGGGATGCACAGTTTCAAGACAATTCAACTTTATTGGCCCTTCTGTCAGGTTGGTTGGTGGATGATTTGCACTGCTCTTTTTATTCATAGATTGACTGGCACAAAAGCACATTTCATTAGCTGATATTACCCACTGACATCTGTTGCATTAACTGGTAAATAACTGCTTCTATTTATAGGTTAAAGTAAAGGTTTTCTGGGGAAAACTTGTTTCTTTTTGAGTCATCAAATTGCAACATGTAACTGAATCATATACTCATTTGAAATATATTATTGAGCAGACTGAGATTCAAGTCACTGCCCTAAAAGTTATCTCAGATTTAATACTAATATTTTTATGAGGCTTACTCTTTTGGCCATAATGCTTCATCTTTATTGTACATGCCTAGGATGAACTTTTTTATGCATATGATGTAATGAGAAATATAATGATGATTCTGTATCATAAAATATGCTTTAAGGGAAAGTAGGGTATGCAGGTATTTAAAAAACATATTGTTGGCCCAGAGAGCCTGAATTTCCTGAGATAGTGGGTTGGATTTTCATATGAACAGGCATAAGCTTATCTGTGCCTGTT
This sequence comes from Neophocaena asiaeorientalis asiaeorientalis, assembly GCF_003031525.2. Taxonomy (NCBI): domain Eukaryota; kingdom Metazoa; phylum Chordata; class Mammalia; order Artiodactyla; family Phocoenidae; genus Neophocaena; species Neophocaena asiaeorientalis. The sequence continues at coordinate 32,333 of NW_020172371.1, read as the reverse complement.
CAGTTCACTATTTAGATCATGGGACTAATGAAATATCATCATGGTTTTAATTTCTACATTTCTCTTTCATCATTCCTCATCACCATTACCAAATGTTGATTAAGGCCTTATATCCAGGTCTCAAAGATACTAGATAAAATACATTGTCTGTCCTTCAGCAACATAGTTAGGTAGACAAAATATGTGTAAAATTATAACAATCATTAGCAGTATAAAAATTGCCAATCAAGTGGTATAAATGTAAGATCTATAGTAACCCTGGACTCCAGGTTGAAATGAAACTCTGACCAACTTCCTTAAAAGGAGGTACTAGGGCAATTGAGCAAAAGATTTTGGTGAGATAAGTACAAGTAATTTACTACTGCTGGAAAATAGGTCAAAGGGCTTGCCCTAATAAGAATGGGTTGCTAGTATTTTCTTTGTATCTTAGATATGAGAAAGAAATTATTATTATGTGACATCATAGAATATACAACTTCTCTTTATCAAATTTGTAAACTTTAAAAATAAATTGCACTCTACCATTTATTGTTCATTTTAATCTTTTAAAATGTATGATCACTTCCCTCCATCTTTTTTCCCCTCATTGATTTTTATGCTTCTGGTGCTTGATACAGTTTCTTTGATGAGTTTGACACAAAGCTTCATGATTTGCTGTCACTATTTTTCTTCATTTTCTTGCAATTGCTTGACACTTTAAATGCTGTTGGGCTGCTTCATTATATAGCTTGTCATTTTCTGCTTCAAAGTTTTCTAAGCATTTTAGGCATTTTAATCCATATTATCTGGGGAAGACAAGATGCCTCGATTTAAGAGTTTCCTGGAGAGGCAGAACCTGAGTCCCTTATCACAGGTTCTTCCATAAAGGGCCTAGATCCCTATGTACTCTAAGGCTAATCCAATTCTCCCTAGCTGTCCTACTCCTTTCTCCACTTTCTGGCTTAGAACTTAAATTGGCTACTTTTCCCCACATCCTCAAATTTACCTCAGTCCTTTCCTGTCCCTCTCTCTGTCAAAAATTCTCAGACACATCTTTGAGTTTTACGGACACCTTGTGACTGCTTTTGTGGGAATTTAACAACTTTTCATGCCCTAACTGACTGCTAGATTATTTTTCCCTCAGGATTTGATGTCTCTGACAAAGAAACATGCCTCTGGAACACAGTGAATTTAGACAAAATGTTATGGTAGTAAAATCAAAATAAGTTAAGATTCTGAAGTGACTTCTTGCCAGCCAAATTAGTTGTTAGTGTGACACCAAACATGGCATATTTACTCCTAAAAAGAGAATGAATTTGCATTTTGTGTTGTTATAGTTCAATAAATATTTGTCTGTGTCAAAAAGGCACTGATTAAAAACAAAAAACAAAAAACTATGCACCATCAACTCACTAGATACACAAGCCAATTAAAATGACTTTTACAAGTGCCTATAAAATGTGCACCTGCTATTTTTCCCATGTGCATAGAAGAATGAGAATATGAATTTTTAGCCAAATTAAAATAGGATATATGAGTGGAACAGTAGCGGTCATTTGGGAATGAGTTGAAGTAGCATACGGTTATTGAGTACTCAGAATTAAAACTTGTCATTAAATACTAGTTAAATATATTTAAAGTGCTCCATTATTGTCTCAGATAAAAGGAGTGAGGAGTTGAATAGTTTATAAAAAATTTATATGAACTTAGTAAATAATCATAAATTGCTAGGAGCAGCAGCAGCAAATATTTTGTGACCTGACATTAATACTGTGTGCTGAGACTCTCGTTTTAAACATTAGCTACCATTTTTGCCTGGGATGCCCTTGTTAACACTAATGAGGATGTAATTGTTTTATAAGTAACTCAGCTCTAGTACTTCTCAAATCCTAAATGTAAAATGATTTTTAAATTTATAAATATTATAATAGCTGTCTTTGCTAATTTGCCATGTACCGACTATGGAGGTATAAAGGTAGTGGTGGTGAAGTGATGAGGGAAAATTCAAAGATCTAAGCAAAAATATGGATAAGTAAACAACAGATTTTACAGATACCAGAGAAGAAGTGCACTGTCAATCATGTAAGTCTATATCTTAGAAATTATGTCTAAATTTTTAGGGCATGCAAATATATTTAAGTTCTTTAGTTGTTTGTAAATCAGAGCTCAGAAAGATTTGAATGATTTTTAAGGCATCCTACATGCTACTCAGCATTTCTTTTTTATTTCTTCTATTCATTAATCTATTTCATTCTTTGGATAGTGTTTTTATTTTTCCCCTTAAAAACAGCTTTGCTGAGATGTAAATCATACAAAATGTATTCCACCCATTGAAACAGTATAAGTCAATGTTTTTTTAGTATGTTCACAGTCATGCCACCACCACCACAATCAATTTTAGAATCTTTTCATAACTCCAAAGAGAAACGCTGTATCCTTTAGCCATCACCCCATGTATAAGCCATTCCCATATTAAGGCAACAGCTAATGTAGTGTCAATCTACATTTGCCTATTTTAGACATTTCCTATAAATGGAATAATACAATATATTAGTTCTGTGTGTGTGAGTGACTGGCTTGTTTTATTTAGCACAGTTTTCAAGATTCATGTATTTTGTAGCACATATCAGAACTCCATTCCTTTTTATGTCTGAATAATATTTGATTGTATGGATATAACATTGATCATTTGATGGACATTTAGTTTTTCACTTTTAGGCTATTACAAATAATTTTGCTATGAACTTTTGTGTACAAGTTTATGAGTGGAAATATGCTTTCATTTCTCTTGGTTGTATACCTAGAAGTGGAATGATGGATCATATGATAACTCTGTTTAATCTTTTGAAGAATGGCCAGACTGTTTCCCAATGTGGCTGCCTCATTTTATTTCCCAGCAGTGTATTAGGGTTCTAATTTTTTCCATATTCACTTCAGCACTTGTTATTTTCCATTTAAAATTTTTTTTGACATCCTCATGTCTGTGAAGTGGTATTTTATTGTGGTTTTGATTTGCATAACCTGGTGACTAATGATGTTGAGCATTTTTTTGTGTGCTTATTGACCTTTTCTCTATCTTCTTTGGATAAATGTCTATTCAAGTCATTTATCCATTTTTAACTTGGTTACTTGTGTTTTTATTTTGGGGTTGAAATAGTTCTTTATATATTCTGGATACTAGACACTCATCAGGTATATGATTTCCATTTTTTGTTACATTCAGTGGGTTGGATTTTCATTATCTTGATGGTGTCCTTTGAGACACAAATGTTTTTATTTTGGATAATGTTCAGCTTATCTATTTTTTTTTCTGTTGCTTGTCCTTTGATATCATATTGAAGAAACTGTTGCATAATCCAAGGTCATGATGACTTACACCTATGTTTTCTCCTAAGAATTTTATAGTTGTAGCTCTTAAACTAAGGGCTTTGATTCATTTTGAGTTTACTTTTGTATGTAGTGTGAGGTAGGAGCTCCAGCTTTATTCGTGAGGATATCCGGTTGAGCTAGCACCATTTGTTGAACAGGCTATTCCTTTCCCAATTGAATTTGAGGATCAACTTGTCAATCTCTCCAATTAGGCCATTGGAATTTTGATAAGGATTGCATTGCATCTGTGGAGCAATTTAGGAAGAATTCCTAACCCTTAATAAAATAAAAGGTATTTTATTCTTTTTGGTGCTATTGTAAATAGGATTGTTTTATTACTTACGTTATTAGTTCATTGCTAAGAAATACAACTGATTTTTGCATATTGACTATCTTGCAACTTTGCTGAACTCTATTATTTTGAGTCAATTTTTAGTGGATTCTTTAGGATTTTCTATATACAAGATGGTGTCATGTGCAAATAGAGATAGTGTTCTTCCTTTATAATGTGGTTGCTTTTTTCTTTTTCTCCTCCCCCTCCTCCTTCTTCCTCTTCTTCTCCTCCTTCTCCTTTTCCTTCTCCTTATTCCTCTGCCTAAATGCCCAGACTGGAACTTCAGTACAATGTTGAATAGAAATGGCAAGAGCAACTATCCTTGTGTTGTTCCTGATATTAGGGGGAAATCATCCAGCCTTTCACTATTAACTGTGATGTGAGCTGTGGGTTTTGCATAGATGTACTTTATCAAGTTAAGGAAATTCACTTCCCTTCCTAGTTTGTTGTACATTTTTACAATGAAAGGGTTTTGAATTTTGTCAAATGGTTTTTATGCTCCTATTGAGTTGACCATGTGGTTTTGTCGTTTATTTTATTGATATAGTATATTATATTAATTGATTTTCGGATGCTAAAGCAAACTTGCATTCCTGTGATAAATCCCACTTGGTCATGATTTTTAATCCTTCTTATATACTGTTGGACCCATTGGTTATTTAGTAATATGTTATTTAATTTCCACATATTTGTTAAATTTTCAAACTTCTTTGCTATTGATTTTTAATTTCATTCCATTGTGGTCGGAGAGCATATTTTGTATTATTTCGATCTTTTTAAATTAATTGAGGTTTGTTTATGGCCTAACATATGCTCTATCCTGGAGAATGTTCCGTGTACACTTGTTAAGTGTTTTTATTCTGCTGTTGCTAGTAAGTGATTGCTTATTTGTGATCTTTCTCTTTTCTAATGTAGGCATTTACAGCTATAAACTTTCTAAGAACTGCTTTAGCAGCATTCCATATGTTCTGGTTTGTCTTGCTTTAATTTTCATTTAGCCCAAAGTTTAGAAAAACTTTGGTTGCGTAAGTGTGTGTTGCTAAATTTCCAGTTTTCTTTGTTATGAATTTTTAGTTTCATTCCATTGTGTCAAAGATGACACTTTTTATTATTTCAATTTTTCAAAATTTATCTGAAGTTTGTTTTATGGCCTAGCATATGATGTATCCTGGAGAATGTTCCATGTGAGCTTGAGAAGAATATATATTATGTTGTTGTTGGGTAGAGTGTTCTATGGATACCTGTTAGATATAGTTGGTTAATAGTATTGTCAAGTTTTCCACTTCCTGGTTGATCTTCTGCCTAGCTGTTCTATCTATTATTGGAATTTGGGTATTGAACTCAACTATTATTTTTGGATTGTCTATTTCTCCCTTTTGCATCTGTTAGCTTTTGCTTCATGTATTTTGGAGCTCTGTTTTTAGATGCATATATGTTTATAATTGCTATATATTGTCTGTGTTAATGCTTTATCATTGTGAGACATCCCTTTTTATCTCTAATAACATTCAAAGTATCTATTTTGCCTGATATTAATATAGCTACTGTAGCTTTTTTATGGTTACTAGTTGAATGATATTTCTTTTTCCATCCTTATTTTCAGCCTATTACTATCTTTGAAAAAAAGTATATCTTCTTTAGACAATATATAGTTGCATTTCCTTTTAATCCAGTATGACTATCTTTGCCTTTTAATTGAATTGTTTAAAACATTCACTGTTAATGTTATTAATGATATAGTTGGATGTCTGCCATTTTATCTTTGGTTTTCTATATGTCTCATGTTTTTTATTTCTCTCCCTGTTCTTCCTTTACTACTTTATTTGCATTTAATGAATATTTTTAATGTAGCATTTAAATTCCTTTAATGACCTTTTCACAATATTTTCCAGTTAGTTTCTTAGTAGTTGCTCTAGTGCTCTTGATATACATCTTAACAAAAGAATCTACTTCAGACTTATACTAACTTAGTTCCAGTGACATATAGAAACTTTACTATCTAGCTTCCTTCCCTCTTTTTGTATTATTATTGCTATACACATTATATCTATATATGTTACAAACCAAATTACTTGTTGTCATTATCACTTTACATGATTTTATATCTCTTAAGAAAGCTGAGAGAAGAAAGGAGAATAACTATATAGTTATAATTTGTTATATTAAACTTTTTATTGTAAATATATTACACTTTTTATGTTATAGGGCTCAAAATATACTTATATACATATGGTTTAACGCAATTACTTTCTATATCAGCTAAGAGAAAAAAGGATAAGGAATATGCAATTATAATGTCTTTTATAATTACCTGCATGATTACCTTAACCAGTACCTTTTGTTTTTTGCATGTGGATTCAAATTACACTCTGGGTTACTTGCTTTCAGCCTAAATCACTTCCTTTAGTGTTTCCTATAAGATGGGTCTGATAGCAACAAAATCTCTCAGTTTTTGTTTATTTGATAATGTCTTTATTTTATTCTTCATGTATGAAAGATACTTCTTATTGGATACAGTATTCTTGGTTGGCAAGTTTTTTCCCCTTCTTTTAGCACTTTAATTATATCATCCTACTGCCTTATTGCCTCCATTGATTCTGACAAGAAGTCAGAATGGCAGTCATATTGGGGTTCCTTTTACATGGTGGGTCATCTATCACTGGTTTCAAGGTTTTCCCTTTGTTTCTGGATTTCAAAATTTTTACAATGTTGTGTCTTGGTATGGGTCTCTTTTTGTTTAAAATATTGGAGTTTGTTAAGATTTGTAAATGTGTAGAATAATGTTCTTTTTAAATATCAAATTTGGGAAGTTTTTGGCCATTAGTTCTTTAATTATTTCTGCTCTCTTCTGTCCTCACCTTCTGATACACATATTGGTTTAATGGTATCCCACATGTCTCTGATGCTCTATTCATTTATTTTTGTTCTATTTTCTCCTGCTCTTTGGATTGTATAATCTCTATTCATTGATCTTCAAGTTTGCTAATTCTTTTTTCTGCCAGTTGAAATCCACTCTTGAGCCCCTCTAGTGAATTTTTCATTTCAGTTATTATATATATATATATATATATTTTTTTTTTCAGTATGCGGGCCTCTCACTGTTGTGGGCTCTCCCGTTGCAGAGCACAGGCTCCGGATGCGCAGGCTTAGCGGCCGTGGCTCACGGGCCCAGCCGCTCCGCGGCATGTGGGATCTTCCCTGACCGGGGCACGAACCTGTGTCCCCTGCATTGGCAGGCGGACTCTCAACCACTGCGCCACCAGGGAAGCCCAGTTATTATATTTTTAACCATCAAAATTTCCATTGGTTCTTTTATATAATTTTTTATAAAATTTATATAATTTTCCTCCCCCAGGTTAGAGAAGTTTTCACCCATTATTTCTTCAAATAAGTTTTTCTCTCTCTTCTGCTTCTGAGAACTTTATAATGTGAATGTTGGTAAACTTGATGTTGTCCTATAAGTTCCTTAAGCTCTATTCTTTTTATAATTTCCCTTTATTGATCTTCTCTAATTGATGAAACGTTGCTGTAGTGGCTTCCTTTACTTCCTTAAGTATAGTTTCTTTTAGATTTTAAATATACTTATGTCTGCATTGAAGTCTTCTCTGTTAAATCCTATGTCCAGGTTTTTGCAGTTTATGTTCATTGCCATTTTTCCTTTTTGTGGGTCTTACATTCTTGATTCTTTGCATACCTTGCAATTTTTTTGTTGAAAACCAGTCATTTTAGGTAATGTGGTAAGTATGGATTCCGATTCCCTTCCATCCTACAGGGGAATATTTTTGTTGTTGTTTGCTTGTTTTTTGTTTAATTACTTGGTTAGAGTATTTGGGTGAAGTTTATTTCCTTTGCTTGTGAAACCTTTGTTGTCACTCCTCAGAGAGCACAACCTTGGGCATGCACACAGTCACCATAGGATGACAGTGGTTTTAGCCCTGTCTCTTTCACTGATCTCCATTTTCAGTTGTCTGCTTCATTTGATATTACATGCAGTTGTTAGTTTCCACTAATTCCCAGCCAATTACTCTATTGACAATGTTTGGGGTATAAATTGCTCTACAATCTGATACAACTAAACTTGTGCATGGGTAGTTTTTAAAGTTTTTTCTGACCTCAGAAAGGCTCTTATTAATTGTCTCTTTCAGTAGATCTCTCTGGTGGACTAGCTGGCATATAGTTTAGCTTGTTGCTCCTAACTAAGATGAGCTATTATTTTTGAAAGTGCCCTTAAGCCCAAACTTCCCCAAACTCTGTTCAGATAAAGTCAGTTCCTTTGGGGAGAGGTTTGGTTTGGAGTTCTCTTTTCTTATGGACTGCTCCTTCCCCTGAACAAAATCTCCGAAGCCACTGATCTAGTCTTCCTGAATTGATTCATTCTATGTGGAACTCCTGCCCTACTAGCAAGTTGTAGTGATGACAGTTGGTGCCCTGGTATTTCTTGGTCTTGGGAGCTGGGTGAAGGGAGGTAGCCCCTCATCTCTTGGCTTTACTTTCTAGAAATTTAGCCTCTGCAAATTCTATAACCTATAATCCAGACTTTTTCTGATTCAGGCTGAACTTCAAAGGGATGCACATTAAATTCCAACTCTTTTACTTATCAAATAATTTTGGATTTCATAACCTCTCTAAGCCATGGTTCCTTCAACCGCTAATGAGAATAATTAATAACTATCCTTCCTTATAAGGTTGCCAAGGGACTTGATGAGGTAGTGCAAATGAAAGCTCTTATGAAATGATATACAAATATTAGAAACCTTGGAATAGTTCTCTGTGGAATACCACAGTGCCATCAAATATGTAACTATAAGAAATATTGTGTAAACGCTGCATAGGGCAAAATACATTGTACTATATTTCAATAAAGAATAAATTCATAATAGAACTCATTTTGTTTTTAAAATTTGCAAAAACTTTAAAAAGTCAGTAGCTTGAAGGCACAACAAAAGGCAGGTTTCTGGTTACAGACTGCATGAGAGAAGCAAATTAAAAGATTTAATACGTCTGGTTCACCACTGATATTTTTTTCTTTATCCTTACCTCTTTTTAAAAAATGAATTCTAAATAAAAGAGGAATATTATTTCTGCTAGTCTTACTTTCTGTTTCTTGCTTTGGGCTTCTGACTAGCCACAGGATATGATGTCCAATATTTATAATCTACATTTTGTCAAAGTTTACATTAATTTCCTAGGAATTAATTTCCCATTTTTCTTAGCACAAGTAGTATAAGTGAGGAAAAATTTCAATTATTTAAAGTTTTCAATTGTCCTTTAAACTTAAAAACATTTATTCTTTGCCTTTAAGGCCCTGTATGTATATTTTGTAACATTTGTTACATAGAATAAGAAATAAGTTTATAAGAAATTACACATAAATTAGATTACACCAAGATACAATTAATATGTAAAATAGATATTAATCTTTATTTATTTGAAATTAAAGTTACTTTTATTCTAGGATTATAAATAAGTGTCTCAAACTTGAAGTTCAAGAAGAAACCAACGTTCACAGGATTTTATTGACACATTAAAAACAATGTCAAAATTATAATCCAGACTCATCTCATGTTACTGATGAGCTTTAATGCCTCTGTCTGTTTCTCTTCATTATTTTCTTTTGTAAACTAAATTGAACCACAAGTTATTATGTAGCTTCCAGCATTTGTTATAAGCCTAGAGACTTGTCAGAGATTATGATATACATAAGTACACACACACACACACACACACACACACACAAACGTGTATGCACATATTTATAGTTGTTATGGTGGTGGTTGGTCGTGGTATTTAATACCACATTTTCCCTCTCACCTGACTTCTCATCTTGAAAATGACATAATTAACTCCTTCCCTAAAGTATGCCTGTATCTGCAAATAAAAAATATATGTTTTATGTACGCTTGATGGCATTTGATAGGGTGGGAAACTGTTGTCCAATCAAAGTTTTCAGCAAGAAACTTATGAAGAGGGCTGTAATCATTCGATGAAGAGGAGAAAATGATACAAAGGACAGAAATCCTTTATACAGTAAAAACTATTAAACTGGATTCTCAGATGAAGGTAAATCAAACAAAGATGTTTTTAGAAGTCTGTTGGTTTGAGGACATGAAGATGCACTTGCCTACATTTAACTTAAAGGTAAGTCATACATGACTAGAATATCTTGCGACATTTGAGATATTTGATGTTTTCCTGAAAGAGTTCATATTAAGAGTAAAATGAGATAGACTTAGGTTCTAATTTATCTTTCAAAAATTACTAACAATGTGACCTTATGCAAAAGATTTAACCATTCTGGTATGTAATTTCATTATTTTAAAAATGGGAGGGCTTCCCTCGTGGCACAGTGGTTGAGAGTCTGCCTGCCGATGCAGGGGACACAGGATCGTGCCTCAACGGGAGAGGCCGAACAGGGAGAGGCCCGCGTACCAAAAAAAAAAAAAAAAAATGGGAATGATAAAACCTACCTCAGAGGCTGAGAGAAATCTATGAAATAATCAAATTGTTTTATAAACGTTAATCGTCTATCCAAATTCTATCTTGTGTAATTACCAATGACACTATGGGTAGATTACAATAATGGCAATGCTTCGTATTGTCATTATTCTAAATATTCTAAGGCAATGCATATTGAGGTAATGTCCTTATGATACTGATATGTCTATACTGTACTTGCTGTTTAGACAAGGACACATCAAAAATGAAGACTAAACAGTATTGTGTGTTAGGTAAAATAAAATAGCCTGATTGAGGTAATATGCAGACAAGACATAAGCTGCCTATTAGATGAGCTGTGGATGTCAAGAAGGGTTTTATATGGGATTCACCTCTGTTCCTTGGCCACCTTTTTAAGGGTACTTTTTAATATCCTTGAAATAATAATGTAAGCAATGTCCAGAGAGGAATCTGATAGAGACCTACTGCCTTTGTTTTATAAATGAGTGTTAGAAAGAAATTATTTGTAGAGATAAAAAAGAATAAGCTCTAGTTAAGTAATATTTATATTAATAGAGTCAATGCTCAGTAAAAATGATAAGCCTGTCTGATAAGCCCACTAGGAGCTTGGAATATTAAACTTATTACTCTAGATGTCAATAGAAACAAAACTGAGACATTTATTTTTTGAGTATTAAGTAGTGGTGTTTTTTGCTTGGTTAAAAGAGGAAAAGGCAATGTGTATTAGTATTTTGTAAAAGAAAACCAATCCATATGTAATTAGTCCAAAAAACTATAAAATTTGGTCCTGGTAGGATCTTCATTTAGTTAGAAAAGTAAAAAGGGAAAACTAAAGCCTAGAAAAGTGAGATACTTGCTCAAGGTCACACAGCTACTTTGTGCCAGATCTGGGAGTAGGATCCAGGAATTTTCCTTCTGGTACACTGCCCTTTTCATTATATGATGGTGACTTATTTATCTGGATGAAGTAAAAGAAAAAAGTATAATATATCAGTTATTGTGTCTGCAATGTATACAAGCTCTTTCAAATATTTTATTAGAAAACTGAGTTCCTTTATTCATTTTTTCCTGAAATAATGAATCTCATATACTTTAGAGCTGTGTTGTCCTATATAGTTGCTACTACATACATGTGGCTATTAAAATTAAAATAGAAATTACTAAAATTTTAAAATTCCTTAGTGGCACTGGCTACATTTTAAGTGTTTAATAGCCACATGTGGCTAATGGTTACTGTATTGGACTGCACAGATATAGAACATTTCAATCATTGCAGAAAGTTCTATTGGACAGTGCTGCTTCTAGATTCTTTGACAGGGAAGAGAGAAGGGACCAAAAGGGCTAGCCCTTATGCAATTGACTACTGCTACTGCTACTACTACTTTTATTGTCTCTCAGTTCTTAAAAACCACTGGATGTCTTTATTTCCAATTCTTCCAAAAATGCTGCAATGCTGGTGTTGCTAAATATATTTTAAAGTTGAGGAAAGCTTAAATGACTGTTAGCATCAGACCACTATAATGAAGCTGAAATCCAAATGCAGGTCTCTATCTGGCCAGATGTTTCAAAACCTTGATTTCCTCATGTTTAAATGGCAATAATAATAGTATAACTTCATGCACTTGTGGTGATGATTACATAGATTAAATGTAATAATGTATGTATTGAGCCTGGTATCAAGATGAATAAGTTAATAATAGTAGTAATTATTAATGACCAGTAATAGTAAAATGTGACTCTTTTGCCAGGATTTAAAACTCTGGGAATTGAAATATCTTAACCCAAAAGAATAATGGTAACACAAACATACATTTTTGTTACATTTTACACTTTGCAAAAAATGATTACATATAATATCCTCCCTTGATTGTCATAGCAGATAAGGCAATTTCATGTTTAGAGTGATTAAATAGCTTGCATGTAATTCACAAGTTGTAAATAGGAACCTAAGCCAATTTTTCTGAAGCCTCACTTCCACAATACTGAACTAATAATAATCGTAGAATTTTAGACAATTGTTAAGGTGTTCTAGAGCCATTTGCATACAATTTAATGTAATTTCATTCCATTCTATTGTTTACACAATTATTGAAAGATGACTACAAAGGTGAAAGGAAAATAAGTGTATTATTGCACAAACGAAAAAAAAACAAATAAATTGACTATTTTTGACCAGAATATCTAAAGACAAACCTGAATCAACCACTGTTCACTCACTTATGTGGTTTGGGTTATGCATAGAAAAATGGAAACTGTCTAGTTAAGAACTTGTGATTTTTACTTTTAGTGAGAAATGAAGATTCAAATTATTTCCTAATAGATATTCAATTTTCATTTTTTTCTCTAACAAAACAAAATTCATTCCATAAATACCTTTTATCTAAAGGAGAAATTGTTCATTCACCATTATTCAAAGGTCATTTTATATATGCAGATTCTCAAATTATTCTTTACCACGTGACACATCTTGAATCTCCCTAAATTCACCCCTGTCATCATTTGCTAAATTCAAAATGTTATCAGAGGAAATTGACATGCTTGTTTGTAGCAACCAATACAGTCCTATTAACTAAAAGGGTGATATCTGATCAAGGACCTAAAAGGGGTTAACATCACATTTCAAATCATCAATCAAAAACCAAGATATATGGCCTTTTTAAAAACCTTTGTTAAGGCCTATTCCCTCCTAAACTGTTGAGAAGTTAAAATGAAAC
>NW_020172371.1:10602-19422 GCF_003031525.2 Neophocaena asiaeorientalis asiaeorientalis | reverse complement strand
CCCCCCGCCCACTGCAGTTAGCACCAGCACTGAGCCTGGTATTTGACTTCTTCCTGTTGTGAGTCACAAGTAGACACTATCAGCTTCTAAACATACATTAGGAAACACTGGGAGTTACTCCCAGTATTGCTATCACATACAAAGGAATTCTGGTAATTTTAAAACATATTGAACTTGTTTTGAATTTTTGTATTAATGAATAGCATGAAGTAATTGCAGATTGATGATTTTGAAAACTATGTAAAGGTTTTGAAGGTTTTGGTCAGCTAGAACATAAGTTAAGACTGACTGGAAACAGTTTGGTTGGCAGCATTTCATTGTGGCTGCCAACTCATACTGAGTGATTATGGAGACAAAACAAAAAACACACACACATACACGCAAACAGACCACAGACAAGACATTTCATCAGAAACAGTGTCAACCATGTTATCCTTACTAGTCCAGAAACTGTTTTTATTTTAAGGAATTTTGCCTTTTTAAAAAAAAATTATTTATTTACTTATGGCTCTGTTGGGTCTTCGTTTCTGTGCGAGGGCTTTCTCTAGTTGTGGCAAGCAGGGGCCACTCTTCATCGCAGTGCGCCGACCTCTCACTATCGCGGCCTCTCTTGTTGCGGAGCACTGGCTCCAGACGCGCAGGCTCGGTAATTGTGGCTCACGGGGCTAGTTGCTCCGCGGCATGTGGGATCCTCCCAGACCAGGGCCTGAACCTGTGTCCCCTGCATTAGCAGGCAGATCCTCAACCACTGCGCCACCAGGGAAGCCCCAGAAACTGTTTTAAACAGGTGGAGGAGAGACCTTCAAGATGGCTGAGGAATAAGACATGGTGATCACCTTCCTCCCGACAAATACATCAGAAATACATCTACATGTGGATCAACTCCTACAGAACACCTACTGAACGCTGGCAGAAGCCCTCAGACCTCCCAAAAGGCAAGAAACTCCCACGTACCTGGGTAGGGCAAAACAATAAAGAAAAAACAGAGACGAAAGAATAGGGACAGGACCTGCATCTCTGGGAGGGAGCTGTGGAGGAGGAAAAGTTTCAACACACTAGGAAGCCCCTTCACTGGTGGAGACGGGGGATGGCAGGGGTGAAGCTTCAGAGCCATGAAGGAGAACGCAGCAACAAGCGTGCAGAGGGCAAAGCAGAGAAATTCCCACACAGAGGATCGTTGCTGACCAGCACTCACCAGCCCGAGAGGCTTGTCTGCTCACCTGCCAGGGAGGGCGGGGGCTGGGAACTGAGGCTCGGGTTTCGGAGGTCAGACTCCAGGGAGAGGACTGAGGTTGGTTGCGTGAACACAGCCTGAAGGGGGCTAGTGTGCCACAACTAGCCTGGAGGGAGTCCGGGATAAAGTCTGGAACTGCCTAAGAGGCAAGAGACCATTGTTTCGGGGTGCATAATGAGAGGGGATTCAGAGCACCACCTAAACGAGCTCCAGAGACCGGTTCGAGCCATGGCTATCAGCATGGGCACCAGAGACGGGCATGAAAAGCTAAGGCTGCTGCTGCAGGCACCAAGAAGCCTGTGTGCAAGCACAGGTCACTATCCACACCTCCCCTCCCGGGAGCCTGTGCAGCCTGCCACTGCCAGGGTCCTGTGATCCAGGGACAACTTCCCCAGGAGAACACACACAGGGCACCTCAAGCTGTTGCAATGTCACACTGGCCTCTGCCACTGCAGGCTCACCCTGCATTCTGTACCCCTCCCTTTCCCTGGCCTGAGTGAGCCAGAGCCCCCTAATAAGCTGCTACTTTAACCCAGTCCTGTCTGAGTGAAGAAGAGATGCCCTCAGGCGATCTGCATGCAGAGGCGGGGTCAAATCCAAAGCTGAACCCTTTTTTAGCATTTGTTATCATTGGTGGATTTCTTTTTTTGTTGTGGTTGCTCTCTTCTTTCCTTCTTTCTTTTCTTTTGTTTTTTTAAATTACTTTAAAATTTTTTATTTTTAATAATTTTAAAAACTTTTATATTTTAATAATGTTATTTAATTTAATTTATTTATTTCTGTCTTTTTTCTCCCTTTTCTTCTGAGTGGTGTGGGTGACAGGGTCTTGGTGCTCTGGCCGGGTGTCAGGCCTGTGCCTCTGTGGTGGGAGAGCTGAGTTCAGGACACTGGTCCACCAGAGACCACCTGGCTCCACACAATATCAAATGGCAAAAGCTCTCCCAGAGATCTCCATCTCAACGCTAAGACCCAGCTCCACTCTAAGACCAGGAAACTACAGTGCTGGACACCCTATGCCAAACAACTAGCAAAACAGGGACACAAACCCACCCATTAGCAGAGAGGCTGCCTAAAATAATAATAAGGCCACAAGCACCCCAAAACACACCACCAGACACGATCCTGCCAACCAGAAAGGCAAGATCCAGCCTTATCCACTAGAACACAGCCACAAGTACCCTCCACCAGGAAGTCTACACAACCTACTGAACCAACCTCACCCACTGGGGGCAGACACCAAAAACAATGGGAAATACAGACCTACAGCCTGTGAAAAGGAGACCCCAAACCCAGTAGGTTAAGCAAAATGAGAAGACAGAGAAACACACAGCCGATGAAGGAGCAAGGTAAAAACCCACCAGACCAAACACATGAAGAGGAAATAGGCAGTCTACCTGCAAAAGAATTCAAAGTAATGATAGTAAAGATGATCCAAAATCGTGGAAATAGAATGCAGAAAATACAAGAAACATTTTACAAGGATCTAGAAGAACTAAAGAGCAAACAAACACTGATGAACAACACAATAAATGCAATTAAAAATTCTCTAGAAGGAATCAATAGCAGAATAACTGAGGCAGAAGAATGGTTAAATGACCTAGAAGATAAAATAGTGGAAAAAACTACAGAGCAGAATAAAGAAAAAGAATGAAAAGAACTGAGGGCAGTTTTGGAGACATCTGTGCAGAAGAAGGGATAAGTGACCTGGAAGATAAAATAGTGGAAATAACTACTGCAGAGCAGAATAAAGAAAAAGAATGAAAAGAACTGAGGGCAGTTTTGGAGACATCTGGGAAAGCATTAAATGCACAACATTCAAATTATAGGGGCCTCAGAAGAAGAAGAGAAAAGTAAAGGGACTGAGAAAATTTTTGAAGAGATTATAGTTGAAAACTTCCTTAATATGGGAAAGGAAATACTCAAGTCCAGGAAGGGCAGAAAGCCCCATACTGGATAAATCCAAGGAGAAACACGCCAAGCACATATTACTCAAACTATCAAAAATTAAATACAAAGAAAAAATAAAAGCAGCAAGGGAAAAACAACAAATAACGTACAAGGGAATCCCCATAAGGTTAGCAGCTGATCTTTCAGCAGAAACTCTGCAAGCCAGAAGGGAGTAGCAGGACATATTTAAAGTGATGAAAGGGAAAAACCTACAACAAAGGTTGCTCTACCCAGCAAGGATCTCATTCAGATTCAACGGAGAAATTAAAATCTTTACAGACAAACAAAAGCTAAGAGAATTTAGCACCACCAAACCAGCTTTACAACTTCTAAAGGAACTTCTCTAGGCAGGAAACACAACAGGAGGAAAAGACCTACAATAACAAAACCAAAACAATTAAGAAAATGGTAATAGGAACATACGTATTAATAACTACCTTAAATGTAAATGGATTAAATGCTCCAACCAAAAGATATAGACAGGCTGAATGGATACAAAAAGAAGCCCGTAACATATGCTGTCTACAAAAGACCCACTTCAGACCTAGGGACACATGCAGACTGAAAGTAAGGTGGTAGGAAAAGGTACTCCATGCAAATGGAACTCAAAAGAAAGCTAGAGCAGCAATTCTCACATCAGACAAAATAGACTTTAAAATAAAGACTATTACAAAAGACAGAGAAGGACACTACATAATGATCAAGGAATGAATCCAAGAAGATATAACAATTGTAACTACTTGTGCACCCAACATCAGAGCACTTCAATACATAAGTCAAATGCTAACAGCCATAAAAGGGGACATTGACAGTAACACAATAATAGTAAGGGACTTTAACACCCCACTTTCACCAATGGACAGATCATCGAAAATGAAAATAAATAAGGAACCACAAGCTTTAAATGATACATTAAACAAGATGGACTTTATTGATATTTATAAGACATTCTATCCAAAAACCACAGAATACACTTTCTTCTCAAGTGCTCATGGAACATTATCCGGGATAGATCATATCTTGGGTGACAAAACGAACCTTGGTAAATTTAAGAAAATTGAAATCATATCAAATATCTTTTCTGACCATAATGCTATGAGACTAGATATCAATTACAGGAAAAAATCTGTAAAAAATACAAACACATGGAGGCTAAACAATACAATACTAAATAACCAGGAGATCACTGAAGAAATCAAAGAGGAAATCAAAAAATACCTAGAAACAAGTGACAATGAAAACACAAAGACCCAAAACCTATGGGATGCAGCAAAAACAGTTCTCAGAGGGAAGTTTATAGTAATACAATCCTACCTCAAGAAACAAGAAACATCTCAAATAAACAACCTAACCTTATACCCAAAGCAATTAGAGAAAGAAGAACAAAAAAACCCAACGTTAGCAGAAGGAAAGAAATCATAAAGATCAGATCAGAAATAAGTGAAAAAGAAATGAGGGAAATAAGAGCAAACATCAATAAAACTAAAAGCTGGTTCCTTGAGAAGGCAAAAATAATTGATAAACCATTATCCAGACTCATCAAGAAAAAAAGGGAGAAGACTCAAATCAATAGAATTAGAAATGAAAAAGGAGAAGTAACAACTGACACTGTAGAAATACAAAGGATCATGAGAGATTACTACAAGCAACTCTATGCCAATAAAATGGACAACCTGGAAGAAGTGGACAAATTTTTAGAAAAGCACAACCTTCCGAGACTGAACCAGGAAGAAATAGAAAATATAAACAGACCACCCACAAGCACTGAAATTGAGACTGTGATTAAAAAATCTTCCAACAAACAAATACCAAGACCAGATTGCTTCACAGGCGAATTCTATCAAACATTTGGAGAAGAGCTAGCACCTGTCCTTCTCAAAATCTTCCAAAATACAGCAGAGGGAGGAACACTCCCAAACTCATTCTACAAGGCCACCATCACCCTGATACGAAAACCAAAGATGTCACAAAGAAAGAAAACTACAGGCCAATAACACTGATGAACGTAGATGCATAATTCATCAACAGAATACTAGCAAACAGAATCCAACAGCACATTAAAAGGATCATATTCCATGGTCAAGTGGGGTTTATCCCATGAATGCAAGGATTCTTCAATGTATGCAAATCAATCAATGTGATAAACCATGTCAACAAATTGAAGGAGAAAATCCATATGACTATCTTAAAAGGTGAAGAAAAAGCTTTCGACAGAATTCAACACCGATTTATGCTAAAAACCCTCCAGAAAGTGGGCATAGAAGGAACTTACCTCAACATAATTAAGGCCATATATGAAAAACCCACAGACAACAACGTTCTCAATGGTGAAAAACTAAACCATTTCTTCTAAGATCAGGAGCAAGACAAGGTTGTCCACTCTCACCACTATTATTCAACATACTTTTGGACGTTTTAGACACAGCAATCAAAGAAAAAAAGAAATAAAAGGAATGAAAATCAGAAAAGAAGTAAAACTGTCACTGTTTACAGATGACATGATATTATACACAGAGAATCATAAAGACACTACCAGAAAACTACTAGAGCTAATCAATGAATTTGGTAAAGTAGCAAGATACAAAATTAGTGCACAGAAATCTCTTACATTAATGATGAAAAATCTGAAGGAGAATTTAAGGAAACACTCCCATTTACCACTGCAACAAAAAGAATAAAATACTGAAGAATAAACCTACCTAAGGGGACAAAAGACCTGTATGCAGAAAAGTAAAGACACTGATAAAAGAAATCAAAGATAATACCAACAGATGGAGAGATATATCATGTTCTTGGATTGGAATAATCAACGTTGTGAAAATGACTATACTACTCAAAGCAATCTACAGATTCAATGCAATCCTTATCAAACTACCAATGGCATTTTTCACAGGACTAGAACAAAACATTTTGCAACTTTTGTTGTAACAACAGAGACCCCCAAAAGCCAAAGCAATCTTCAGAAAGAAAAACGGAGCTGGAGGAATCAGGCTCCCTGACTTCAGACTATACTACAAAGCTACAGTAATCAAGACAGTATGGTACTTGCACAGAAACAGAAATATAGATCAATGGAACAGGATGGAAACCCCAGAGATAAATCCACACACATATGGTCACCTTATCTTTGATAAAGGAGGCAAGAATATACAATGGAGAAAAGATAGCCTCTTCAATTAGTGGTGCTGGGAAAACTGGTGAGCTACCTATAAAAGAATGAAATTAGAACACTTCCTAACACCATACACAGAAATAAACTCAAAATGGATTAAAGCCCAAAATGTAAGGCCAGATACTATAAAACTCTTTGAGGAAAACCTAGGCAGAACACTCTCTGACGTAAATCACAGCAAGATCCTTTTTGACCCACCTACTTGAGAAATTGTAATAAAAACAAAAGTAAACAAATGGGACCCAATGAAACTTAAAAGCCTTTGCACATCAAAGGAAACCATAAACAAGACCAAAAGACAACCCTCAGAATGGGAGAAAATACTTGCAAGCAAAGCAACTGACAAAGGATTAATCTCCAAAATATACGAACAGCTCATGGAGCTCAATATCAAGAAAACAAAAAACCCAATCCAAAAATGGGCAGAAGACCTAAGTAGACAGTTC
The DNA here is from genome assembly GCF_003031525.2 of Neophocaena asiaeorientalis asiaeorientalis. Lineage (NCBI taxonomy): Eukaryota > Metazoa > Chordata > Mammalia > Artiodactyla > Phocoenidae > Neophocaena > Neophocaena asiaeorientalis. Next base: position 12,623 of record NW_020172371.1, on the reverse strand, counting down.
TCCAAAGAAGATATACAGATTTCCAACAAACACATGAAAGGATGCTCAACATCACTAATCATTAGAGAAATGCAAGTCAAAACTACAATGGGGTATCACCTCACACCCATCAGAATGGCCATCATCAAAAAATCTAGAAACAATAAATGCTGGAGAGGGTGTGGAGAAAAGGGAACCCTCTTGCACTGTTGGTGGCAATGTAAATTGATACAGCCACTATGGAGAACATCATGGACGTTCCTTAAAAATCTAAAAAAGTAACTACCTTATGACCCAGCAATCCTACTACTGGGCATATACCCTGAGAAAACCATAATTCAAAAATTGTCATGTACCACAATGTTCATTGCAGCTCTATTTACAATAGCCAGGACGTGGAAGCAACCTAAGTGTTTATCAACAGATGAATCGATAAAGAAGACGTGACCCATATATACAGTGGAATATTACTCAACCATAAAAACAAACGAAATTGAGTTATTTGTAGTGAGGTGGATGGACCTAGAGTCTGTCATACTGAATGAAGTGAGTCAGAAAGAGAAAATCAATTACCGTATGCTAACACATATATATGGAGTCTGAAAAAAATGGTTCTGAAGAACCTAGGGGCAGGACAGGAATAAAGACGCAGACATAGAGAATGGACATGAGAACATGGGGAGGGGGAAGGGTAAGGTGGGATGAAGTGAGAGAGTGGCATGGACATATATACACTACCAAATATAAAATAGGTAGCTAGTGGGAAACAACTGCATAGCACAGGGAGATGAACTTGGTGCTTTGTGACCATCTAGAGGTGTGGGATAGGGAGGGTGGGAGGGAGATGCAAGAGGTGGGGGTGGAGGTATGGGATATATGTATATGTATAGCTGGTTCACTTTGCTATAAAGCAGAAACTACCACACAATTGTAAAGCAATTATACTCTAGTAAAGATTTTTTTTTTTTTAAAAGAACAAGGTTGTTTTTTGGCTTATAAAAAGTGCTAAATATGTTTTTGATAAAATCTGTGAGTGCTCTTATTGTAGTAAAATACAGCCTTCACAATCCACAGAGCAAAAGACTATCAATACTAGATTTAAATGGTCCCAGATAGTTAAAGCTGTCAAGATTTTTATCTGATTTTTATAGTTTCATGTGTTTCCCTTAGAGCATTCAGCTATTACTTCTTGATACCTTGGTGTGTTTACTTATAGCATGTCTTTTGCTCTTTATGGTTGTTTATTTCTTTTCCACAATGGCCTTGGAAGAAAGTAAACAAGTTTGTAGCCTTATATATATACTAAGAATAAATGTACTCTGATTCTCTTGGGGAAAAATAAATAAATAAATAAACAGATGGAAATAACGCTTGGGAAAAATGGAATCTCTGGTTAGAAAACTAGAAGTTTTTTTTTTAATGTATCAAAATATTGTACCTCTATTAGCTAATTTTTAAGATCATCAGGAATTTTTAGATCCATATTGATTTTGTGGCTGTCTACATTAATTATTCATAAGATAGCTAAACAGTAAAACCTGATGTTTTATTTCTGTTTTGCATTCCTCCCCCCTGCTTATAGCTCTGGCCTGAGTCCCTATGACATCTTCTTGGGGTGATCATTTGGCCTTTTCCCACATAGCCAGTATTTTTCTCTCTGAACCAAGCTAGGCATTTCAAAAAATTAATCACAAGTTCAGAGAGAAAAAACCCCTGGAGATTTACTCTCCTCAAAACATATCTTTCACCTGAATAAGCCTCTAGTTTAATAATTGCAAATAGGATTTTAAAAATCAAGATCTTTCAAGTCCAACTGGTAATATTTGCAACAAGAGAATCTATAGATTAAGTACTGGGATCTGAGTTTATATGATTTAGCTTTTTGATAGGAAGTAAACATATTCTAACAAAATTGCTTTATCTGACTAATCTAATTTTCTCTCTCATTATTGTTTCTTTACCTGGAGTAAAACCAAAATATTTCAGAATGTGAACATTACTTTGCTTACTAACAACCACATCAGTTAAAATTTTTGAGACAT
>NW_020172371.1:0-10200 GCF_003031525.2 Neophocaena asiaeorientalis asiaeorientalis | reverse complement strand
CTCTCCCATTGCGGAGCACAGGCTCCGGACGCACAGGCTCAGCGGCCATGGCTCACGGGAACAGCCGCTCCGCGGCACGTGGGATCCTCCCGGACCGGGACACGAACCCGCGTCCCCCGCATCGGCAGGCGGACTCTCAACCACTGCGCCACCAGAGAAGCCCCGAGACATTCCTCTTAATATCACATAACTGTTATGAAACAAATTCCACATTTTGATTTTTATTATCAGAATCTGTTTAAATCCTGGGAAGCCCTGGACAGTATATTTTGAAAGTGTGACAGTAGGATACCAAAGTCCTTATAGAATGAGATTTATCTTGGTGATAAAGATAAATCAAGATTAATTTTCCTATTTTAGTGTATTGATATTGATATAACAGTATTTACTATGTAATGTGAACTAATTTTCTAAACTGATTTTTAAAAACCAACAATTTTAGTTTTGCAGTACCAAAGAAAATAGCACAGTGCCATATTAATCTCCTGTAAATACAGAATCATAGAATTTGTTCTTTTAAATTATTGTTCCATGAGTGTGATCATGGTGATGAATGTGTGTGTGTTTGTGTGCATGTGTTGGGGTGAGGGGTGTGAGAGAGAGAAAGACAGAGATAGAGAAAATAGACACAGAGACTGGTGCCATTCTTTTCTTTAACAGCACATTTGTGAACTCTGGTTATTTTATGTAGCCAACTTTTCCGCATATGTGAAACAAAGAAAAATAAAATCTGTTCAGGTCTTGAGACCAGTTGTCACCAGACCTTTGATTTTTCCTTCTGACTTTTTGTATGTACGATAACCATTCTGTTGGTAACCACCTATAAACTGGAAACAACGAGGTGTAAGGCTTTGCAATTTAAAAAAAATCTTAAGAAATTATACATTTTGTGCAAGTAATTTTTTAAAAATAATAAATGATGACTTTGGCAGTATCCATACCTTTCTGTTGCGTATTCCAAAATGAGGTCCTGGGTAACTCAGATTCCTTATTCTACAAAGTATACTTTAGAACACACAACATATACACATTTTTTCTTCTTTAAATTTATTTGCCTTATAGCATGTTTCCATTTTGTGTGCCAGGCTAGGAATGAATAGAGACAGAATTCATTGTTCCTCCACACAATCTTGGACAGAGTTACATAAAAATCAATCTAATCATGTGATCTACTACATGTTGAGGGCTAGTTTATTTAGCTTATTAAATGGAAGAATTAGATAAATGCCTTACTAATAATTTCCTAAAATCAATAATCTGATTTCAAAGCACTATTTTACAGGAAAGCTCTCTTTGATATTAAATTGTAGTTTACTTGGAACGAATGAACAGGTCCTCATTATCCAACTGATATGTCCAATTGCAAGGTTGCATCTAATCAATTACACTAAGTAAGAATCTTCTGAGAACTACTGGTCCATACAGTAATCCCGCATACATATCGGTTAGGCTTTTCTCCTTGCCCAGTTAGAGTGTTCTGTTAATGAGATTATTATCAACAGTATGCACAACACTGGTGACTATGGGAACATATGCCCCCAGTAAGGAGGTCCAGGAGAAAGCTACTTCAATGTTCACTACTAGTGATAGCCTGTAACTATCAGTCCAAGCAAAATAATGTCCAAATTTAAAAGGCTGCAATTGAAAACACCATGGGAAATGTTGAATTCTCTATACCATTTGCCTAGTGCTACATGGTAGTACTCTCTGCCAATTCATATACTTATTTTTTAAAAAATTGGCATTACCTCTTTCTTCCTTAGCCAACCCTGTTAAATACGTTCCATTTAAATAATTTTGGCCCTCTCACAGTTCATCAGCCTTGCTGACTGCATTTTCTGTGAGTGGTAATTTTAGTTGACTTTCTTAGCTTTCTGTTTACTCAAAATGAAATGGACAGACCTGTTAACATTTCAAAACTCAGCATGAGTGGTACACAGGCTTTCCCAGGGAAGCATTTGTGGTCTGCCGATGAATCAACACAAAACTCATAACTCAGTTTCCAAAAACAGTCAAGGCAGAGACAAAATGGGGTTCAATGGATTTGCACAAACTCTCCACCACTAATTTCTGTGGATTACTTTTTAATGCTTTCTAATTAGTCATAATTCAAGTTTATCCAATTCGATGTATATGCCTTGAATTTTTGTATTGAATGATATACACGTCTTTTTTTTAAAATTTTATTTTATTTATTTATTTTTGTCTGCGTTGGGTCTTTGTTGCTGTGTGCGGGCTTTCTCTAGTTGCAGTGAGCGGGCTACGCTTTGTTGCAGTGTGCGGGCTTCTTGTTGCAGTGGCTTCCCTTGTTGCAGAGCATGGGCTCTAGGTGCCCGGGCTTCAGGAGTTGTGGCTCGCGGGCTCTGGAACACAGGCTCAGTAGTTGTGGCGCACGGGCTTATTTGCTCCATGGCATGTGGGATCTTCCCGGACCAGGGCTCGAACCCGTGTCCCTTGCATTGGCAGGCGTATTCTTAACCACTGTGCCACCAGGGAAGCCCTATGCATCTTTTTGAAAGAAGTAATTATACTCTTGGAAAATAGTTTTCTATTATTCTACCATTGCCAGGCATTATACATCTATCATTAATAGCAAGTGCTCAAATGAATAGGCCATATTTGAAAGTCTCTTACTGCAATGCAAAAACAAAATATTTGTAGGTAGAATAACAGAAAAAAATAGGAAACTGGGAATTAGAAGGCCTAACTCATCAGCCACATGATTTTGACATGTAAATTGATGTCAGTGGGCTATGGTTTACCCAATTGTCTAACTCAGAGTGTGATCATTAACAAATTTTATATGTTTACTTTAAAAAAGAATTCACCAAGGATATACAAAGGGTTACATCATAGACTACCATTTCAGAGTGACTATGATTTCAGGTTTCTCTATGGGAACTATTATATTATATCATATCATATCATAATCTATAGAAATATAAATGAAGAAAGCCAAACACTACCACCTGGTACTACCACCATCAATTGGGTATGGTACTGCCTTGTGATCTGACCTTGTTTGTTCTCTTGCTTTTGCCTAACCTCTTCTTGTATTTTAACTTGCCTCATTGGAACCTGACTGGAATAATTCTTGAGTGGATGGCACATCAAGTTGTAATAGATTCATATGAGTTACTATTGTAATTTTTTCAGGACTAGGAAATTCATGAGCTGCAGAAGGCTTGTAAATCCAAAAATTTTGAGAATCATCCAAAGATGAATTATGCCCAATGGACCCAAAGTAATTGCCTCAATCAGAATTCAACTCCAATTTCTTATTTACCACTGTGATGCAGGCTCATCTTGTTTAGAGCATTTCCAAATAATCATTTTCAACTGGGCAGGACAGTATGATATATTGTCAAGAGCTAAGGGTATTAGAGATTGGACTAAATGAACAACCTGGTCAATGAAATGCCTATTCTTTCAAACCATTATAGCCAAAATCAAAAGAATTGAGATTTGAGTAGAAAAGAGGGAGAACATTCTTTAGTCTTATATTCTCAGGAAATGAATTTACCAGGGCTAACCATGTTTGGGTTTTAGCGTTTTAAAACCATTCTAATAAACTGGAGTTTTCAATTAAGAGTGATGGAGATTCCAAATATAAATTCCACTTAGTGTATCCAAAAATATTTTAAGCATCTCTTGGAAAGTAATAATCCTCTTTTGCATGTTGCAATAACAAGATGCTTTTGCAGATTATCTGCTAAAATCTTGAAGGCATAAATTCAGAGTGGCTCAGGTGAATTTCTTTTAAATGTTTATGCTTAGGAAAGTGATTCCTTTTTGTCACATTTTCTATGGATGAGTCTGTCCCAGTTTTCTTGTTCTCTCTTGTGGGGAGATTGTGTCCCTTCTCTCAATCCCACAAAATGAGGCTAGTTGCTGAGAGCTTCCCGTTTCTTTTTTTTTCCAAGGTAGTGCCCTGAAGTGTTCAAGGTTGTGTGCCTTCTTACAATCTTGCAGTGTTGAACTGACTGTTGATATCAATGTGCTTTCTGTGTGGGTTTGTGCTCGCCCTCTGCAGAGCTGGTACTCACCATCTGTAGAAGCTTGTGCACAATGAATGCGGAGGCTTGCTTGTGCTGTTTCAGGGCACACACAGAGTGCTGGGGGCACATGTCAGCCAATTATGGAGAGCTGCAGATGAGGTGTCCCATGAGGTTCATGGGAGGGCCTCTTCTTGGTGGAATCTGTGAACCAGTTAGTAGGATTTGTGGTTTGTTTTTCAGATCCATGTTGTGGTTGCTGTGAGACCCTGTCCCTGCTACTTGCTCCTAGCTCTTCTCAGGCTATTCAGCCTTGCCAATCCCCACAGCGATCTGGGTGGGGCAAGGCAAAAGTGGCTTCTTAGGCAATGTTCCATGAAGCTGGTGAAGCCCCGTGTTTATACTGGTCTCACTTTTCCTGTATAAGAAATTGCAGGCCAAATTTATCTCTCTTGGCACTGAGCTATGCTGCCTTGGGGGAGAGGTGACATGGGTAAAGTGAGTCTGTTCTTCCTTTTTTCATGTTCCTTGAAGTCTTATATGTATTCTCAGAGTTTTTGCTCAAACAGAATGCTGGAATCTTTCTACTGGACTCCTGGGTTCCCACAGAGATGTTCTTGCCCATGGATGGTTGTTAAAACCAACATTTCTGTGGGGGTATGGTGACTGAAATCTCCTATTCTGCCATCTTGCTGATGTCACCACTGAACAATTGCTTATTCGTTCATTTGCTATATGCCTTTAGGATAATTTTCAGATTGTTTTTTTTTTAAATTTTCATGAGTTATGGTTTTTACACTGATGAGAAGGCCCATGATGCTCTTTATGATAACTATTACAGAAGTCTTTCCCTTTTGCTTTCTTTTGATTAATATTTTCATGATATATGTTTTTTTAATCCATTTACTTTCATTCTGCCTCTGTGGTTATATTTGAAGTGAGTTTAATGTAGACAGCATAATCTTGGGTCATCTTTTACCATACTCATTTAATTGCTATCTTTTTATTGGTATATTTTGACCATTTATTTTTAACGCATTTATTGATAAGTTAGGAATTGAGGTTTCCACTTTATTTTTTTTCCTTTTTGTTGTTATTGTTCCTGCCTTTCTTTTGGTTACTTGAACAATTTTTAGAATGTCATTTTGATTTATCTGTAGTGTTTCAAGTTTATATATTTTTATAGCTCGTTTTAGTAGTTGCTGTAGTTATTCACTTTATATACACAACTTATCATAGTCTACTGGTGTCATTTGACAAATTCATCCTTCCCTGTTTATATTTGTCTTAAATATTTCCTGTATCTAAATTTAGAATGACATCAGATAGTGTTATAATTTTTGCTTCAACACTGAAACATACCTTAGAAAACTCAAGTGGGAGGGGAAAGTTTATTCTTTTTAACACATATTTTGCTTACCATGTTTTTTTAATTTTTGTTTTAACTTCCAAGTTTTTGCCTTTTTTACTTTCTTTTCTTTGTAGAGTTTCCTTTAGACATTCTTTTAATATAGGCCTGCTGGTGACAAATTCCCTTAAGTTCTCCTTCATCTGAGAATATCTTGATTTTCCATCATTCATGAAGGATATTTTCACTTGATATAGGACTCTGGCTTGACAGTTCCTTTCTTTCAGCATTTAAAAGCTGTTGTGCCATTTCCTCTGGTCTCTATTGTTTTCAGTGAGAAATCCATTGTCTCTCAGATTGTTTTATTTCCCCTATAGTAAGATGTTGTTTCTCCCTTATTGCTTTTTAAAGTGTTTATTTGTCTTTAGTTTTCAATAAATTTACTATGATGTGTTTTGGTGTGTCTTTCTTTGGATTCTTCCTGTTTGAAATTTGCTCAGCACCTGGAATCTGTAGGTTTATGTCTTTTGTTGAATTTGAGAAGTTTTATGTTATTATTTCTTGACAATAATAATTTCTTGACAATTTGTTCAGTCTCTAACCTTTATGTTATCTTATATGACACTGATGACATAATCTCAAATATCAGTAAGATTGCTATATAATCTAGGACTTTTTCTTTGGCCTCTATCTACCACACACTTAAGTGGAAAATAATTTGAGGAAAAAATATACTGAGCATTCAGTGATCACCTTAATGTGTTTTACTTCTCTCTGGGATGTGACCCTTCAAGTTCTAACTTTATTTTCTCTGACACCTTCAAATAGCCAGTTATATTTCTATTCTACCTTCATAGTGTTTCTTGGCAAGAAAGATACTAGCTACTCTAACATAGAAGAAAGGCAAGCACATCAACTAGGATTTTATAAGCTCCCAGAACGTTAATTTTTTCAATCCACTTTAAAATATGGTGGGAAAATTGAATGAAACAACCATTTCATTTACTATCAAAGATACGTAGGATAGGGGAGTATGCCTTGCTCATTCCTGTATCAGAAGCTTTGTCTATCTCATAGATTGTAGTTTAATAAATATTTGTGGCATAATGCATGCTTAAATGAGAAAACTGGCGAGTACTTCCATTTAATAAGTAGCCTGAGGGAAGTCAGGCTGAAAGTTGTGAATGGAATATGTTTCCTGAAAATATCATGAATTCTAAATTAGTTAACTGCTAAATATTTTGTAATGCAAAATAATGTAATTAAATGTGTTGTAGACTGGGGGCCAAAAACACTCAGTTTTTCTCTCCGTAACCCTTAGGAAGATCACTTGGCCTTTTTTAAAGGAAATTATTTGACAGCAAGCTCTCAAAACTTACTTTCTATGATATTATGTTTCATCATAAGTTACCATGAATTAGATGTCATGGTGATGGCAGGTATATGAATACAAGGATAAGGACCTTTTTCTCTCTTCTTGTTCATTCTCAGGGATGAGAAGAGTAGTGATATAATGCAAACCTATGTATATACATCAGACATTGTATACATGCTATTTTTTTTTTTTTTTGCGGTACGCAGGCCTCTCACTGTTGTGACCTCTCCCGTTGTGGAGCACAGGCAATGGACGCGCAGGCTCAGTGGCCATGGCTCACGGGCTCAGCCACTGCGCGGCATGTGGGATCCTCCCGGACCGGAGCACGAACCCATGTCCCCTGCATTGGCAGGTGGACTCTCAACCACTGTACCACCAGGGAAGCCCTATACATGCAATTTTAACACAATAACCACTCTTCATATCCACAGTGTATTCTAGCTTTCAGAAAAGATACAGTATCTGCAGTTAAGGATTTATCAGTTAGTTCTAAAGGGAAAAAAAATGAAGCAAAAATGAACATTGTATTTTAACAATCTTTCCTTTATCTTTGGGCTTTTTCCTGTACCTAGGGACTGAAAGAAAGAGCTAAAGTTATGTTACTTCTAAGTTTTAGCAATAGCTGACCTTTTAGTGAAGCATGTATTTGGAGATAACTGAGCTAAACTTTTTCTTTTTTTAAAGAATTACAACAGCAGCACTAGATACACTAAAAAAATCTTGTTCAAGTCTGAAATTTAAATAAATAAAAGTGTCTTTAAACTGAGTGGGACACGTTCTTTCAACAAGGAGGGCCTTTTCTTAACACTTCTACATTCCCAGTAACGTGTTGCTTCTGAGACAAATAAGGCATGTCTCCATGACTTTCTCCAAAAGTATGTCATCAATTTGAAACATAATTGAATTTTTGTCACGCTGTTCTGTCTGTGAGGATTAGCTAGTTCAAAACATAAAAATTAATATGTCCTTACTTGGGTCAGGAAAACGTGACACCATCAACAGGTAGTAAGACAAAAATAGAATTCAGTAAATACCTACCTATCCCCGACTTCTCCCAAAAATGACTGGGCTGAAACTTTGCCAGGTATACTAGAAGTTTTAATGGGATCACCTTTGATGAAGTCACATTTTGCCAAGCAGATAGAATCTGAACTTGGACTATGGTGCTGGTCATGTACTAGAGGATTATCTCAAGCTGGTGAGAGAACTGAATTCTTGACTGCCTAAGAGATTTCATTCAAAAAGTTAGCTCAACTTAGTCAAAGAGCCTTCTTTAAAATTTTACTCTTATCCTGGGGCTAGTTGTTTAATTCCTTTAAGAGACAGCACTGAAGAAAATGTGAAGCATTTCATTTACCTGTTCATTTGTCGCTGCTAGCAAAAAATAATCATCAATATGAAACAATGTGGTTTATCAATATTTTTTCAGATAAAGGTAAGAAAATCCAGTTTTTCCATAATGAACAAAAATAAACTGCTCAAAAACAAGCTACTCAAAAATAGTAAAGCTTTTCTATGCCTTGTAATCATCCTTTACTCTGGGCCTCAGTATTTGCAAACTTGACATTTTTACTTATCTAAGTGCTTACAAAATTGGAAACTACCTTTTTAAGTTCATTACTTTTGCATGGCTTGAATTGCCAATCCATTTTCTTAAATCATCCTTAGGACAAAGAGATTTAGTTCTACTTTATGTTTTTCTCTTACCTGGACTGACCCAGCCAAAACAGCAAACAAGTAAAAACAAACAAACAAAAATACTGGTATACTGAAAGTGCCAAGCCTAGTCATGGAAATTATTTTTCTCTTTTTTTCTTTTCTTTTTTTTAAACCTCTGAACCTTAGTTTAAACCATTGCAAACCCAGTCCTATATTAGTTATCTACTCCTGTGTAACAAATTATTCCAAAATTTAGAGCTTAAAACAACAAATGTTAATTATCTAAGTTTCTTTGTGTCAAGAATCTGGGTGTGGCTTAGCTGAGTGCCTCTGGCTCAAGGTATCTCACGAGGCTGTAGTCAAGATGTTGGCCAGGCAATATTTTAAGGCTCAACTGGGGGAGGATATACCCCCAAGTTCACTTATGTGGCTGTTGGCAGGTCTTAGTTACTCACTAACTGTTGGCTGGAGATATTTGTTCTTGCCTTGTAGATGCAGGTCTTCTCACAACAAGAAAGGTAACTTTCCACAGAGCAAGTGTGGGTGTCAAAGATGAAAGACATAGTCTTATTTTAACCTAATTTTGGAAGTGACATGCCATCACATCTGCCATATTATATTAATTATAAATGAGTCAATAAGTCCAGCACACACTCAAGGGGAAAGTATTACATAACGGTGTGAAAACTAGAAGATGAGGATCATTAGGTACCACTGTAGAGACTGCCTATCACAATTCCCCTACCACCAAGGATCACTCATCCTTTTATATGGCCTTGACAAATGCTTCAAGGCTCATCTTAGACTTCTCTTTCTCTTTGAAGCCTTGCCCATCTTTATTGAATATTATTTTTTGCCTCCTCAGAGCTCCAACAGAACTTATAGTAAGTACTTATCTGGATACTTAGCATGTAGTACCCAAAATTATAGAAATCCTTTCAGATATGCTTGCCTTATTATCTTACTCAGAATGTAAGAGCATAGCGCATCTCAAGTTCATCTTTTACCACTCTACCTCAGTGTTCAGATCAATGCTGTTCACTTAGCTGACATTCAGTAAGTACCTGTTTCTGTGGCTAAACCTTTAAAAACTGCCATAGGGACCTGAGAAGTACACTGAATTGGAATTCAATAATTTCTAAATTGTCACTAATGTAGCACTCTGAACTCTTCCAATAAATCCATAGAGCAGTAAGCATTCATCTCAATACAACAATGAATACAATCTAAGTTAGAAGAGACAGTGATTTTAAAGAAGATACATGAGCTCCTCAGAAGCTGCTTCTGTAACATCGGCCACATTAAATTCTAAGTATTTTAACAGTTTTTAGTTCTGACAAAACTGTATGAAGGAGACACACCAAATGTATCCTTGCTCAAAAAGAGGCCCTGGCCTAAATTCAAACCATTCTGGCTACAGCATGTGGGCTATCAAATGCTTAGAGGCATTTAAGTTTAGATCACTCATTCTTGAAAGCCTGAATTTTCATACAAGTCAAAAATGAAAGCCACTATAAGACAGTTTCTTCTGGAAGACTCTGCTCTCCAAATATCTGTTGTTTATAGCATCAAATGATTTAGAGCTCATGTTTGGGCCACAAAAGTAGTATCCGTTCTGTATAGATACCAGCGCCCTTTAGCCCCTCTTGTTCCTTTTTGTGCTGAATGTTCCACGGTTTCATCCAAATAAACCTGTTCAGAATTTTGAAGTTGTACTGTTTGAAAACCAGACTTTAGGTTCTGGAGTTAAATGAAAGGAAGGAGGTGATCAAAGAGGGCCATGTACCTTACACACACACACACACACACACACACACACACAC
>NW_020172370.1:247-453 GCF_003031525.2 Neophocaena asiaeorientalis asiaeorientalis | reverse complement strand
TTTTTTTAAATAATATAAAAATAACAGGAAAAAAAAAAGAACAGATATGGTCCTTAACCTTCAAACAACCTGAGGTAAAAGCAGATATAATAGGTCTTCTTTTGCTGATAAACCTCCTGTAAATTGATGCAAGGGACTGAAGAAATGACTTCCTCTGGATTTCACTCCTTAAATCCCCATGATTAAACATAAGTAAAGAGGGGAGA
>NW_020172370.1:0-162 GCF_003031525.2 Neophocaena asiaeorientalis asiaeorientalis | reverse complement strand
GAAGAGATATGGGAACATATGTATATGTATAACTGATTCACTTTGTTATAGAGCAGAAACTAACACACCATTGTAAAGCAATGATACCCCAATAAAGATGTTTTAAAAAAAACAACATAAGTAAGGAATGAAAAAAATAAATAAAATAAGGTAAATTAAAAA
>NW_020172369.1:6361391-6438202 GCF_003031525.2 Neophocaena asiaeorientalis asiaeorientalis | reverse complement strand
TTTTCTTCTAGGAGTTTTATGGTTTCAGGTCTTATGTTTAAATCTTTAATTCATTATGAGTTTATTTTTCTCTATGGCAAGATAGTGGTCTAAATTCATTCGTTTGCATGTAGCTATTTAGTTTTCCCAACACTATTTATTGAAAAGATTATCCTTTCTCCTATCAGATTAATTTTGAGAAACAACCCATTTATTAATATATGAAACAAATTTTGTCCCCAGTAGTCTACTTAATTACTGCCCAAGCTAAATTCAAGATGATTGGTATTAATAATTAGATTTTCAAATATTGGGGTCTTTTTCATATAATTAAAAGGCATACTTAATGGTACCATGAAAAGTGTCCCCTCCAGGAGCCAGCTGATTACATGACATGCACTAGGTGAAATTCCAGAGGTTTAACAATTGATTTCCTTGCAAATTGTGAAGGTGAGTGCAACACTCTAAACAACTAGTACTTTAAGGTAAGAACCATAATTAACAAAGCAAGCTTATGAAAAAAGTTTTAAAAAGATGAAAATGAATACAGTCCTATAAGAAAGACCCTGAGTAAATATTTCACTTACTATTGTTGCTAAGGTAACATCAATTGCTTACAAAAGAGGATTAATGGTAAGAAGGACCTAGATTCAAATAACAGACGGATCTCATGTTTTCACTGTACAGGCAGGATAACAAATCAATGAGGGCTTGTCAATTGAATCTGCAATATCCAAGCAGTGCCACATGTAATTATAAAATACATATAACAGATGTGGCTTCCCACTAAAAGCCCAAAAAAGCACCAAGTACATTCAAAGATACATACTGGCTTAAATGTACACAAAATGCAAACTAAAATGATCTGGAAAGTAAGGTCACATACCCAATATATATGAAATGAAGAACAAGTCTAAAGTAAACAGAAGTTTGCCTAATGAAATTCTAACAGCTTGCAAAAATAGTTTTTTTAATAATTTTTCTAATTTTATCCTCATATTTTAGTATAATTGAAATTCTCATTTAGGAATGTCATTTAAGTGTGTAATTTAGATGGAAAAAGAAAGGCTTAATGCTCTCTTCAAGTTTCAGCTTCCTTAAAACCACAAGCAACAAAAATTCTGACTTACAGGATCATACTGGCCCATAAGATACCTCAGTCTTTGGCAAAGAGAGTGGGAGATGGGTTTCTATGTATTAGAATGAAGAGAACCCTATTTTTACCTTGAAGGATGGATCAGTGTGCATCATCAACGTGTCTCAAGAGGGGAAGGTTATAGAATGGGTCTTACCAGCTCTCTGGGGTTATTTGCTGGTCAGCATCCTCTGCCTGGTAACACACGAGGTGAGAGGGCCAAGAAGCCCCTGTCCCTGAGATCCAACAGAAGTCTGAATAATCTTTTACAGAAATATCAAGTAAACATCTGAAAGAATTACAACATAGGACCAGTTGTAACCTAATTTAATCAACACATTTCCTTGAAAATAGAGCTTCTCCATCCAGGCCCTTAGAGAAACCCCCCTACATGGGAATGCCCTTGTTCCCTAAGCTCTTCTCCCTAGAAATCCCATTCCCTTCCCACAGTGACCCTTTGATTCCTTTTTCCCTTGGAAAACTCCCCTTTCTCTAGAACCTACTCCACTTCCAGGAAAATTCTACATCTCCCACAGAACAAAAGTCGATTGATGTCTTTACTTCATTTTGCATTTTGCAAACTCTGCCAACTCAGACTTTAGCAAAGTGTTATTGGGAGTTTTCTCTTTCCCAGGCTCCTGCTGATTCTAAGGGGCAACCATGTGCTGTGCACCCATGAGTAGAAGCTCTTTCCCAGTGATGGCTGCAGTCATGCTCCTCTAGAATCACCAAAAAAAAAAGAGAGTATAATCTCCTAAGAGGAAAGCATATTCTTCCCATTTGCAGGGTTTTTCTCCTACTCTTTGAGAATAAGACCTCGGCATTATTACATCCAAGGATTGCTGCTTCCTTCCTGCCCTGCTTTCATTGCAAAGCCCTCTCCTCTCACATAAAGGAATATTGGCTGCATCTGAGCATCAGATCATAGATACTGCAGTCACTGAATGAATTCTCTCAAACTCCAAATGCTTCCTTTTGGAGGAGAGGGAGTGTCAGTTAATGTCACCATGTATGCAGATTCCCTTTTCTGGGGCCTAAGACCATGTTCTCAGAAATACAAAAACATCCATAGAGTTATTGGAGGCATAGTTATTTTTATCAACGAGGTTTCTGTCTGACCATCACAGCTAAGTTATTAGTAAGATTGTTAGACAATTTGGTCATAAAAATAACAGAACTGCAGATAACAAAAAAAATAGACCAAATGTTTATAGACTCATTATTAACAATCACTTAGTTATTAAAGTAACTATAGTGGAATCAACCATTTCACCACAAAATATTTATTTATTATTTCAACAAATATGTAATGGACATGAATTACATGCTAAGGGTGGGGTGGCAGAAAGAAAAGCAAACAGACAAAGATAGAGCAGCATCTCTCAGGTCGACGGAGCCTCTCCTCTTCTCTCCCACCTCCACCCAAGCTCTCTGCTCAGCTGTGTAGATTTATTGCTCCCTAAAGTGAGAAACTCGACACTGGAGCTTGAGATAGCACTGAGCTGGCTTCTCCACACAAGTTAGAGCCACAACCAGAGATCCCGGAACACACACTTCTCCTCCTTCCTCACAGTCTCCCCAGGGTTTGCCACTGACCACTCTAAATTGTTCTAAGTGATGCTGTGGTTTTGGTTTCTAGACAAGCATTGGCCTTAGACACAAACAAACCAAGGGTGATTTCCCCTGTGAATGTGACTGGTGTGGACAGCTGTCCACAGGTCTCCATGACCCATGACCCCACCACACCAAGCACCTCATTAAATTCAGTGGGGGAATGGCAACCAGTTCCCATGGGGAACACACATGGCAAACTTCACTGGAGGGAAAACAAGGGGGTTCCCACTGTCATCACAATAATGGCTTCTGTTGCTCACAGTATAGAAATGGTGCCCTTGTTCTGCTCTCTGGTTACCGTCTGACAAAGAGTGGCCAAGCAACCAGCCATGCAGGAGCAGAGCAGCAAGAGCAAGGGTCCTTGCGACAGCATCTACCTCAACAAAGGAAAAAGGTTCTAAAAAGGCAAATACAATCCCCAGCTCCCCAGAGAATTAGACATTGCTCCCAAGTGCTCCCATGTTCACACCAAAGTCTCTGCATACGGCATAAACTTTACTCAGCATGATCAAACCAAAAATATATTCCTCCTAGCAGGGAAAATGACTAGTGAGCAAACTGGTTTACATTCTCAACAAGAAAATCTGTGCTCATATTTCCACTTTCTCCTTTCTCGCCAGGTCAATTCTTCCATCTTTTTGCATGTTTGCCTATATTTTGTCCATCCCTTTCCTACCTATACATGTTTGGTATTTGTTCACTAAGCTAAAAAGGTTTTGTGTCCTTGCCTCCAGAATAACTTGGGCCTCAGAAAGGAAGGTAATTGGGTTTGGGAGCTGATAGAACCTCTGATACCTGCATGATTCTGTGAGAAATGGTGTTATATGAGGGTGAGGGTGCCCTTGGACATATTTCTGGACAGTGACCAGCAATGGAGAAACGAGGTATTGATGGACAAATTTGGAAAAGATGGCAGTGCACTGGAGGAACAGAAATGCTTTCATTGTAGATAACCCAATGCCCTAAGTTAAGAAGGAAAGAGAAGAGAGATGACAACCCCCTTCTCCCCTAAATATATCTCATCCCCAACCTCAATCGTACACAAATATTGAGAAAGCTACTGCGATAAGCACAAATTTTAGGCAAAATTTTGATCATGGAGAAATGTACCATTTTTCTTCAACTTTATTTATACTTTGGGTCCTCATTCTACTGAGTGAAGAAAACTAAATTTTAAGCAATTTAGTCCCCTCCCTATTCTGAGGTTACAGGTAAATTCTAGAGGGTTTACATAGCACCAAGGGTGAATGTACAGCCTGGGAACACATACATCTGGCATCAGATGAAAGAGTCTGTTCCTATCAGATCACTGGCCATCAGTCCACCAGGTGAGTCAGTGTCTTCTATGCTTCCTGCCTGCAGGTGCCCTTAAGTCCAGCTCGGCCTTAGCTATCTAGGAGTGCTTGTGGTTTCATACACTCATCCTATAGCTTCCATATTAGTTGGACCATGGAAACTGAACTACATACAGCACCATCTAACTTCTCTGCCACTTTGGACTATCAGAATTATTCTTTTGTACTAATCACACAGGGGAAGTGAAAGTCTCCCGGGGTTAATTCAGGCCTCTCTGCCTAAACCCATCATGAAGTCATTCCCTCTCTGGGGTTCGGCTACCTCCCCAACTCTGCCCAAGAATCAAGGCCCAGGCTGTCTTTGCTCTTGGTCCCCCAAACATATCTGGGATTTTTATTATCCCCCTAAAGCATGGCCTTGTAGGAAGAATGGGAAATAGCCTCTCACCCTCCACCTTGTCCAGGACCCAGTGCACTTCTCATTTTCCTTCTGACTCTCCCTCACACCAAGGACCTTCATCGAATTTGATCATCAGGGAAGACGGGTGTGTTTCCTTTATTGAGGTCTCTTAAACTTAATGTTCATGCCTTTTCTCTCTGAAGGCTGGGCTAGACTTTTGAAATTCAAAACCCAGAGGAAAACCCTGAGTTTTTGTTTTTGTTTTCTCTTTCTGCTGTCTGATCTTTCTCCCAGGAGGTGTTAAAGTTGGAATGGAAGAAGGACCACTGAGTAAAAGGAAATATCAGAAGAACACACACACACACACACACACACACACAATTTATACATATATGTGTTATTATATATATTATTTATAATATATACATTATATAACATATAGCAATATATTATATAGGATATTGTATATAGTAATATATAATATATGTATATATTATAATATTTTCCTGAAACCATTGCACTATTAATCAAAACTTAAATTACTGGACAGGGCAGCCTGAATTCTTCTCTTGTCTCTTCTTGCCTCTCTGTCACAGTGGCAGTCTGCGAAAATAGCATTAGTAGGTAGAAAGTAATACATTTAAGGAAAAGAAACTAGCTTAGTGTCCTCATTTTTTCAAATTAAAGAAATTTGGGAATCCCCTGTGAGACCCTTGAGAAAGAAAGAGAGAGTGAGCTTCCAGCTCTATGCACCAGGGAAGAAGTCTAGGATTCAATTTGCAATTAAACTATAAGTGCTTCTGAAAGCCTCAGAAACTAAGTAAGTGCTTCTGAAAGACTCAAAAACTAAGTCTTGAGAAATCTGAATAATATTTGAATCAAGGTTTCCAAATGCCATTTCACAAATAACCTACTGCCCTACTAGATAGTTATATCTAATCATAGTAAATAACATTTTTTTTAAAATCTGATATGTCTGGTTATATTTAAAGCAAATGCCCCAAAATTCTGTTGTCCTGTTTCTCTTTGAATCTGTATGTCTAAGAATTCCACATATTCTGTTTAAATCAGACATTTCTCTTCTCTCTAATTTTTCAAATGCTTCTAATCTCTGGATCTGACACACAGACTCCAATAGGTACCTCTGTTATATGTTCTCATTCTCTCTGTCTCTGTGTATCATCTTTCTATTTATCTATCAACTATCTATCATCTCTCTATCATCTATCTGTTATCTACCATCTATCATCTAGCTAGCTAGTTAGGTTCATAAGATTCAGGCTTCTCTTCCTCTAAGATTCACTGACCAATCTCTTGTTAAATATCTGCCTCCCCTGAGAAACTGTCAGGCAGGCTCTGTGTCTTTGGTGTTCACCACTGTTCCCTGTGGTCTAGCAGAGGAGGTAGCTTGTATAAGGGATGAGTAAATATTTGTTCACTGAGTGAATGATCATCTCTAAGAGCAGATACTCGCTGGGTTATATATTCTGTGGGATGATAACTCTACTACAGTCACCAACTTACCCTCCAATAGCCACAGCATCTCAATACAATCACTCAGATATCCGC
Source organism: Neophocaena asiaeorientalis asiaeorientalis (assembly GCF_003031525.2). Lineage (NCBI taxonomy): Eukaryota > Metazoa > Chordata > Mammalia > Artiodactyla > Phocoenidae > Neophocaena > Neophocaena asiaeorientalis. Next base: position 6,432,210 of record NW_020172369.1, on the reverse strand, counting down.
AATGTAGTGGTTCATATATTTATCTCTAAAGACCGATCTCAATACTTAGTCTCCCACTCAGGAAATGCACATGAGTTTGAGTGAGGGTACTGTTTGAAGTACGTCAAATTTGCTCTATTTTAAAGTCTTTCCCAAAAAGTGTGTCTTTATTTATTCTCAGTAACAGTATATTTGTATTCACCTCACAACTCATCATGACCCATCAGCCTGCTGAGACACAGAAATTCAGAGTAGCTGGTCTAGACCTGTGCTTCCATATTTTAGTACATATATAAATCATCTGGCATTTTTGTTAAAATGCAGATTCTAATCCAGTAAACCTGGAGTGGAACCTGAGACTCAGCATTTCTAACACACACTCTCCCAGGAGGTGCCCTTTCTCTGGTCCATGGACCACACTTTGAATAAGAAGGGTGTGATTACTGTTCACTAAACCAATGGGAATAAAGCCTTAAAAATGCATAGTCTAACAAAATGTTTATATCTATCTTAAAGATATTATTTTTCTTTTCTTGCTCTACTCAAAGGTTTATCAATTTATAAACCTGATGACAGCATGAATAGGATTCTCTTTGCTCGTAAACTTCCTTCATGGGAACCTTAAACATTAAATTCAGGAGAATTGGCTTTATCATTGGGGAGAGAGGAGATGGGATCACAGAAGTGTATCCAGGAGTCTTAAACTTCTCTGAAATAAGTGATTTCATTAAAAGAAAAGAGAAAATATGACAAAATGTTAATATTTGAAAGTACTGGGTGATAGCTAAATGTGAGTTTGTAATTATATTAATCTCTGTACTTTTCTGTAAGTTTCAAACATTTCATAACTTTAACAGCTTTATTGAGCTATTAATATATAAAAAAAACTGCACATATTTAATGTGTACAACTGATGCACCTGGACATATGCAAACATCCATGATACCCTCATCACAATCAAGGTAACAGACATATCCATCACCTCTTAAAGTTGTCTGTGTCCCTTTGTTTTGGTGGGGTTTATTTGTTTTTGTTCTTATGATAAGAACATTTAATATGAGATCTATCCACATAACAAAGTTCGAAGTGTGCAAATACCGTATTGTTCTCTTTAGGTACTATGTTGTAAAGCAGATCTCTAGAATTTATTCATCTTGCATAACTGAAACTTTATAACCATCAAGCAACTCCCTGTTTCTCCCACCCTCTAAACTCTGGCAACCATTATTGTGTTCTCTGCTTCTATGAGTTTGACTATTTTAAATACTTCATATAAGTAGAATCGTGTATGTGTCCTTCTATTACTGGCTTATTTCACTTAGCATAATGTCTCCAGGTTCAGTTGTGTTGTCACAAATAGCAAGATGTCCTTCTTTCTTAAGGCTACATAATAGTCCATTGTACCCATATACCACATTTTCTTTATCCGTTCATCTGTCAGTGGACACTTGAGTAGTTTCCATACCTTGCCTGTTGTGAATAATGCTGCAGTGAATGAGAATGCAGATATTTCTCTAAGATCCTGATTCCAATTATTTTGGATGTATACCCAGAAGTGAGAATACTGGATCATATGGTAGTTCTAGTTTTAAATTTTTGAGGAACCTCCACCTTGTTTTCCAAAGATGCTGAACCATTCTTCTTGGATATGTTACCCAAAGCACAGGCAACAAAAACAAAAATAAACAAGTGAGACTGCATCATACTAAAAAGATTCTGCACAGAAAAGAAAAGGCAACAGAATGAAAAGGCAACCTACAGAATGGAAGAAAATGTTTGCCAATCATATATCTAATAAGTGATTAATTTCCAAAATATATAAGGAACTCTGACAACTCACTAGCAAAATAAATAAATAAATAACCCAATCAAATATTTCATAATTTTTAAAGCCTGAGACCACTACTATACTGTAAATGAGAACTTTCTGTTTTTTTATTTTCCATTTCTCTTATTGAATGCCCTCAGTGAGGTGAGAAACAAAGGAAGAAAGAAATCACAGAAAAACAAGAAATTTATAAGCAAAAGAAAATCTATTATCTTTCATATTTTTACATATGTATTCAGAATTTGCAGGGGAGGAATTACCTCACATATTTTAGATTTTCTTTTCCTCCAGAATTCAGAAGTTCTCTTCTCCAGAATGGAAAAAAAAAAACAAAAACAAACAAACAAACAAAAAAACTGAGAGGGTGGATCCTTTCACAAAGTGCCTTAATCTGGATAGTTTTTCAGAAGGAAATTAGATTGAGCCCAAGGGAGAAAAGTCTTCTGGCAAACACTAAATTTAAAGCCCATTCTTATTGCTAAACTCTAATTATGTTGTCACTGTCTTGCTTTTGGTACTATGGGGAAAACAGATTTAATTTTAAGAGTCCTTGAAGCTCAGTACCAACTGACTCATCATTCTTAATTCCTCCTCCATATCTCCCTGTTTTTACTTCCTACCTCTATATTTAGAAAACTCTGGTTATTTTATCTATTTTCAGGAAACTAGAACAAAATCTGCTCTAGAATATGTTGAACATCTAGAAGTCACACTATATTTTCTTGCACTGAACTAAAAGATATATAAATAAAAGGGAACTGAAATAGCTCTTATTTAGAGGCAATGAGTCACTTTTCAAGTTTTCACTGCTTCATCCAGCATAGGAATATCCTTTCTTTTGCGTTGTCTGACATTTTCCAATAATCTATGAGCAGAGATTATTTAGCAGGGGAACACATGGAGAATCTTTCTGCTAAACCCATGTTATGTCACTTTATCTTTTCCACATTTCTATTTAATTCAAAATTTTGAATCCAAGTTTCCAAGTATTAGGAATCCAATTATGTCTCAGTTTAATCTTTGGGAAATTTTTGTCTTGAAATTTTGTAATTTGAAGTCATCTGAAGACTCAAGGAGGTCATCAGTGAGTATGATCAGAATCTATTAAACCATAAATAAATATTTTAATGCAAAAATAATTTTAATAATCACCTATGATAATCAAATTAGATGTTTACTTTCCAGCTAATCTCATATTTCCAATGATATTTCCTTCTTGATCCAAATTCACACCCTTTTCTTTGCCCCTTCCAGAGGCACTAGTTTGGTTTGCTTTTCACGTAGTTTATTATGCATATCCATCCTTCTCTTCCTATCTACTCATTTATCCATGTGAAAAGTGTGTTGACATAAAGTATTTTATTATAGAAGAAAAATCTTTGCATGATTCTTTATCCTCGAGGAGCTATGAAAGGTAACTGTTCTATTGTTACATTGCATTCCTCTTATTTTTACTCATTGCCTAGGAAACTCCCACATTATGTATCTTAAGTCTAAAGCATCAGAGCCTCTGTTTCCATGAAATATTTACAAATACAGACTGAGTTATAGCATTAATATAGTAGACTTGAGAAAATTAATAAGTTAGATCAAGTGGTCTGAAAAAAGCTGAAACTTGCCACTCCCTTTTCTTTTCCACTTGTTTTGGCAGCTATATAAGTCCCTCTCTTCTGCACAGACTTCTTCCAACAGTTGCCAGCATTCTGGCCAGACCTCTGGAGACTGAATTGCTCCTTTCCTAATACGAGAAACACTCCTTGGCTGTCAAGGTCTGTCATTGTCTTCCACATGACCCCAAATCACTATACCTCACACCCTGTTCATTGCTAAATAAAATCTGCATTTTTCCCCCATATTCTCGACTGACCCCTGATCACTACATCTAAAAATATGCCATGCATCAGGCATCCAGAATAAGAAAACGTTACTAATGCTGCAGCCCTCCAAGTATGTTTATTTTATTTTTTTAACTTCTTTATTGGAGTATAATTGTTTTACAATGGTGTGTTAGTTTCTGCTTTATAACAAAGTGAATCAGCTATACATATACATATATCCCCATATCTCCTCCCTCTTACACCTCCCTCCCGCCCTCCCTATCCCACCCCTCTAGGTGGTCACAAAGCACAGAGCTGATCTCCCTGTGCTATGCGGCTGCTTCCCACTAGCTATCTACTTTACATCTGGTAGTGTACATATGTCAGTGCTACTCTCTCACTTCGTCCCAGCTTACCATTCTCCGTCCCATGTCCGGAAGTCCATTCTCTACGTCTGCGTCTCTATTCCTGTCCTGCTCCTAGGTTCTTTGGAACCCTTTTTGTTTTCTTTTGATCCCGTATATATGTGTTAGCATACGGTATTTGTTTTTCCCTTTCTGACTTGCTTCACTCTGTATGACAGACTCTAGATCCATCCACCTCACTACAAATAACTCAATTTCGTTTCTTTTTATGGCTGAGTAATATTCCATTGTATATATGTGCCACATCTCCTTTATCCATTTATCTGTCAATGGACACTTAGTTTGCTTCCATGTCCTGGCTATTGTAAAGAGTGCTGCAATGAACATTGTGGTACATGACTCTTTTTGAATTATGGTTTTCTCAGGGTATATGCCCAGTAGTGGGATTGCTGTGTCAGATGGTAGTTCTATTTTTAGTTTTTTAAGGAACCTCCATACTGTTCTCCATAGTGGCTGTATCAATGTACATTTCCACCAACAGTCCAAGAGCATTCATTTTCTCCACACTCTCTCCAACATTTATTGTTTGTAGATTTTCTGACGATGTCCCTTCTGACTGGTGTGAGGTGATACCTCATTGTAGTTTTAATTTGCATTTCTCTAATGATTAGCGGTGTTGAGCATTCCTTCATGTGTTTGTTGGCAATCTTATATCTTCTTTGGAGAAATGTCTATTTAGGTCTTCCACCCATTTTTGGATTGGGTTATTTGTTTTATTGATATTGAGCTGCATGAGCTGCTTGTATATTTTGGAGATTAATCCTTTGTCAGTTGCTTCATTTGTAAATATTTTCTCCCATTCTGAGGGTTGTCTTTTTGTCCTGTTTATGTTTTCTTTTGCTGTGCAAAAGCTTTTAAGTTTCCTTAGGTCCCATTTGTTTATTTTTGTTTTTATTTCCATTTCTCTAGGAGGTGGGTCCAAAAGGATCTTGCTGTGATTTACATCATAGTGTTCTGCCTATGTTTTCTTCTAAGAGTTTTATAGTGTTTAGATTCATACTTTTATTCAGAACTTGAGATCTTTTAGAAAAGGAGAATGTCATGTAGTGGTGAGAACATGGGTGATGGAATAAGAAGGACCTGATTCAAATCCAGCCTACACCTAGTTGTGTGACCTCGAACAAGTTATCTTTTTGTATCTCACCTGTATACTGAGGATGATTGAATGAGATAGCATAGAAAAAATCACCCAGCATGTACTACATACATAATCCACATTCTGGTGTTTTAAGTCTTCTTTATAATGTTCATAATATTCTTTATAAGAATGTTTAACTAGTGTTTTGCTCCCTTTTTTCTCATTACCCACAACCCACACCACCCTACCCATGCACAATGGGGATGGGGGGACTTCCCTTCACTGTGCAAGTACAATTTAAAAATCCTTCAATGTACCGTTCAGCATGGGTCCTAAATTTACCTTCTGGCAAGGATACATGTCCAGCATAACTGAAGTGTAAAATAACTGACACAAAGAAGCAGACAGGTGTCTCATTTTTACTCATGGGATTTTAATTTATGGAGGTGACTGAGTGACAACACAGAGATGTCATTGCTATTGAAAGAAGAATTTATTATTTAAATCTCTTGAGACAAGGGAGCACACCATGCTATGCAGGGCCACATGGGAAGCATCACATTTGGTCAGGACGCAGAAGAAGGAGTGAGGGTAAAGCCTAGGCCAGAGCACTTATTGGGGTTTCCATGGAAAAGGCAAGACAGAGCAGGGGAAACAATTTAGGATTGGCTAGTTTGAATATTTTGGCAGGTTTTGGGCTATAGGAGTCTGTAGCTGCCTGGTACCTAACCCTGGGATGATTTAGGGCAGAAGAGTTGGTATGTAAGTTAATAAAGTGGGTTGTTGGGGGTATAAACTCAAAATTGGTTGATTTTGATAAGAAAGGCATACTCCTTGACAAGCTCTTTTTTCTCTAAGAATTGGCTGGCCCTGGGAGGGGCAGTCCCTCCCCAGCCAGCAAGATTTTTAAGATGTCAAAACATCACAAGATAATGAAAATTAATGACATGATTAATACAATAAGGAAAAGAGAAAGAAAATCAGTTGTATGATGTTAAAAGGAAGCATTTTAAAAGTGGGGAACAATTGATGCCATTTTTAATAGAAAAGAATGCATTTCAGCCATGATGCTTTTTTTTATCACTAAGTATTTTTAATGAATCTTTCATCAGTGCCTCCAAACAACTTTATCATACCAACTCCTTGTCTGTGAGTACTTCTTATAAATATGGGAATGAAAGAAATACCCCTCACTTTTCTCAGCCACATTTGCTTCAGTGGGGGTTACAGGGGAAAGGTACAGTTTCCTAAGTCAGGGCTGAGTTAGGCTAAGAAGTATAAACCTTACCTTTTATCCCCACACCTACATCCATATCTCTACCTCCAAATATAACATCAGGCCCAAAATCAGCATTCTCTGTTCCACCTATATAGCAATCATTCTGGAAGGACTTAACTTCTGTTAGAAACCCTGTCATGCCTTAGAGCTTTAAACATCAGTAAAACCAGGCCACACTTCTAGAAGCTCAATGTCACTGAAACAAATTAATATGACACAATGGGATAAGTAGATTAGTAGAGTTTATCCAAGTAACAGTAGACTAGCAAAAGTAGATTAGTAGTAAGTAGATAAGTAAAAGTTTATCCATTAGCTAGCAAATGTCTTTAGGGAGCACTTGAAATACTGTTCATCCAAACTGAGATGTGCTCTTAGGTACTAAGCACATACTGGATCCCATAGATCTGCTAAGAAAAAAATGAATGAAAATATCTCATTAATAATTGTTATATCGATTACATGTTGAAATGGTAATATTTTTTATATTTAACAATTATTAAAATTAAAGTTACATGTTTCTTTTTTTCCTTTTTTTTAATGCAGCTCTTAAACATTTTTATTACATATATTTTACATTTATGACTTTGATTATATTCCTATTGAATAGTGGTTATCCAACATTCTACAAAGGTACTTTTATACACCAACATCCAAAAAAAAAAAAGAAAAGGAAAGAAACACCTGAGGGTTCAGTCATCCCCAAAAGTCACCAAGATTGATCTCATCTTTCCATTTTCATGATTATTGCCCTAGAGAAAGCTTCTGTTATGTCCAACATGAATGAAGAAGCAGATCCCGAATGAACTCTCTGTCCACAAAATCCATGCACTCTATTGCTTCCTGAGTTGGTTTCCTTAAACAACAAACTTATGACTGCATCCTCTGTATATGAATACTGTATTGGCCACACAATAATGTCAACAATCTCCAATTCTCTTATTTCTAGACACTAACACTAATATAAATGTCCTGTGTCCTGCTATAGCCTCACAAATCCAAATCCAGCCAGTTCAGATTACTCATCATTTTCCATAAACTTCTCCCCTACTATTATCCTTTTACTCTCCATTTTATTTGCTTGGAAAGCCCTCTCCACAAATTTACCTGTGACCCTCCTACTCAGACTAAAATAAATCACTCCAATTCTACCACCTTCTCCATGATCTCTGGGTCAGAAACTTTCTCAGCTCTAGGTCCCTATCAGTCTTTGTTAGCAACTTTTTGATGGCACTTACCACAGGATACCTTGTGCTACAGCTGATAGTGTGTATTTTCTGTCCCTTCCCAAACTATATGAACCTTGCAAGAAGAATAATTTATACAGCCTTCAAGACAAAACCTTACACTCAGTAAATATTTGAAAGTAGAATGCAATTTGAAGTTTGAAAGGCTATCAGAACAGAGAAATTCAGTTCTGTGATACTCACAGTTTGACCCAGAGTTCATAGCAATCTCAAATGACTTCTACACAACCAACTTTTCTGTAGCTAACCCACTTGCACGTGATGTGTGGTAAAGCATTAGGGAACTCGACAGAGCAGTCAATTTTCATCTCAGTTTTTTAGGTAAAATGATTCACAGGCTGGTCATGAGCAACACAGAAGCCATTAAAAAGATACTGACTGGCAGTGCAATCCCAACATCTCTCAAGGCCTGCTTGCTTATAGAGACTAGACTATGTCAAGTTGAAGAAGTGACCTATTTGGTACATACAACAGAGCAAATTGGAGCAAAGAAGTTATGGATTAGAAAACTAACCACCCCCCCAAAAAAAAACATTCTGGAAAAGCTAACTATAAAGAAGCTATCTTGAGGTCATGAATCACAGCTAATTTTATCACAGAGCCAGGATGAATTGTGTGTTTGTTTGTGCCTGTTGTGTCCTCAGTCAGATTATATACCCCGAGAGGACTGAAACTGTATAAGAGATGTCTTATACATCTCTTTGCTTACACATCACATTTATGGGTACATAGTAGGGTATATAATTATATTTCCATCCACCTAGTGAGCATCTGAAATTACTTGAGACTTCACATCCGGGGTGGGGATGGGGGCTAAATAAATTTAGTTTAAATAAATTTTGGTTAGTTTAAATAAATTTTTGCCTTAATAGAGTGTGGAGAATGAACCACCATAACCCTAGAAATCTAAAAAAAAAAAAAAAAAAAGGCAAAGATATTCTTTTCCTTGTTGTTCTTTGATGAGATATCAAAGGCCAACTATGAGGAGGTAGAAAATATGCAAATATCAAGACAGATTAATTTCTAAAAAGAGAGTCAACTCATCCAAATTACTGTCTCTATTGAGGAAATATGGTTTAGTTTACCTTTCCAATGTCTCAATCTTACAGTGGAGGCAATTCTTCAAGAATCTGGTAGGCATGATAGGTAGATGAGAAAAATGGTCTTGGTTTCAGGGGAGTTATTTTCACCTGTTTTTTATGATATAAGCCAGTGGTTTCATCGATGAGGGAAAGGGAATAAAAAGGGCTTAACAAGGTATATGGGCTCAGTCAAGGAAAGTGAGATTTAAGCCAAGCTCCTGTCTCAGCAGGAGTTTGAAAACAAACAAGTAATGACACAAAACCCTTTCTTATGGCCTCAGTGAAAAGAGTGAGGGTTAGAACAGAATTATCCACCTCAATAGGCAAAGATAGAGAGAGGAAGGACATAATAAAATGCTCTCAAAAGGGCAACTTTTTGTGGGAACTCACAAAAGATGGAATAATTCTGAATGTGAGGATCAGAGAAATTTTCATAAAAGAAGCTCAGCAAGTATCCAGTACAGCAAAGCAGTCTTAATCTCAGCTCTAGACATTCGTCTGAGGGTAGCCTGGCACTCATTAGTGAAGGACAAATTCAGGGATTGGGTGAAGTCTTCAGAGCCTGCAGCCAGGGTAGGCCAGTACTCACGGTGGAGCTCCTCTTTGAAGGAGTAAGAAATCTGCACTCACAAATATGTGAGAAGAAGCAAATGACATGTGTCTTTCAATTCAAGTTGTTCATAGAAATTGCTTTTTCTCTTAAAGCAGTAAAAAACAAAAAAGGTTGAATTTCTTTCCAATCAACCAAGCTATATGAATAATGTCTAGATGGACATTGTCTTCCAGGAGTAGCCGTTATGAAAATGGTCTCGAATAGATTGTTTTGCCTTATGGAGCAAAATTACTCTTTCCCAAATAAAAGGCCTAAAGATTGGAAAAGAAGAAATACAATGGTCGCAGTCTCTGCACTCCCGCTCTGGAGCCCACAGCCTTCCACAGCCCATGCCAGTGACTCGGACCCCGCACCCTGAGAGTCTTTGTTAGTGGATGTGGTGGCCCAAGGCACCACAGGGGAAGGTTGAAAAGATCCGACGGTAGCACCACTTCGACCAGTTTCATCCTCAGAGAGGAGGAAGACAAAATGTAAAAAGCCGGCATCTCTCCAGGTCAGCTGAGGGCCGGACACTGGGAAGGAGGTGCACCAGCCCCGAGTGACAGGCGGAACCCTGACAACGTTGAAACAGCCCCGGGCTGAGTGGAGGTGAGAAACAGGCTCAGGGAGATTTGGGCTGTGCCTGGGTTCCCCAACCAGCAAGAGACTGAGGCATCACTTCATCCAGTTCTTCTGACTTTAAACCCTTCTGCTCTCTCAAGTGTTAGGTGCATGCCACACCCATGTGGCTGACAGGATCTTGGTGTTCCCGCTGGGTGTCAGGCCTAAGTCTCTGAGATGGGAGAGCTGAGTTCAGGACATTGGACCACCAGAGACCTCCAGGCCCCACATAATATCAATTGGCAAGAGTTCTCCCAGAGATCTCCATCTCAACACTAAGACCCAGCTCCACTCAATGACCAGCAAGCTCCAGTGCTGGAAACCCCATGCCAAACAACTAACAAGACAGGAACACAACCCTACCCATTAGCAGAGAGGCTGCCTAAAATCATAATAAGTTCACATACACACCAAAACACACTACTGGATGTGGTCCTGCCAACCAGAAAGACAAGATTCAGTCTCATCCACCAAAACACAGGCACCAGTCCCCTCCAAAAGGAAGCCTACACAACCTACTGAACAAACCTTACCCACTGGGAGCAGACACCAAAAACAATGGGAACTATGCACCTGCAGCCTGTGAAAAGGAGACCCCAAACACAGTAAGTTAAGCAAAATGAGAAGACAGGGAAATACACAGCAGATGAAGGTAAAAACCCACCAGACCAAATAAATGAAGAGGAACTAGCAGTCTACCTGAAAAAGAATTCAGAGTAATGATAGTCAAGATGATCCAGAATCTTGGAAATAGAATGGAGAAAACAGAAGAAACATTTAAAAAGGACCTAGAAGAACTAAAGAGCAAGCAAACAAAGATGAACAAAAAAATAAATAAAATTAAAAATTCTCTTCAAGGAATCAATAGCAGAATAACTGAGGCAGAAGAACAGGTAAGTGACCTGGAAGATAAATACTGGAAATAGCTACCGTGAGCAGAATAAAGAAAAAAGAATGAAAAGAATTGAGGACAGTCTCAGAGACCTGTGGGACAACATTAAACGCACCAACATTTGAATTATAGGGGATTTTAGATCAATATTTTAGATCAAATATAGATCAATGGAACAGTATTTACACAATCATAGTAGGGGACTTTAACACCCCACTTTCACCAATGGACAGATCATCTAAAATTAAAATAAAAAAGGAAACACAAGCTTTAAATGACACATTAAACAAGATGGACTTAATTGATATTTATAGGACATTCCATCCAAAAACAACAGAATACACTTTCTTCTCAAGTGCTTATGGAACTTTCTCCAGGACAGATCATATCTTGGGTCACAAATCAAGCCTTGGTAAATTTAAGAAAACTGAAATTGTATCAAGTATCTCTTCCGACCACAACGCTATGAGACTAGATATCAATTACAGGAAAAATTCTGTAAAAAATACAAACACATAGGTTAAATAATACAGTACTAAATAACCAAGAGATCACTGAAGAAATCAAAGAGGAAATCAAAACAAAAACCTAGAAACAAATGAAAATGAAAACACGATGACCCAAAACCTATGGAATGCAGCAAAAGCAGTTCTAAGAGGGAAGTTTATAGCAGTACAATCCTACATCAAGAAACAAGAAAAATCTAAAATAAATAACCTAACCTTACACTTAAAGCAATTAGAGAAAGAAGAACAAAAAACCCCAAAATTATCAGAAGTAAAGAAATCATAAAGATCAGAGCAGAAAGAAATGAAAAACAAGTGAAGGAAATGATAGCAAAGATCAATAAAACTAAAAGCTGGTTCTTTGAGAAGATAATCAAAATTGATAAACCATTAACCAGACTCATCAAGAAAAAAAGGGAGAAGACTCAAATCAACAGAATTAGAAATGAAAAAGGAGAAGTAACAACTGACACTGCAGAAATAAAGAGGATCATAAGAGATTACTACAAGCAACTATATGCCAATAAAATGGAAAACTTGGAAGAAATGGACAATTTCTGAGAGAAGCACAACTTTCTGAGACTGAACTAGAAAGAAATAGAAAATATAAGCAGACCAATCACAAGCACTGAAATTGAGACTGCGATAAAAATCTTCCAACAAACAAAAGCCCAGGACCAGATGGCTTCACAGGTAAATTCCATTAAATATTTAGAGAAAAGCTAAGACCTATCCAAAAACTCTTCCAAAATATAGCAGAGGGAGGAACATCCCAAACCCATTCTACAAGGCCACCATCACTCTGATACGAAAACCAGACAAAGATGTCACAAAAAAGAAAACCACAGACCAATATCACTGATGAACATACAGGCAAAAATTCTCAACAAAATACAAGCAAACAGAATCCAGCAACACATTAAAAGGATCATACACCATAATCAAGTGGGGTCTATCCCAGGAATGCAAGGATTCGTCAATATATGAAAATCACTCAATGTTGCTATCCCAGGAATGCAAGGATTCGTCAATATATGAAAATCAATCAATGTTGTACCCCATATTAACAAACTGAAGGATAAAAACAATATGATCAACTCAGCAGATGCAAAAAAAGCTTTTGACAAAATTCAACGCACATTTCTGGTAAAAATCTCTAGAAAGTAGGCACAGAGGGAACTTACCTCAAGATAACAAAGGCCATATATGACAAACCCAGAGCCAACATTGTTTCAATGGTGCAAAACTGAAACCATTTCCTCTAATATCAGGAACAAGACAAGTGTGTGCACTCTCATCACTATTATTCAACATAGTTTTGGAAGTTTTAGCCACAGCAATCAGAGAAGAAAAAGAAATAAAAGGAATCCAAATTGGAAAAGAAGAAGTAAAGCTGTAACTGTTTGCAGATGACAAAGTTTGATGATATTATACATAGAGAATAGTAAGGATGCTACCAGAAAATTACTAGAGCTAATCAATGAATCTGGTAAAGTAGCAGGGGTACAAAATTAATGCACAGGAATCTCTTGAATTCCTATACACTAATGAAAAATCTGAAAGAGAAATTAAGGAAACACTCCCATTTACCATTGCAACAAAAAGAATAAAATACCTAGGAATAAACCTACCTAAGGGGACAAAAGACCTGTATGCAGAAAACTATAAGATACTGATGAAAGAAATTAAAGAGGATACAAACAGATGGAGAGATATACCATGTTCTTGGATTTGAAGAATCAACATGTGAAAATGACTCTACCACCCAAAGCAATCTACAGGTTCAATGCCATACCTATCAAACTACCCATGACATTTTTTACAGAACTAGAACAAAATATCTTAAAATTTATATGGAGACACGAAAGACCCTGAATAGCCAAAGAAGTCTTGAGGGAAAAAAACGGAGCTGGAGAAATCAGACTCCCTGACTTCAGACTATACTACAAAGGTACAGTAATCAAGACAGTATGGTACTGGCACAAAAACAGAAGTATAGATCAATGGAACAGGATAGAAAGCCCAGAGATAAACCCACGCACCTATGGTCAACTAATCTATGACAAAGGAGGCAAGGATACACAATGGAGAAAAGACAGTCTCTTCAACAAGTGGTGCTGGGAAAACTGGACAGCTACATTTAAAAGAATGAAATTAGAACACCATACACAAAAATAAACTCAAAATGGATTAAAGACCTAAATGTAAGGCCAGACACTATAAAACTCTTATATGAAAACATAGACCAAACATTCTATGACATAAATCACAGCAAGATCCTTTTTGACCCACCTCCTAGAGAAATGGAAATAAAAACAAAAATAAACAAATGGGACCTAATTAAACTTAAGTATTGCCAACAAACACATGATAGGATGTTCAACATCACTAATCATTAGAGAAATGCAAATCAAAACTACAGTGAGGTATCACCACAATCTAATCAGAATGGCCATCATACAAAAATCTACAAACAATAAATGCTGAGGGGGTGGGGAGAAAAGGGAACCCTCTTGCCCTATTGGTGGGAATGTAATTTGATACAGCCACTATGGAGAACAGTATGGAGGTTCCTTAAAAAACTAAAAATAGAACTACCATATGACCCAGCAATCCCACTACTGGGCATATACCCTGAGAAAACCATAATTCAAAAAGGGTCATGTACCACAACGTTCAGTGCAGCTCTGTTTACAATTGCCAGGACATAGAAGCAACCTAAGTGTCCATCGATGGATGAATGGATAAAGAAGATGTGGCATATATATACAATGGAATATTAGCCATAAAAAGAAACAAAACTGAGTTATTTGTAGTGAGGTGGATGGACCTAGAGTCTTTCATACAGAGTGAAGTAAGTCAGAAAGAGAAAAACAAGTACTTATGCTAACACATATATATGGGACATAAAAAAAAATTGTTCTGAAGAACCTAGGGGCAGGACAGAAATAAAGACACAGATGTAGAGAATGCACTTGAGGACACGGGGAGGGGGAAGGAAAGCTGTGACTAAGTGAGAGAGTGGCATGGACATATATACACTACCAGATGTAAAATAGGTAGTGGGAAGCAGCCACATAGCACAGGGAGATCAGCTCTGTGCTTTGTGTTCACCTAGAGGGGTGGGATAGGGAGGGTGGGAGGGATACGCAAGAGGAAGGGGATATGAGGATATATGTATACCTCTAGCTGATTCACTTTGTTAGACAGCAGAAACTAACACAACAATGTAAAGCAATTATGCTCCAATAAAGATGTTTTAAAAAAAGAAAAGAAGAAAGAAAAAAAGAAAGAAAGCAAGAAAGAAAGAAAGAAAGAAAGAAAGAAAGAAAGAAAGAAAGGAAAGAAAGAAGGAAAGAAAGAAGGAAGGAAGGAAGGAAGGGGGAAATAAAAATGTCTTTGGCAGATGACATGATTGTCTATATAGAAAATACTTATGTATCTACTAAAGAAGGGAAAATAGCTCCTAAAATTAAGTAAGTTCATCAGGGTCACAGAATACAAAATCAACACACACATATCAATCATATTTCTATATGCAAGCAACAAATTTGTGGAGACCAAAATTTAAAATATAATGCCATTTACAAAAATTCCCCCAAATGAAATTCTTAAGTAAAGCCTAAAAACAAGAAAAATGTACCAGATCTGCAGGCTGAAAATTATAATATACTGATGCAAGAAATCAAAGATGATCTAAATAAATGGACATATTGTGTTCATAGGTTGGAAGATGTAAATTCTCCCCAAACTGATATATAGGTTTAATGCAAATTCTATAAAATCCCAAGATCTTTGTATGTATAAAAAATTTACTATAAAATTTATATGGAAAGGCAAAGGGACTAGAATAACTAAAACATTTTTGGAAAAGAATGAAGTTGGTGAAATCATTCTACCAGATGACTGACTTACATAGCTACAGTAGCCAAGACAGTGTGAAGAGGTGTAGATCAATGGAACAGAGCAGAAAACCCAGAAATAGACCCACACAAATATACCTAATTGAATTTGGACACAAGTTCAAGTAAATTCAGTGTAGGAAGGATACACCTTTTAGCAAATGGATGTGTAAAAAGAACTATGTTAGGAATGACTGAGACATGACCTGAGGACCTCCATGTTATGCTGCCCATACTGGACTTTTGCTGGACATTCTAAATTAAAACTGCAATTTAACAGTTGCTGAGTTGCTAAAAAGAAAGAACAAGGCTGACAACTGGAATTTTTCTGGACTAGAGAAAACATACCTTTCCCTAGCAGTAAATGAGATGCATTCCATAAGCCAATCGTATGGATAGAATAATTTTACCCTCCAATCCCATTCTTGGTAAACACTTGGTATAAGCCTGCATTAACTCCCCACTTTTTCCTATAAAAACCCCTGCTCATTTTCCTCCAGTGGAATACTATTCTGGGTTCCTCCAGAATCTGTGATCTTCGAATTGCAATTCAAAGATGAAATACACTGCCTTTTTTCCTCTTTAGAGTTTGTGGTCCTTTTGGTTGACAGATGTTAAGAGGATGAGAAGTTAAGCTACAGACTGGAAGAAAACATTTGCAATCCACATATCTGACAAAAAAAAAAAAACCAAAAAAAAACCCTTGTGTCTAGATTACATAAATGACTCTTAAAACTCAACATCAAAAAGATTTTTCAATTAGAAAACTGGGCAAAAGACATGAACAGACATTTTATCAAAAATGACAAGACAAATGGCAAATAAGCATGCAAAAAGATGTTCATCATCATTAGCCATTAGGAAAATGCAAAAATTAAAACCATAGTGAGAAATGACTATACACAAATTACGATGACTGAAATAAATGGTGGGGGTGGAGTGACATCAACAAGATGGAATTATAGGGATTTCTAGTGTGCATCTCCTCGCAGAAACATCAGTTTGAACAACTATCCACTCACAAAAATAACTTTATAAGAGCTAAGAATTTCAGCTGAAGGATTAGAACACCAGGGTGAAGCACAGAAGTAGGAAAAGACGCATTGAAGACGGTAGGAAAGGCAATTGCACATTACTGCCCTGTCACTCTTCTCCCAACACCAGGCAGCCCACAGAAACCCTCCCTGTGGAGGGAAGGAAAGTGAAGGGAGTACCAACCTTCATCAGGGACCCAGCACCAGGCCCACACCAGCCCTGACTGTCTCCCCCAGGGAGCCATTCCTGTGGTCCCAAGCTCAGGGCAGCTCCCACGAACCCAGGGTCCCCATCCCAGTATCACCAGGCTCCAGGCAGGCTCCCAAGGACCCAGGCTCCCGCCCCGCCCCAGTGCCAGGTGGTCCCTGCAGCCTCAGCCTCCAGGCCCATCTCAGTAGTCCCTGGCGACTGGCTAACTCCTGCCGACCCAGGATTCACACTTGCCACGCCCACCATTCGGATTTCAGGTGAATGTTCCACCTAACAATTTATTGTTATGCTGACTTTCTTTGCCAAGTATTTCTCTCAGAGACCTGGTGAGGTGACATCACTATATCCTGGGAAGAATTCATATACTTTGGGCTTCCCTGGTCATAACACCACCATAATAGCATTTTTATTTCAATGTTAACACAATCATGTGTCTTGTTTAAACCAATCTATTGTGAATTGTTCAAAACAGCAGTTTTGGGGTGGAACTTTCCCCTGAAATCCAAGAGAAGAGAACTCTGGCAAACTGGGCTGGGTACAGGCAGCAGCCAGTTTTCCTAAGTCATCTGGGTTATATTTCAGGGACTCCATCTCCTATATGACTCTCAAACTAGTATCTCTCCTCCTTGGAAAGAGGAATGAAAATAACAGAATGAGGAGCTTGATAGTATTTTTGCACTCAAGAAATTACAGAATTTTCTATTTGAGATTTTATTTTAAAAAGAGAGGAAAGTACTTACTTGAGTAGAATTAAGCTGCATTATGGATTGGACTGTCTTCATTTATTTTCTGTTCATCCATTGTAACGAGTCACCATCCACTACTAAATCTGAGCCTATATGTATCCTGGTTCCTTCTCACCACTCTTGTTCTGAGTCATTGTTTTGATCTGCTTTCCAGTCCTGTGCTGATCTATGTCCCAAGCTGACCCATGCTGGGTCCATTTAAGTGGATCAGAGCTGCTGTGCTTACTGCACTTTTTGTTTCTTCTTCCCCAGTTGCTCAGCATGCAATCCTTAAATTGTCATGTCTTGATCTTCATTATTCTGGCTATATTTGTTAGGATCTATGCAATGCTGAATTGATAGAGGTACATCTGCATCACTTCATGTCCCCCTCTGGTAATGTCTACTACAAAATGCTATATAAGGGCGGGGTGGGGAGATTAAAGATTGTTAAGAATAAGCATATTTTGCGTGGAATTAAGAGGTCAGTCTTGTTAAATATGAGAGTTCTTCTTGATGAAAATGAAGGGGCTGGAAGATGGGTGGAGGTAGAGCTCCATGAATAGAGAGGTTACCATGAATTTAGAAGAAGGAGAGCCAAAAGATGAGGCTCCCAATTTTCTCAGTAAGGGGCAGGCAGGGCTGTATTTAGAGGTTTCTGGGTGTTGAGAACACCTGGAACATACATACCAGAACAGTTCCCTCCAATGAACTTTCTGCAAGGATGGAAATTTTCTGTATCTGAAAAGTACAATTTGGTAGCCACTAGTCACGTGTGGCTATTGAACACTTAAAGTGTTTTGTGTGACTGGGGTATTGAATTTTTAATTTAATTTTAATTAGTGTAAAGAGCCACATGTGACCAGTGGCAATCATACCCAACTGCACAGTTCTAGAGAAAATAAACATTGCATGATTAATTGGGGCACTAGAAATTGCAGTTTATTTGATTTATATAGGCACCCAAGCCAGAGATTAAGACAGAATATTTACTTATGTGGTTGGGAATTTTGTTTGGCAGGTAGTATGGTAAAAATATGTCTTCTAAAGCAGTTAAGTTAAATACACTTCACTTCTTTTATCAGTACAATCCTGTCATCATTAAGAACACAAAACACTACCTTCTCTGCATTCTTTTATGAAAGTTGTTCTATGGTATCAGTTCTATTGATATTTAAAATACTACCTACTCAATAAAACACAAAGTTCTGTGTGGGCAGGAAAAAAAAATGCTATATATACTGCTGGAGGGAAGAGTGGGGGATGGTTATGAGTTTCTAGATATGGGGAAAGTAAAATTACTTTGGATTCTACTTAGAAAACTTTCCATGGTCTTTGGAGGCAACTCCTTCCTTCCACTGACCCATTCTCCAGGTAGAAGCAAGGGAAGAAAATTAACCAAAATAACTGGTACCCATTTTTTTTTTATTTGAGACCCTCTTAGTTCTGTATACTCCTTATGGTGTTAAGGACTGACTTCACCTTTTCTCATTTTCACCCTAGAAACTCTGGAGAAATATGAGCTGCTCTTAAGGCATCAGGTAACTCTGTAAACATCCTCTGTTTACTCTGGCCCTGTGGTTGGCTAATGGCTGAAATTTACTAATAAGCTAAAGATATTATTAGTGATATTGAGAAAAAACTGAGATCCTGAATTTAACAAGGATAGAGGTCAAGTGAAAGGCAAAGACACTGCATACAAGACAGAGATGAATGACAACTATAGTCTTAATAAGAGTTTCAGAAAAGATTTTGTGTGACTTCTGACTCAGTCAACAGGAAATGTGACAGTTTGCATTTCATATCTGAGACAGAACAATCTGTCACTTAGAAATATTTGGGTCAATAATATTAGCTGAGAATAAAATCATGATGTGAACGTGAGAGTGATTCTAAATAAACTAGATAAACAGAAAGATTCCAAGGGCAGAAATTGTCCTTCTTTTTCTTCAAATTTATGTATAAATATGCTGCCACAATGAGACTGCTAGATAATATGTGGTTTATGAATTTCATCTGGATTAGAAAATCATTAGATTCTCTGCATCGTTACAATGTGATGACTTTTACTTTCAAACATTTAGAGCTGTTAGCAGGAACAAAAAAATGATCTCTTAAGGAAGCATACTGTGAGATGGAAAAAAGATGATTTGGGCATATACTGGTATAAAGAAAAAGAGAATAAACTGAAATATTTAATTTTTCAACAAAATGACTAAGAACTTAGATTCAAGCAATTTTCTATTTAAACTTATCTTTTAAAAAATAACATACTTTATAGATCTTTGGGCTCAGAAACAAAGGTTGTGGCTATGTACAAATATTCTGCAATAAAATAATTAAAGTCACATACATGTAAATATTTAAGGCAGAGTTGTCTCTGTTTACCATAAATCTTGGACCAAATTCATTTGTTCTAAAATGGATGTCACATTTCAATTTATTGTATACTCACAGTGTGGCTGACAGAGGTTTTTGCCCACGCCCAAAACCCTGCTGCACTGTCTAGGCAATGCTTTATTGTATCTTAAAGGGTTCCTTCTGCAGAAAAAAAACTGAGCTGCCTCGTTCTGGCTCCTCTTGCAACTGTTCAGCTATCCTGCAGTTTTCTATTTGCACTCTCCAGCCTGGGAGGTTGCAACACAGCAAACAGCAAACAGTGCTACCCTGCTCAGAGATCTGCTATGTTTAAAGCTCCTTGCTCTGGATTTCCTGTTTAAAGATTAAGAGATTTGATAAAGATATATTGGTCAAGCTTTCATTTTAAATCTGTCCAAAGTCCTTGACAGAGTGGCCATTTTACTAACAGCACTCCATTTGTCTTAGGATCATAACATATGTTAGATTTCCAGTGTTATTCAATGATTATCCAGTCCAACACCCGCAGTTTACAGATGAAGAAACTGACGCTCAGAGAGCTGAAATGAAATGTTTAATTTCTGGGAAAATAAATTTCTTATATTCCTGAGAACCCAAACTCCAAGTATAAATTCTGCTGTCAAAAAAATCATCAGGGAGAGTGAGTTGCTGAGACCGTGTCGCCATTGGATAAAGGACTCTCTTGGGAATAAAAGTTCTTCTAAATAATCCTTCCTTTTTTTCTTGGTCTCAGATCAAGGAATGGATGAATGTTGGGGAAAAAATGCACATAACACATATGCATTTAAATTCAGAGTACCAAGTTTCTCTGAAGTTCACTGATAAATACTCTAGGTTGAGAATCCCTATTCTAAACTGTCTAGATGAATGTCAAGAACATTCATTATATTCTGAACTAATTATTGCTTTTTTCCTATTGATATTCATTGAGTTCTTACTATGTTCTAGGAGCTTTACATATATTTAGGTATTCAATCCTCTTAAAAATTCCGCAGACCATTACTAATATAATACTCATTTTACAGATGATGACATTGAAACACAGAGACATTAAGTAACTTGACTAAGGCCACAGAGCCAATAAGTGGTAGTATCAACATATCAATTTGCTAATTTATGTTGTCTGGCTCCATAACTGAAACATGCTTTTAACCACTAGGTAATATGATTTATCGAGTATAACATGTCAATCACTTTTGCTAACTATTTTAAGTTTTCCAAACCCTCTGAGGAGGTTGTCATTATTATTTCCATTTTTTAGATCAGGAAATTGAGGTTTATAGATATGAAGTCCAATGTTGATAAATCTAGTAAGTTATAGAACAGAGAACTGGGCACAGATCTTCTACCATATAGTGCAGTGTTATTTTCTCTTTAGCAATCCTGTCCAGTAGAACTTTCCACATTGATGGAAATGTCCAGTGTGATAGAGACTATTCACATGTGGCTATTGACAACTTGCATTGTGACTAATGTTAACTGAAGAATTTATTTTAAATTGTATTTAATTTTAGTTTAAGTAGTCATACCTGGCTAAGGGCTGCCATACTGAACATCGGGGCTCCAGAGCCTTACTCCGCAGTGTGGTCCATGGGCCAGGACCACCAGCACCACCTGAGTGTTGTTAGAGATGCAGACTGCAAGCTTCATCGCAGACCTATGGATTCAGAGTCTGAATTTTAATAAGACTTCCAGGTATTTTATACACACTTTAACATTTAAGAATTGTGGTTCTAGACCACCCCACCACTCATATTATTTGTCAAGACCAAGAAAATAAACTATTTCATCTCAAGAGCCTTTTGCTCTCCAATTACTTTCCAAATTAAGGGTTTGTCACCTCTCTCCACTGCAATATGAATAAAAGCTTTAAAAGGAAAAGGAACATAGCAGATTAGGAGACGTCAGGCAAATTCATACCACCAAAGAGAAATCATAACAAGGAAATTAGTAATATTTGTAGCTGAAGATGTAGGTAAAAGTCAGATCACGAGAAGTCAAAAGTCAGATCATGAAGAGATATATCATGTAGGAAAGTTGGACATTATCCTATTGGTAATAATCCCCTTTAAGGAGCATTAAGCTGAAGAGCTACATGTTACATGTAGGTGATCCCAATGGCAGTGTGGAGAATAGATTGGTTTAAAGACCATCTCAAACCAGGTCAGAGGTGATGAGTGATGAGTGTTAAGAGTAATAAGAGATAAATAAGGTAGTGGTAGCTGGAATAGAGCATAGGGAACAAATTCAAGAAATACTTAGGAGAAAAAAATGGACAGGATTACATAATTGAATGTGAAAGATAAGAAAGAGAGAAGATAAAAACAAGGGTTTTAGCTTAGGTGACTACCTAGGTGATTGCCTCCAGGTGACATAGAGGATACAGAAGGTGGCCACAGATATAAGTTCAGTTCAGGAATACTGAAGTTTAAGTGACTTTTGGACAGGTAGGAGGATATATATACACGCAGCAATTAGGCAAGTTTAAATTTGATTAGACATATTTGGGGTATAAGATATGAATTTGGCGATCAACAAAGTTTAGGAGGAAATTGCAATGGATTAGTCAGGAAGAATATGCAAAGTGGAAAGAGTTTCCACAACATTTCTGAGGGACTGTGGAGGAGGAAGAGAAGTCTGCAAAGAGTAGCTACATTATAAGGAGCACGTGGGATTTTACAAGCCAAGAGAGTAGTTTACAAGACAGTGTCAGTTGAAACAAAGATGCAGAGTAACAAAACACCAAAAATACCACTTTAGTTTGGTAATTACTTGGTCATTGGTGACCTTATGAGAACAGTTTCAATGGAGTGGCTGTGATGGAAACCAGATGTGAAAGAGTACAAAGTAAATGGGAGGTCAGGAAATCAGGGCAGTGAGTAGAGACTCTTCTTTGAAAACTTTTATGCAATTCTACACCAAGTATTACAGATCAAGGAGATTAAAGGAGACATGTAAAGAGTCTAATTAACCAACTTGTGTTATCTCCAAAGGGAAAACATTTTATTTGCCTGTGAATGGCCCTTGTACTGGCACTGCATAGAAAGGGAGATCAAAATGAAACCAAACCAAAAGCAGCATGTTTTGAACAATGAAAAACAAAACTCTATTCTGAGCGATGGATATAAAGAGATGCAAGATGCACTTTGTGGTCCCCGAGGCTCATCATAATGTATAGGAATAACACCCCAAAAAATCAAGAATTAAGTGATCAGAGAGCAGCTGAGAGTCAGAGCTTAAACATGAATTAGGCACCAGTGAATGTTAACCACTTTGTTCATGCAACCTAACTATTCCCACTTATCTCTCTGTTGGAGGAGGTCATCAAGAGGGTGTGACACCGGTTGAACCTCGAACTGGACCTGAACGATCAAAGGCTCCTTACTCCTTCCCCTGTACTTAGAATGTATGACTGGCCCACTGGCCCCATGCTAGGAGCCACTTAAGGACGCAGCCTTGAGAGAATGATGTGTTGAGGCCAGCTGAATTGGACAGTGACTGAACCCTGTTAATGGTCTCCATATAAACTATTACAGTTCTGCTGGGTAGGTGCAGAGATCTAATTACCTCATGATTGTCCCAGACAAGCCTCGAACTTCAGTTCCCTTGCTTATTAAAACTACCTCCTACCCATCTGGAGTGGCTTACCTCTTTCTTCAGTCTCTCTTGCCCTCCGTGTAGGGAGCCAGTGTCGGATTTCACCCAGGGAGCTCAGGTAGTGAGCCAACACTCTCCCTGTGAAAACCTGCCCCTCAACAACTAAACCTCCAGACACCTTCCCTTTCAGTCCCTAAACTACCAGGTAGAGTCTATACCATAAACCCTGGCTCCAGGGCTTTGAGGTCTCCCAGCTAAAGCCACTTAGCACTCCTCCAAGACCAGCTCATTCCCATTGCTGGGAACGTAAAGAACCTGAGGGCAATAGGATTGCATGTAGGTGATGAGGCTGCTCACCTGCTCTGACCTTATGCTCACATTTCACTATGTTGATTTCTATCTCCAGTAGATTATTTTTATTAAAAGTAAACTTCTGGTGGCCTATATGGGAAAAGAATCTTAAAAAGAGTGGATATATGTATATGTATGGCTGATTCACTTTGCTGTACACCTGAAACTAACACATTATAAATCAACTATACCCCAATAAAAATTAATTTAAAAAAATAAACTTATTATGTAGCAAGTATCTGTATGCAGAGTAGAAAGTTAAAGATAACAGATACCACAGTAAGAAGATTAGATGACTCTTTTCCTACAGTCAGGGATAACCACTAATACCTTATTGTAAGTTCTTCCACATTTTTTTTATTCACAAATATAAATATATGCATGTTTACTGAGACAAGATCAAGCTGTAGTGTTATTTTTCCCATAGATGATTAACTCTTTAAGAGACCAAATTTTACAATTCTATCACGGGAGTGTCTGGCTTGGTATCTGACTTAGAATAAGACCCACATGAAAGAAATTTAAAAGTGGCTTCTGTTTCTTGAAATTTACTGAAAAGATTTGCACCTCAAGAGCCATCTACGAGGTCCAAGACTCATGGGTCCCTCTTGACTAAAGAATTAATGCTCACTATGCAGACCTCTATCAAGATAATGTGATTGAGTTCAAACAAAAAAGAGAGATGGGTGATGGTCGAAGTTGGGACCAGGAGTTGGAGTAGCCATGAGTGTGCTCTTGCATCCCTCCCTGTAGATAAAATGACCACACCAAGAATGTCCACAAGCATGGGGGCATGGATGATATGGCCTAGCTGACCTTGAAGCCGATACCTAGCTTCAAGACCTTGCATATGTCAGAGATTCAAATTCTCTTCTGCTTCATGAAGAATATGGAATTATATCTCTTTCCATAAATCAAAACAATATGCATTGTAATCTTTCCATAAATCAAGAGATCAGTAGTGTGCATCCTTACTTTCCTAATGCTCAGTGATCCTTATCCTTTCTGCAGAGATATCTGTGCCTAAAAAGGTCTTCAGAAGAAGAATCTATACATTATATGGAAAAGTAAAAGTACAAGAAAGTTTTAGATTCTATTACGGCTCAACATCACTAATTATTAAAGAAATGCAAATCAAAACTACAATGAGGGCTTCCCTGGTGGCGCAGTGGTTAAGAGTCCGCCTGCTTTAAAAAAAAAAAAAAAAAAAAAAAAAAACTACAATGAGATATCATCTCACACCAGTCACAATGGCCATCATCAAAAAGTCTGCAAATAATGAATACTGGAGAGGGTGTGGAGAAAAGGGAACTCTCCTACACCATTGGTGGGAATGTAAATTGGTGCAGCCACTATGGAGAACAGTATGGAGGTTCCTCAAAAAACTAAAAATAGATTTATCATATGATCCAGCAATCCCACTCCTGGGCATATATCCAGAAAAAATGGAAACTCTAACTTGAAAAGATACATGCACCCCAATGTTCATAGCAGCACAATTTACGTAAATCCATTGTGGTCTCAATGTTTCCATAATAAGGAAAACTCTCTTTAAATTAAGAAACTATCATAGCAACACTGTTTTCAATAGCCAAGACATGGAAGCAACCTAAATGTTTATTGACATATGAATGGATAAAGAAGATGTGGTATATATATACAATGGACTATTATTCAGCCATTAAAAATAATAATAATGCCATTTGCAGCAACGTGGGTGGACCTAGAGATTATCATAGTAAGTGAAGTAAGTCAGACAGAGAAAGACAAATATCATATATCACTTATATGAGGTATCTTAAAAAATGATACAAATGAGTTTATTTACAAAACAGAAATAGACTTGCAGACATTGAAAACAAACTTATGGTTACCAAAGGGAAGGGAGGGGAAAGGGATAAATTAGGAGTTTGGGATTAACAAATGCACACTACTATATATAAAAGATACATAATCAACAAGGACTTACTGTATAGCACAAGGAACTGTATTCAATATCTTGTAATAACCTATAATGGAAAAGAATCTGAAAAAGAATATATAAATATATGTATAACTGAAAAAACAATAATATATTATTTAACTTCTCTGTGCCTCAGTTTTTTACCTAAAAAGCAGAAATAATAAAAGCACCTACCTCATAGAGTTGTGGTAAAAATTAGTTGAGCATATGAAATACTGAAATATGTTTCATACACAAAGATATTTCTCTGAAGAAGATATACAAATGCCATCAAGCATATGAAAATATTCTCAACATCACTAATCATCAGAAAAATGCAAATCAAAATCACAATGAGATATCAACTCATACCTGTCAGGATGACTATTATGAAAAAAGAAGGATTATAAATGGTGGCAATAATGTGGAGAAACGAACCCTTGTTCACTGTTCGTGGGAATGTAAAATGGTGCAGCCATTATGGAAAGTAATATGGAGGGTCCTAAAAAAATTAAAAATAGAATTACTGTATGATTCATCAATTTCACTTTGAGGTACATATCCAAAAGAATTGAAAACAGGATCTCAGAGATGTTTGCACACATAAGGTTATTAAAGCATTATTCACAAAAAGCAAAAGGTAGAAGAACCTAAATGTCCATCAATGGATGAATGAAGAAAACATAGTGTATGCCTGCAATGGGTTATTATTCAACCTTAAAAAAGAAGGAAATCCTGTCATACGCTATGTGGACAAACCTGGAGGACATTATGCTAAGTGAAATAAGCCAGTCACAGAAGAACGAATACTGCATGATTCCACTTACATGAGGTATTTAAAGTAGTCAAACTTGTAGAAACAGAAAGCAGAAGGTGTACCAGGGACTGGGGGGAGGGGACAGATAAGGAGTAGCTGTGTGGTGGGTGTAGAGTTTCAGTCATGCAGGATGGTGGGCAGGGTGGCGCCCAGGGATCTGTTACACAACAATGTGCATATGGTTGACTATTGATCTGTACTCTTGGAAATTGTTGGAAAGGTGGATTTTACGCTTTTTTCAGCCACACTAGGAAAAAAAAAAAAAATGGAAGAAATAAACTCTGTGGCAGAGATTGACACTTGATTATATCTAAATCCCCAGAGCCTAGCCTGAGATTTGGCAAAGAGTAAGGGTTTAAAAAATTGTTTCTCAGAGGAGGAAAGCCTGAATGAATGCAAGAGTGAATTTGAGATTAAATTTTTAAAGGCATTCAGCTACTGAATATTCACTGGGGACCCTTGCCTCTCTCACCCTTGGGCTTGGTGTCTGTAGTGCTGATTGGAAGATTAATGGTCACCAGGGAATATCCTTGAGATGGTCAAAAAGATTGAAAAGTATCATTTTCACATAAGGAGCTCTTTGAGAAAAGTAGAAAATTCCAGGGTCACTGAATGCCCTTTTCTTCTAAGAAACTTTCTCTAAATTGTCCTACTTTCTGAGCCGTTATTGTCAGCAATTTTGCTTCTTCAATTCTTCATTTTTATTATCTTGGACTTCTGAAAAGTGATGTTTCCCTACACTAGGACAAGTTCCCCTCCTATTACATATTTAAGCTTAATTCTTAAGTTAAGAATTATAGGATTGGGAGATTGGGGTTGACATATATACACCAAATATGCATAAAATAGATAACTAATAAGAACCTGTTATATAAAAATAAAATAAAATTTTATAAAATATTTTTAAAAAAGAATTATAAAGTCTGCATATAGGTCACGCCTCTCATGTACTGCAAAAGCTAGAAGGATCTGAAGCAAAGGGGATCAGAAGCTGAATCATGCAAAGCTGGCCTCTTCGATGGAGAAAAACCTCCCCAGCAAGTTCACCCAGTGCTCCTGGACCAAGAGCACAGGGGGCTGCCCTCTTTTAAACCCATTCTAAGGAGAGCAAGAGGCAAAATATATTCATTCATTCAAAGACCTCGGCATTAGGCACTCGAGTGCTAGGACAGGATTCTCGCCCTAAATCTATCTAAGGTCTGGTCAGAGAGACTGACAAGAAAATCAGTGATTAATCCCAGAGGGATAAGTACAGGAGGGTAGATACAGGCTCTGAGATAACAGAAGAATTACCACTGTCTTAGCTAAAGATGGCTGAGGATAGCTCAGTTAATGCTCTCAATAACAGAACTAATTTTTAAAAGATTAACAGGGTTAGCCACTGACAGGGCTGGAGGTTGGGTGGGGACCAGGGAAGGAAGCAAGTATACTATAGAGGGAGGCAGCAGGTTGCTTATATCATTTATGCTCTAGGAGGATTGATACGGCTAGAGACAAGTGTCAAGATGGAGAGTGGCGGGAGATAGAAAGCAAGGGACTAATGCAAAACTTAGGTGCTCAAGTGCTTTCTGATATATTTGAAATTTATCTCGAAGATTAGTGGAAATGGAGTCATGAAGAGATGGGCTCTTCAGAAAGACAACTTAGTAGGAGTGTTCAGCATGGATTAGAGAGAAGGAGATAGAAATGGGGAGCCTAGTTACATGGCTATTGTGACTCTTCAGGAGAGACGTTATTAAATTCTGCACTCTGGAGGAGGTGGTAGGAATGAAAAAGAAAAGATTCAGAAGTCTTTCATCAAGGAGACTGTAAAAGGCATCATTTAAGATTATCCTAGTGAGATATTATCCTGTTAATATCTGGTGCAGGATTTTTATCATAATGGTTTATAGAAAAGTCAAGTCCCTGATATTATACATAAACTTGTGGATGTATTTAGGTAAATTTTTTGCTAAGAAAAGTCTCTTTAATTTTCATCAGACTCTCAAACAGCCAATAGGTTAAAAGTCAAATTATTAAGCTAAGTATTGACAGTGGCCCACCGTACTACTAGGAAGAACCAAAGCTCTTAATTTCACAGCATATGTTGACAAGACATAGCCCACAAGACCAGGCTAGAAAAGCAAGTTGGTTTTTTAATGACATTTATCACCTTGGATTTTATGCAAGGCTACTCTTGCACTTCAGAATTCTTTATTGCTCTGAACTACACAGAATTTTGTCATGTAACAGGGAAACAATCTCTTATATTCTCAAAAATCTTTTTTAAAAGTAAAATCCACGACTTTCCTGCAAAACTTGAGTGAAACTTAGTCCATCTAAGGAGCCCAGAAGGGGCAGCTCAGTTACACATGGCTGTACAACCACCTAGAGAATATTTGGAGCACCTTTTCTATAAGCATTCACACATTTATCTATGTATCCTTGTAGTTTAAGAAATGGAAGCAAAGATGAATAAGATATAGTCTTTGTTACAAAATTATCAGTCATTTAATTTAATAAATGGACTACATAATAGTCATCCAAAGCAGGCCGCAATAAACTTTGTTATGGGATCAAGGAGTAGGAATATGGCCAAAGAGAGATGCCAAAGCAGCATCTCAAATACAGTGTAGGAGTTTGCCAGGCTGCAGGAGCATACGAGGCCAACTGCAGGAGAGCTATCCCAAACTTAACGTGTTACCTTTGGCTTTATTTTGACCACGTCATATAAGTTTGTGTCTTTTTAATTGTAGGTCATGAAATCACTTTAGGAAGAAATATGTGGATATGCCACAGTATGTTTATCCCTTCACATATTGGTGGACATTAGGATGGTGTCCACTTTTGTCTATTACAAATAAAGCTGCTATGAATAGTTAGGTACAAGTTTTGAATGGTTGTATGAATTTCTCTCAGGTAAATACAGAGGTATGGAATGGCTGAGTGTATGTTCACTTTTTAAAAAACTGCCAACCTGTTTTCCAAAGCGGTTGTATCACTTTGTATTCCCACCAACATTGTATGAGAGTTCAAGTTGTTCCATATCCACCTCAACACTAGGTATTGCCAATCTTTTTAATTTTTAGATATTTTAATCAAAGTGTACTTGTAATTCCTTATGGTTTTAATCTGCATTTCCCTAATGAGTAAAGTTGAGCATTTTTAAGTGTTTATTATTATATATATATATATATTTATTATATATATATATTTATTATTATATTTATATTATTATTATATATAGAATAGATGTATATATTTATCATATATATAACATGTATACATATTCTACAGCAAAATGTTCAAATGTTTTTCTTTTTGTTTATCAAATCCTTCTGTTTATCAGGATGTTGATACTCATTAATAAGCAGTTATGTGTTCTTAGAGGTGAGGGGGAATGAGGCAGGTTAGATAATCCCTTCCCCAACCCAGGAGAGAAGGTTGTGAAATAGAAGGTAATAATGTATGATTCCATATAAGTATAAGGAGGAGAACTGAAAAAGCATGAATTATAGCCCAAATTGTCCCTGAGCAATAGTGTAATAGGATATGAAGTTGTGCTGCTATATAGGGGAGAGGGAAATGGGACAAAATAGTGATAACTGGCATTTATGTACATTTATATGTATATATATATATATATATATATATACATATATATTCCCTTGAAACTACTCTTCTGAGAAAATCAATCATTTTCAACAAATTATGTCTTTATAAGTTGGCAAGTAAAAATACTACCAAAAGTGCAAATCAAGGAACCAGAAAAGTCTAGGTTAAAAATCTAGGCCTCCCTGTGACCTTGAGAATTTCATTTCATATCTAATTGATTACAAAATGGTGAACTGAGCAATTGAAATGGAGTCTATAACAAAAAGTATTTCTTAGAAGTTTTTTGTTTTATTGAGGTATAACTGACATATGACATTATATTAGTTTCAGGTGTACAATATACTGATCCGATGTTTGTATATATTGTGAAACAATCACCACAATAAGTCTAGTTAATATCTGTCACCATACATTAGGGCTTTTTTTAAAGCATCTATGGATGCATGCTTCCCCAGTCAAAATTCTGCAACGGGGCTTCCCTGGTGGCGCAGTGGTTGAGAGTCCGCCTGCCGATGCACGGGACACGGGTTCGTGCCCCGGTCCGGGAAGATCCCACATGCCGCAGAGCGGCTGGGCCCGTGAGCCATGGCCGCTGAGCCTGCGCGTCCGGAGCCTGTGCTCCGCAACGGGAGAGGCCACAACAGTGAGAGGCCCGCCTACCGCAAAAAAAAAAAAAAAAAAAATTCTGCAACGATTTTTTTTAGAAATTGAAAAATTGACTCTAAAAGTTACATAAAAATGCAAAAGACTCGAAAAGCCAAACAACCTTAAAAAAAAAATTGATGGCTTCCCTGGTGGCGCAGTGGTTGAGAATATGCCTGTTAATGCAGGAGACACGGGTTCAAGCCCTGGTCAAGGAAGATCCCACAGGCCACGGAGCAACTAGGCCTGTGAGCCACAACTACTGAGCCTGCGCGTCTGGAGCCTGTGCTCTGCAACAAGAGAGGCCACGACAGTGAGAGGCCCGCGCACCGCGATGAAGAGTGGCCCCCGCTTGCCACAACTAGAGAAAGCCCTTGCACAGAAACGAAGACCCAAGACAGCCAAAAATAAAAATAAATAAATTAAAAGAAGGCTCAACATTTAAAAAAATTTTTTTGATGAATTTAATACTACTAGATTCTAAGACATAGATATAAACCTACAGTAATCAAGTCAACGTTATATTTGAGTATAAAGACAGACAAATAAATCAATGGAACAGAATAGAGGGTTTAGAAATAGATTGACACGTAGAGAGTCAATTGTTTTTGGTAATGCACTTCAATGATAGTAGAACAATTGGGTAAACAAATGAAGAGAAAAATGATTTTCTGCCACTCTCTCAAATAATGAAATTAACAATATAATAATTTGAGATGAATTGTAGATATAAATATAAAAGTTAAAACTATAAAGCTTTATTGACTTCCCTGGCTGTCCAGTGGTTAAGACTCTGAACTTCCAATGCAGGGGGGTGCAGGTTCGGTCCCTGGTCGGGGAACTAAGATCCCACATGCCACACGGTGCTATTGTACAATACAATAGCCATTAACCACATGTGACCATATAAAATTAAATTCAACTGCTTAAGATTAAGTGAAATTTAAAGTTTGATTTCTCAGCCACAGCAGCCATATTTCAAATGCTTAACAACCAAGGTAGCTAAAGGCTATGATATTGGATAAGGCAAATAGAAGTTCTAATGGAAAGTGTTATTCTAGAAGACAATATAGGAGAATGTCTTCACAAGCAGGAAAAGTTTTCTTAAATAGGGCACAGAAGTTGTCAACAAAAAAACTTAAACGTCAATAAATTGGACTTTCTCAAAACTTAATCACACATTCATTAAAAGACACTGTCAAGAAAATGAGTAGACAAAACACAGACTGGAAGAAAGTATTCACAACATATATATATGAAAGAGCGTTTTGCGGCTTACCTGGTGGCGCAGTGGTTGAGAGTCCGCCTGCCAATGCAGGGGACACGGGTTCGTGCCCCGGTCCGGGAAGATTCCACATGCCGCGGAGCGGCTGGGCCCGTGAGCCATGGCCGCTGAGCCTGCACATCCGGAGCCTGTGCTCCGCAGCAGGAGAGGCCACAAAGTGTTCTGTATGCAGGATATGTAAAGAACCCTACAATTTTATTTTTAAAAAAGCAAAGAAAAAGCCAATTAAATGGAGCAAAAAATTGAACAAAAACTGTATATCAACAGACGACTCACAAAGGAAAGCATGCAGATGACCAATAAGTACTCAAAAAAGTACTCAATATCATTGGTCATCAGAAAAATGCAAATGAAAGCCACAAAGACATCGCTAGACACCTGTAATTGCAGCTAAATTTAAAAGGAATGACAAACTTGATATTGATGAGGATGTGAAGCATTCAGAAGTCTCAAATGTTGCCATTGAGAATGTAACATAGTACAGTCATTTTGGAAAACTGTTTGGCAGTATCTTATGAAGTTAAACATGTAGTATAACATTTCTATGGCTTGGCAACTGCACTTGGGTGAAAGAGAAACCAAAGCACATTTCCACACATATATCAGCACACAAATGCCACTTAGCAACTTTATTAATGTTAAACCTCAAACTTGAAACAACCCAAATGTCCTTCATCAGAAGAGTAAATCATCAAATTTTGGTAGATCCATACAATGAAATACTACTCAGTAATTAAATGGGACAAACTGCTCACGTACAGAACAGCATAGATAAATCTCAAAACCTTTTGCTAAGATTAAAAAAAGGACTTCTAAAAAAATAAGCTCTATATGAGTTCACTTAGATGGAGTTCTAGAAGAAGTAAAACTAATCTATGCCTCTGGAAGGAGGTCATTTACTGGAAAGGAGCATGAGCGAATTTTCTGGAACAAGGGAAAAGTTCTATATCTTGTTTGAGGTGATGAGTTCATGGGTAGAGGCATTTGTCAAAAATCCCCAAACTACACTTATCATATGTGCCTATCACTGTATGTATATTATCCCTTGA
The DNA here is from genome assembly GCF_003031525.2 of Neophocaena asiaeorientalis asiaeorientalis. Lineage (NCBI taxonomy): Eukaryota > Metazoa > Chordata > Mammalia > Artiodactyla > Phocoenidae > Neophocaena > Neophocaena asiaeorientalis. The sequence goes on along the minus strand of NW_020172369.1, from coordinate 6,399,339 downwards.
TTAAAAATAAAAAGTTCTGGAGGGATTAAAGGAATTCTTGTATAAATGTGTAAATGTGTGTAGATGTGTATAAAGGTATATTCTAAATGTGCCTTTCCTCTCAGTATCTGCAGTGACTGCAGCTCTAGATACGAGTGCCCTCTGCTCACCCAAACCAAAGTGCCCTCAGAAGATATTCCTTATGGAATACCCCGTTATCAAGTACCAGTGCAGAAATAGAGACTTTACCTCTTGTGGTCTCCAAAGCCTCAGGTAGCAGAGCTCAGCCTCGTTCTTCATCCCTCTGCCTTTTGGTTTATTGACCATAACTCATCACAAAGAGTCTGACAAACTCAATATGTCATGGACAACTAGAGCTTTTCTTATTCCATCAGCAGCTGACTCAACTATTAGTCATCTCCGAGATCAAAAATCTATTTTCTCATCCTAGGTTTGTAAACCTGAGCCCAGACCTCTGAAGACATCTTAAAGCCTGCTGTCAATTGATTTTTTTTCTTTTATATTCTGTAAATCTAACAATAAATAAATAATAATGTTCAAACATCCACTTTGCATTTGCTTTATTTATCACATTTTTAGGCACATCTTTTGGTTTTCAAGTGACCTGAATATGCTCAAACATATATTGACATCAAGTAGGTTGCCATGGGAACTGAATGCAGCTGCACAAAGAGGTTTACAGGCAGGTAATTTAAAAAGCCCTGGAGCAAAGAATGAGTGCTTGATAGTGTCCTAGAACACCCCAGGGCATATCAAAATTAAATAAAGCACTAAGTCTTGAAGTAAGGGGTGGTTATTATACAGTAAACAGTAGCTGAAAGAAAAAAGCATTTTCCCCTAAATATGGTTTTCAGAATATGCATTATGATATTAACTTATTTGATGGGAAATATCAGGTCTGGGTTCTCTATATTTACTCACTAGATCAAAATACATAATAGTTTGAAAATCTTTGAGTATATGCTTTATTGATAATATTAGTGTCCTCAAAAATGGATCAATAGTGAATATATAGAGAGAGAACCACAGACTCAGAATTAAAAGAATCCTTAAAAGCAACTCACAATTTAGGCTCCAGTGACCTCTTAATTCTGCGGAAGGGCCAAATCATGTATAAAGAGGTTTTCTGACCTCTTTATAAACACATGCCATTGGCGGCGTGAAGTTCACAGCCTCAAAAAGAATAGTTGTAAACTGTGACTTTTGTAAGAGACCTAAACATTGAGAGATTTGATCATCATTGTCATCTCTTCTGCAGATGAACAAAACTGAGGGAAAGTTGAATTTTATCCTCTCAACCTTCCTACCTACTTATCAGCATGGCCATTTTCATAGTATTAGCTTAAAACACCCTCATTGTCAAAGTCAAAATTCTTTATGACCGTGTAGCTTCTCATACTCTGTGAAACGCTTCCTATAAGTTGTCCGATTTTCAAGCAAAATAGTGTTCAATTTTAAAATGTTCCATTAGAACCCTGGTTCTATGAAAAATTTAATACCTTCTACAAGTCAATCCATAATTACATAGTATCTCAGAAAGAACACAGGATTTAGAGTAAAAAGAACTCACCTTTACTACTGAGTTGGTTACGTACCAACTGTTTGATATTAGACAAGACATTTAATTTCTCTAACTCTAAATTTCTTTCTTTGTAAAGTGATGATGATAATCATGCCGAGCTCCCAGAGTTGCTGGTTAGACTTTAAATGATAATGTGTATAAAAACATTTTAAAATCATAAAATAATAGACAATTACAATGTTCAATAATTTAAAGCTGAAAATTTGTCACATGTTCCCCCTCTTTCTTCACTACCAATGGACAGTTATCTTGGATAACATAACAGTTAGGTGGGATTATAGAAATAAGGATTGCTATTCAGTGATGAGAGAAGGTTGCACAGTTAACACAGCTCAAATGATAATAATGGCTATCATTTATTGAGTGCCATTCAAATGCCAAGAAATCAACATAGTATCATTTATCAACACTATGAGGTAGAATTTAGCTCCGTTTTGGAGATATTAAAACCAGGTGTCGTGAGCATGCTGTTTTTATTCTAAAGCATCACGTCCTTGCAGGAACAACCAGTCCCCATTTCATGATGCCTTAGTGAAACCTTCCATCACAGCTTCCTGACTTCCTCTGGCCATAGGAGTGAAAATATGCAAAATTGGACCAATAAGACATCTTTTTGTGGACTTCCACATGAACTTGGGGAAGAAATCCCTTTCTGAGTTGCTAAGAAAAGACTAGAGTCTGAAGCTGCTGGTGGTCACCTCACCTACTCTGCGTGACCAACCTCCGTGCAGAATAAAGTGGAGCAGAGAGGACAGGTACTAGGTGAGATGAAACCCCAGTAACATCACTGGAACCTGATCCAATCAAACCCAAGCCTGGATGGACCATTCTCTCACACCCAAGTTATAAGAGCAACGAATTCCTTTTTGATTACACTTATTTGAATTACTGTGAAAGGGTCACAGAAGGAAGTAGAATTTCCTGTGACAGAGTAACAGAGTTACTCATGCCTGAAGTTCTGCACAACTGATGAAGTAGCCACTGATCTCTTCTATCTAATACTTCACTGGCCTTTGCGATGTTCTATCATTCTGACATCATCTTTGAAATGACACCAGGCAGCTAATTGCTGTAGTGAGTCAGTCTCCTGACAACACTTGATACAAGTGACAATTACATCATTCAATTTCACATTCCTTTGAGAGTGAAATGAAGGACCACTAAGTCCCCAAGTAGCTTGACATCTTTTGGGGACAAAAAGAGGAATGTATATGCAATGTGGGCTGAAGAAACCTTTAAAGAGCTCATTGAATATCAGAATAAGATGGGAAATACAATTATAAGAGGCTCAAACTGAATTCTGTGGCTGTCAAAATACATTTGAGTTTAAGATTGCTGGTGTAGAGCTTTAAAGTAAAGGATGCCTATTTTTGAGCTGAAGCATTACAATGTCAACTTATAGGCAGGTGTAGGCTCTGTGGTTTCAGAGAAATGAAGTATGGTCATAGTCATTCGTTTAATTCATACAACAAATATTTATTGAGCAAACATTATGTGCTAGGCTCTGTTCCAGGCAAATCTCAGACTTCATGAAGTTTACATTCTAGTGGGGAAGTCAGAACATAAACAAGATAAAGGTGCAAACTATATAGTATGTTAGATGCTGATACATGCTAAGGAGAAAATTAAAGCAAGGAGAAAATAATTAAAGAAAATTAAAGCAAGGGAAGAGGTGGGAAAATCACCTCAATTTTAGAAACAATGACCAAGGAAGTTGTCACTAAAATGGTGACATTTAAGCGAGGTGTAGATGAGAGAGTAAATTATGTGAATATTAGCAGGGAAAACACTTCAAACAAAGCAACAACTGCAAACATTCAGAGCCAAGAAAAGACCCTTTCAGGCAACTTTTAGAAAAATCTTATGACTAAGTATATCCACAAAGTAGCAAATAATCTCAAACAATTTTATACCAATACACACAGAATTCTGTATGTAATTTATTTGGAGACGCTAAACAGTATTAATACCACCACCACCACCACCCCCCCCCACACACACACAAACACACACACACACACATAAATACTACTTGGAAATTGCACAAATGTATTTGGTTTTCATCCAGTAGGCAAGAAGAGCTCTATACATATCAAATGGTAAAATTCATGGGTAAAAGGACACCAAAGGTTAATATATGACATGTGCTTCTGTCCTCATTATGGCACTTTGCAATTCAAAACAGTATAAACTAAGATACATCTTTTGAGGATTTGTGAGTCTTCATTCAAACCCTGTACAGACATCCACATGGGAATTCCATTTTCAGCAAGATGTCCTAGATGTACAGAGTGACAATAGTATAGAACACCAAAAAATGCTGGATAACATGCTTTTAAAAAAAAAATCCTTAAATCACAGTTGAGCTAGTAGTTGAGAAAAAAATTTGAGTTTGGAACGAGAAAGCAATTCTATAAGTATAGCTAGTCCTGGAAACTGCATTTGCCCTGGGGACATTGGATAACTGTGGAAGCAGCCGCATAGCACAGGGAGATCAGTTCGGTGCTTTGTGACCACCTAGAATGGTGGGATAGGGAGGGTGGGAGGGAGGGAGACACAAGAGGGAAGAGATATGGGGATATATGTATATGTATAACTGATTCACTTCGTTATAAAGCAGAAACTAACACACCATTGTAAAGAAATTATACTCCAATAAAGATGTTAAAAAGAAAAAAAGAAATGGAGTTTTAAAAATAGGAAATGTGGGACATAAAGTACAAAATATGATTTCTGACATTAATCCAAATATATCAGTAATTCCATTAAACGAAAATAGATTAAATTTTCTCTTTCTAAAGATTATCAGGATTTTTAAACACAATCCAGTTATATGCCAATTAGAAGAGATATAGCTAAAACATAAGAATATAGAAAATTTGAAAGAAAAGGGATAGAAAAAAAATTGAAAATAAAACTGGTTTAGCTATATAGCTAGTAGAAATGGACTCTTTCAAAAAAGATTAAGATGCTTAATTCACAGGGAATATATAAGAATATAAATCTGTAAATTAACATCTAACCCTACAAAGCAAAAACTCAGAGAATGACAAGAAAGAAAGAAATCCATCAAAATAGTGAAGATTTTAATCCAGCCCTGCCAGTATTTGATATACCATACAAGCAAATAGCGGCAAAGATAATGAGGTTTAAAAAACTGAAAAAATTGTTCTCATAGACATATATAAGCATACTTCATTTTATTGCATTTTACTTAACTGCACTTCGCAAATAATGCAGTTTTTACAAGTTGAAGGTTTGTGGCAACCCTGTGTCAAAGAATTATAGCAGTACAATTTTTTCAACAGCATTACTTTTAATTAAGAGGTGTACATTGTTTCTTTTAAGTATAATTCTATTCCACACTTAATAGACTACAGTATAGTGTAAACATAACTTTAATATGCACGAGGAACCCAAAACGTTCATGTGACTAGCTTTATTGCAGTGGTCTGGAACCAAACCCACAATGTATCTGAGGTATGCCTGTATAAAATAATAGACTGGGTCATAGATTGCATAATATTTATACAACAAAATAATATATAGCCATGGAAAATTAATCATAACAATAATCTAAAGAAGAAAAAAGTATAATACATAATTTAAAGAAAGCAAATTCCAGGAGAATAGACATATTATGATGCAATGTATGTAAAGTGTGTAAAAATGGACAAACATTTAGAGACATAAATACATGTGGTAAAATAAAAGAGAAAATGAATAGCATGTTTAACACGACTTCAGGAGAATGGCTCATTCTGGATGGGACAGACATGTATTCAGAAGGGAAACTGAAGAGCCTCAAAGGAACTGGTAATTTCCTTTTTTAAAATAAATGTGTCCAAATATTCATTTATTATTATTATTGCTGTTGCTGTTTAAACTGTGGTTTCATGTTATATATGTTCTTATGTGTAATATACAGCACATTAAGACATTGAAAAATATGTACATATAGAGTCTAATGGAAAAACTTTACTGAAAAGCATTAAGTGACTTTCTGGAAGCTACAAGCAAGTCTGTAGGACAGTTCTCACATCCAAATCAATGATTTTCTTGACTGTGCACAAATCAGCCTTATCCTACAGAAGATTACTCTTATCATGTCAGCCCTACATAAAATGAGGTCATTTTTGAAAGAGTTTGTTGATAAAATGACAGAATCAAAAACTCTAACGACTTTAAATGACTTTAAATTATTTCTCAAGTTTGAGACAGGTCATATTTCATGAATTTCATAAGCAGTTCTTACAACAGGCCATGCTTTGTCCTTATGTGGCAACATGTACCTAGACAAAAAGACTAGAAATGGAAACCCCATTGGAAAACCAGATTATACAAATGTTGGCATCTTCAAGAATTCTAGAAAAGACTTTCTTAAAAAAGACAAATTGGGAGATGTTCAAAGAGCATTAGAACCATGGCTGATCTGAGTAATCAAGGGCAGAATCCATGAATAAACTTCAGAGCTTAAGCAGGAACTTGGTGGGGGAAGGGAGAGTAGGCAGTAATTATTAAAATACATAAGACTATTCCAGTTTAAAAAACATTTTGATCCTCAAGTCTTCACAAATCAGTATAAATTTAGCCTTATTTTACAGAAGAGAAAATTTGTATTGAAATATACTGAAAAATTCTTAAAGCTGTTCAATGAAATGTTTATCCTTCAATGTTTATCATCAGCACTAACATGGATAAGAGTCACTGAACTACAAACAGCTAGGTTTCAAGCATTAAACATTTACTATCCTATTTTTATGCACACAATTTTTGCCCTAATTTCTAGGTATAGTTGAGAAATTCATTTTAATTATCTCTGTTCTCCTTTCTGTTGTTCTCAGCCCCATGCTACTCTGCGGTGTGAAACTGATAATGAGCAGAAAGCTGATAAAACGTGGGAGCAGAAGCTGAAGACGGTGAACTCAAGATGGTGAACTCTTTCTGCAGACAAAATAACAATATAAATTTTAGCAAATTTGGGTTTATTTTTAAGATTTTTTAAAAATAAATTTCTGGATCATATGTATATGTATAGCTGATTCACTTTGTTATAAAGCAGAAACTAACACACCATTGTAAAGCAATTATACCCCAATAAAGATGTTTAATAAATAAATAAATAAATAAATAAATAAATTTCTGTTCACGTTAGAACCAAAACACAGAACCATAATGAGATAACAGTCAAAGCTGAACCAACAAGAGTTGCAGTTCAATGGGAGTCAATAAATATGGCATCTTGCTTCCCCTACCTGGTTACCATGGTAGGTTGTGCCTAAAATTGCCTGGAAAGATGTGCTGTCTTACACAAATTTGAAACAAAATCTTCTAGACAACTTAACCCCCAAATATAAGCATCATCTTTACGTCAAGTTCACGATTTCTCTTGGGCACATTTTTTTTCAGTTTCTGTTTAAGCCCAGACTCTAGAAATTGACGAAACTAAGGGCTGGATTCCACCCCTGAGGCATATGATAAAAAGCTCTCCTGGAAGAGGAGAAAGGCTTAACATGAATTATTCTGGGGGTCCTCCAGAGTCTGCCACAGTTCAACAATCCAAATATGTGTGTGGCAGGATCATTTTTTTTTATATTAACATATCTTCCAAGTATATTTCCCCTATTTGACTTTCAAACTATCCCACACACTCCACACACTTTCAAGCAGTTAGGTTACTTCTGCATGACAGTCTTAGTCCGTCCAGGCTACTATAATAGAATACCATAGACTGGGTGGCTTGTAAACAACAATCCAGTATTTCACAACTCTGGAGGCTGAGAAGTTCAAGATCAAGGCACCAGCAGATTTGGTGTCTTGGGAAGGCCTGCTTCCTGGCTTACAGGTGGTCATCTTCTCACTGTGTGCTCAAAGAGCAGAAGAGATGAGGGAACCCTTTGGGGTCCCTTTAATAAGGGCACTAATGCTATTCGTGACACCTCCATCTTCATGAGCTAATCACCTCCTAATAGCCCCACCTCTTAATACCATCACACTGGGGATTAGGATTTCAACATATGAATTTTGGAGGGAGATAAACATTCAGTCCATTGCAATGATTGTCTCAGAAGCAAAGTATGTCAAGGCAGAAAGTCTGAGCAAGTCTTCCTGGTTTTGATTTCCAAAAGGAAAATGGAGAGAACTTGGGACTTAGGCCAAACTTTTGAGAAAAATTGAAGATTAGAGACAGTGAAACTTACCTTTAAGTCTCCACAATATTTGCCCAGGCTGGGAAGGGAATTGGGAGAAAGCAACAGGAAGAGAGGTAATAGAAATAAATATAGTAGAGAGATTGGAGGATGGAGAAATCACTAAAGCAAAGGAGTACTCAGAAAGGCATATTCAACAACCAGGAGTTGTGCAGGACAAGTAAGTCATCATATCCATATCTTCAGTTTCTACATGACTGAGTGTGAATGTAACAGATAACTGACCTTCTCATTGGCCTTCTGATGGGAAGTCCCTCTGGTAACAGCCAGTATTTCACCAGCAGGAGCAACACCATCCATGCCTTGAGAGTCGCCCAGTTTCTATCCGACTTATTCCACATGAACTAAACACTAAATATGTGCTTTGGTATAGACCAGAACAGAGTAAATCAGAGAGAAAGAAGGAGGGTGGTGTCCTAGATACATAATGATCTGGTGAAGGGACTGTTATAGAAAATACCATTAGATACTTGTCTGGTAGGAACAGGGTCTAGAAAGAATAAGCTCCATTCTCCCTAGACTAGGATCCCTGACAACACTACTTGTCCTCTCAAACCATTCCTATCCCCTCTCCCCTCCCTGCCTTTGCTTACCTGTTGTGCAAGAAAAAATGTTATAACAACCAACATTTATTATGCTTTATAGTATACAAAAGGCTCTCTCACTTGTAACTTCATTCACCTTCAAACAGTTCTGTGAGATTGGCAGGTCAATTCCCATTGTTATCCGCAATTTACTGATGAGTGAAACTGAGGCTCTGAGAGGTTATGTAAGTTACCCAAGAGCACACAGGCACTAGAAGGTGGCAATAGTCCCAGTCTGTTCATTATCTGTGGTTCTATTGTTCCTTCACTACCATTTTGGCCCTGCTCCGAGGTAGAGCAAGCTGCTCCCTACAGTTTAAGGGGCCCTGAAGCCCTTCCCTCATGAAATGTTTCTTCCCAGACCTTCTTAAGTTCCAGAATACCCTGCCTTAGAGACATTACTCTAAGTTTAGGCAAGGTCTCTAGGAGGCCATTGGTAAAATGAGACATTCAACCTGGGCTCCCTTAACTGAGACGTCTATGGGCCAGAACTAATGTTTAAGAAACTTAAGTGAAAGAACAGCCAAGTGACTATCATGGAGTAAAGGCTCAATAAAGAGTGGGTTTCTTTTTTCTAGTTAAAAAAATTTTCGGGAACTTTTTAACGCCCATGACATAATTCCTCTGCTTTCCAAGTAAACAAATAAATAACATAGCCACGAATAATATAACTTCATGTAATTCCAATGGTAAAATAAAATCTCAGAAAGTTTTTTTTAAAATCTCAACGAATCTTTCTGAAAATAATGAGCCCCCAAAATCATCGTCCCGAAGGAAAACAGTTTGCTTACCTTAACTCTACTCTGAGTCGTAAAATACTCAAAATTATTTTCACAAAAATTACTGAATTTATCAGTTCCCCTAGCTCTGTGACATACGAGCATAAAGAATAATACACCCTGGGGCTATGTAAAAGCCTAGATTAATATTGAATGAACAGCTAAGGATAAACAGGACTCTCTGCTCTGCTCTCACTGAAGACAAACACAAACAGTAAGCAGAGAATCAGGCACGGATCAAGCCCATGAACGCACGCATTGGTTACTGCAATACCAACAGGGCTTTTAAAATGTCAAAGGAAAAATATACTTTAATAAAAATACATGAAAACTGTGTTGAAAAATTAATGTAGCACACTGTGTGCGAATAAACCCCTACATGAATAGAAAGTTGAGATTATCTCCATGCATCAGTAAACCTCAGGTGACAAATCACTGGTGACAATTTCTCCCCCCCTTTCAAATACGGTTAGGGGTCTTTGGGGGATTGTCGATGCATAACTGGGGTCAAAGATTTTAACTCAAACAACCTGGATATGCAGAGAAAATTTTTTTTGCTGTTGTTTACGGTTTTCCACATGAGCCCCCATCCTCTGGTTAGAGCTAAAAATTTTAAATGAATATCTAACCCAGTTTAGACCTAGACTGATTTGACAGCTTAAATGGTCCTTTCAGGCAATATTCTCCCTAGGAGTGGGGAGGGAAGTCGCTCAGATTTCTTCTGCCTCTCTCTACTCAACTCTGAAAGAAGGCAGTTGGGTGTATATGTGGGGAGAGAAGGAGAGGAGTGTGAAATGGGGAGATGAGTGACCTTGAGGGTGGTGTTCTGGTCTTCTAGTTGGTGTTGTCTTAATGCTGTCTTGGCATTCATGGCTGGAGTCTGTAACTGATCTCATTCTCCCAATTTGGTCATAACCCAGTTCATTCTCTGGCCAATTCGGTCTCACTTGGGCACCTCCTGGCTCCAAAACCCCGAGATTCCCTGCCAGCCTCCAAGGCCAACTCTGAGGTCAGCCCCCCATCTCCTTGGGAACTGATGGTGGTTCAGGAAAGCTAACCCTAGGAGGTTCTGGCTCCCCAACAACACCACACAACCAAAGGGATGGAGGTGTGTTCGGTGCTGGAAAAGTTAGAAAAGGTCTCTCTTCACAGAGCCCAAAAAGGGAGTCAGGGCCTATAGCCTTCTCCCTTCACCTCCTCGCAGCCCACACCCTGAATCTACCCTCACCGTCCGTCGAGGGGCAGCGGGGGCACACATCCAATCAATGTGCTCCTTCCTTCTCTTCCTCTCTGGCCTCTCCCCAATCCTCTTCCTCCAGAGTTGGGAATGAGGTGGGGTTTGCACTTTCTTCTACATTCTGTATCCATTAGGCACAGGGCTTTGCTATCATGGATGGAGGGGTACCTTCTCTGCGGGGGATCTTCCCAGTTTAGTACCTGATATGTTAGATATGTTAGACGGAAAAATAAAGCGATGTGGAAAAGGGTCTCTCAAGATCATAGTCTGGGTTATAATGCTTTTATTTCACTTTGTCCCTGTTTTTCATGTCAGAAGCTCTATATTATTCAATTTTCCTCTTCATCATTCTTTACAATAAATTCACTTCCCCTATCAGGCAGATGGTTGCTCAGATTGACTTGGGCAAAATCATGGACAACATTAGTAATTTCTAAAATCTTACCACTCACTCCCTTGTGCATATATATATGGTCCACTGTTCCTATACATTATATGTTTAAATCAGTGTAGGTGAGTGTGCAAAGCTATCCCTTCACATAAACATTCTGTTACATGGCACTTATCAAAACACATTTATTTTTGTTATTTGTTTGTTTGTCTCTAACATAAAATATCTACTGGGGATTATTTCGATGACCATTATTTCTGTGGCATTACCACATAGAAAGATAAATTCCTAACTTTATGGCAAACGTGATAAATCATGTGTTAACAAACATTTGTTTTACAGATAATTGGAGTAAATAGAATCATTTATCCTGATGTAGCAAATGTTGGGGCTGGAAGAATATATATAAGGGAACAACATAGCTGTTGCCTTCAGATACATAGTGGTTTAGAAGTGGAAACCAAGTCTGATCCATATGACTCCAAGGGACAAAATTAAGATTATGGAAAGAGTTAATGGGAAAGGTAATTTGGTTTAGCTTTCTAATAATCAAAGCTGTCTAAATATGGAGTGGGTTGACACCTCGAGATTCAATGATTATATCCTAACTGGGTTTATTCAAGCTGGGCCACGTGACCACTTAATAAGGATGTCATGTTGATTATTTAAAGGTGTTAAGCATGCTGAGTTTCTATACTTCTTAAAGTCTTTAAGCTGAAGGTTTCAGAAATTCAAGTACCTGATAAAAGATAAAGAACCATAGTAACATAGTAGTGCTGGCAAGAAAATCGTCCATGACCATTTTTTGATGTTAATCACTGAGCTATTAAATAGGAAAAATTCAAATTACCTATCTGTCATATAATCAGAGTTGAAAGCACAGTTTATGACAAAACTGGTGAAAATAAGGCCATAGGAGGGAGACCAGAAAGTTTTGGCAAAGGATGCTTCAAAGAATTAGAGGGAAATAAAGACCACTCTGGTCTGGTTAAGTAAGAGAGAAAATCATCATTACAGTGATTCTATAAATAGGAGAAAAAAAGATATAAGGTATAAATGCTGAAATGGTGGTGGTGGTGGTGTTAAACTTAAGATGATGACATTTTTGAAGATTTAAATTATTTAGTGAGTCCCAAGCAACCTCAGATTATATCTTTATTGATTCTTTCCTTCCCTTCTTTAGCATTTTGCCAAGAGTGGTAACAGGAGACAGTATGGCTGGGTACTGATTAACTGTTAACAGGCAATTAATAACAGGTATAGGAAAGAAAGGAGGAAGCAGAGAACACTTAAAAGGATGCAGATAGGGGCTGCATCACTGGTCATCCTTGTCATAATGTCATAACCCACAAACACATATTCATTAAGGAGATGGCAGGGAAAAGGATAGAGTCAAACTAGACAAAAGGGGGTATGCAGTGCCTGGAAAGTCAGTGCAGGATGAAGCAGACATGTCTCTGGGAATGGAAGTCAGAAGAAAGGAGGTATATAGGCATTAAATGTGTACCAGGTGCCAGCCACTACCATACGCACTTCATATCCTGTTAACTCATTCATTCTTCACTTCTACCCTCATAGGAAAGTATTCATAATCTCTTTTCACATTTAATGAAAATGAAAATGAGACTCAAATAGATTGCATACCCCAGGTCACACAGCCAGTTACGGGTTGCTGGGATTTTAAATCCCAAAGCTTATGGTCTTTCCACTATATCACACTAGCAAAATGTGCTCAGGCATGAGCAGATAAAGATAAGTGACAAGTGATGCCAGAGACTGGAGCCAGGTGGCAAAAATAAATCAAGCAGGAATGGATACATCAAGCAGATGGGGGGAGGGGCTTGGGGAATGCATGGGGAAGTCTGGGGGTATCTAAGATTCACAGCCAGACTGTCCATTTGAATAAGCCAGAAATCCAGGAGCTAGAAAGATATCAAACACAGAAGAGGACAAGGGCATTCTCAAGAAAACACCCCAGACAAAATGTTCCAAAACCTTTGGGTACTCTTACTACAATCTTGTCTTTTATTATTCTTTCTTCTTTATTAGGGTTTTCCATCTCCTGAACAGAGGGGAAGAGGGAACTTTTGCTTTCCTCATTTCATTCTTCATTCTTACTTCACCAATGCTATAACCTGTGATTATGAGCCAGCCAAGGTAAAGCTGCATCAAGAGGTAAAGACTGAACTGAAAAGACTCAAGAGAGATTTTAGAAAGAAGTCACCACTCTGTTTCTTGTTGTCAAATTTTTGGGGATTCATTTTTCCATAGAATCCATGAACCTCCTTACCATATGTGATCCACGAGTCATCAATATCATCAGAACAAGTATAAAGGGAGAAAGAAGACAAAGTGAGCAAGGGGATTAAGCCTGCCACTTTACAGACTGCAGCTTGCATGGTCAGATTTAGCAATTTTTAATCAACTGAAAGCCCATTTTGCATTTGGACAAAAGCCCTATTTTAGTAATTTTCCAAGTGAAAGCATGAAAAAAAATGTCTTGCAACTAAACAAGTGAAAGGATATACTATGTAAGACACTCTCAAAGAATACAGTAATTACCACAAATATAATGTATAGAAATATAAGTGTGTTCTCAGAAATAGATCTATTCAAAGAAGGCTTTCATATGTGTGATTATGCATGACAGCCTAATGAAGCAGACATCAGCAAGGTTTGTCAATATGCAAATACTATTTCTACCAGTCCATTCTGATATGGTTTATCAAATGGCATTAAACATCTCAAAAGAAATAGACTTCTTGGGGTTTCCCTGGTGGCGCAGTGGTTGCGAGTCCGCCTACTGATGCAGGGAACACGGGTTCGCGCCCCGGTCCGGGAGGATCCCACATGCCGCGGAGTGGCTGGGCCCGTGAGCCATGGCCGCTGACCCTGCGCGTCTGGAGCCTGTGCTCCACAGCGGGAGAGGCCACAACAGTGAGAGGCCTGCATACCGAAAACAAAAAAACAGAAAGACACAGACTTCTTTTATTTCCCTAACACATAGCAAACACCTCTCTTTCCATACGTGTGAAGTAGTCTCTTCATCTATTGTAACACATTGCTCCCAATAATTAGACTTATGTTCTTTGGATTCTGTTAAGGGTGAAATTTTTCACAGTTACTGTACCTTATTATAATCTAGGTAAAACTCATTTAAATGATTTGTGTTACTGAGAGAATAATAACACCCATTAGAAACTGTTTTGCTTGCCCAGGGAGTTAAAATACAATATAATCTCAGATGTGCAATCAACATGCTCCTTGCCTTTTTAAGGCCACACTAACTCCTGAAACGAAAACATCTAGGTAAATGTGTATGTGCAAATACACACATACATCCACACCCACACATTTTCTCTCTCAGGAAATCCAGAGCATCTTTTACTAGGTTTCATTATAACTGAATGGCATATGATTGAAATATAAAGTTACCATTGCAAAGACCTCTCACAGACAACCTTCTAAGCTCCAGGATAAGGGTCCTGTGGCATATTTGTGCAGATCTACTCTGCTGGCTTTTCACAAATGGCTCTGTCAAAGCGTAACATGTGACTTCCATAATTGAATGTTATTTACATCAGAATGAAAAGAGACTGCGTAACTATTAGTGTGAGGTTCATGATTTTGGCGCTACAGACTGGAGAAATATCTTCTGTTTCCAGGAAAATCGTTTCCTAATTTGTCCTACATTTGGTTAGTAATCTTACTCAGAGGCAGAGCGAGTCAGAGAGCCTTCGCTGCGCCCAGGCACGTTCAGCACTTAGCAAGCCCGGGAAGAAAAAAGACTGGGGCTTGGGCCTTGATGACTTCAGCCTCCCACTCTCAACACGGAGGGGCAGGGACCGCACTGAGAGAGCTCTCAAGGTGAGACCCCTGCACAGGGCCAGGAATAGGAGAATAGGATCTTTGAAGCAGCATGGTGTCATATGGTGACTGCTTGTCAATGGGCACAAAAGAAAATTTCATCTGGAGGCTGTAGACTCCCACCTCCCAGATTTCCAGACTCAACTTGAGCACACAGGGCCGACACAAGAGGAAAGCTCATTTAAAAAAAAAAAAAGAAAGAAAACCAACCTGAAGAATCTTAAAGGAACGACTCCCTCAAGTTCACAGGGGACCTCAAGATCTTCTAGGGGGAGCTCAAGTTGCCCAGAATCTGGAATATTACTCAAAGACAGGAACTGCAGCTTCTTGGTAGTCGTTAGTATGCCGCAACAAATTAGAAAGTATGTGTTTGTTTCAGAACCTCACTGGAGCATCCTCCTTTGCATTATCCACTATACCTCTCTCTGTCTGCCTCCCAGTTTAATTCAACAAGTGTTTGTGAAACACCTACTATGTTCATGTCTCTGTGCTTGTTATTACAAGAACATGCCAGATGAAAAAAAAAATCTAGTCTCTGGCTTCGAAGAGTAGGTGGCCTGGTAAGAGAGACAGTCCTGCAAAGAACCTGTCTATCCAGTCTAGTAAAAGAGAGAGAGATTGTACAGCTACTTATAGTAGAATAAGAAGCAGCTTGATTGACAGGCAATAGACAATGGAAATAGACCTCAGATTCCTGGCTCCATCACTGATGTGTTATTAGGGAAAATCACTAATATTTCTGGATTGTTTCTTTTTCTCTGAAATAGGAATGATCACACCTACCTTTCCCTTCCCAGTGTTGCCTTTGGAATCAAATGAAATTTATGGACAGAGCCTTTAGAGACTGGATGGTGATTCGTAGGTCTAACAGCTAGTAAGAGCTAATATTAATTAAATAGTCTGTGCCAAGCACTGTGTTACGTCATTTAAATATTTTCTTTTTTAATCCTCATAACAACCCTGGAAGGTTAAGGGACATGTCTGAGATCACAGACTGACTCCTCACTACACTGTCATACTGTTAATTCTCTGCCACTTACAAGCTCAGTGACTTTGGACAAGTCCTTTAATCCCTTTTGATCCTCCATGTTTTCATCAGTAAAATTAAGGCGGTCTCAATGAAATTTGTTTAATTGTGGTAACATACAACACGAGATCTATTCCCTTGACACATTTTTAAGTGCAAGATACAGAATTGTTCACTAAAGACACAATGTGGTACAGCAGGTCTCTAGAACGTTTTCATCTGCCCGTTGATCATCAACTCCCCATTGTCCCCTCTCTGCAGCCCCTGGCCGCCATCATTCCACTCTGATTCTATGAATTTGACTATTTTAGAGACCTCATATAAGTGGAATCATGCAGTATTTGTCCTTCTGTGACTGGTTAACTTCACTTAGCATAAGTTTCACTCTTGTTATGCATAGGGCAGGATTTCCTTTCTTAAGCCTGAATAATATTCCATTGTGTATATATAGCACACTTTCAATGAAATGTCTTGGACCAAACAGTCCAAAATGCTATAACAGAAGTATGAACACTTTCGAGAGCACAGAGGAGAAGTCATTAATCCCTATTAGTCAGGAATTTATTGATGTGGAATAAGCCCCAACACATTACCCAACTTCCGGTATGCCTGCTTCATCAGGTCAACTTTTTGTATTTTTATTCATACAAACTCTTAGTCCTACTGGCAACTGAGGCTTATTCATTTTTATCATCTTTCTGAGACCCTTACAAATGTTTGTAGAAATGACTGGATGGATGAGTGGATGGACGGCTCTTATCTGATAAGCTGGGCCAATTTTGGTCTTCATTATCTTCCATCTTCTGATCACTTTCTTAGGTCCCCAAACTTCTGGACCAGGTCAAATCTCAATCCTATGTATCCCCATAACTTCCTCTACATTATTGTGATTGCCTGTGGATGTCTGCCTTCCCCATCAGGTTTTCAGTTTACTGCAGTGAACACTATTTTTCTTGTTCACCACTGTGCCTCCAATTCCTAGCTCATAGCAGGTGACCATTAAATATTTAAAGAACGGTGAATGACTGAATGAGTTTACTAAAGCCTCTGTTTGTCAATGACCTAGTTTTCGGCCATCCAAAGATAAATTCTGCTCCTAAGAAACCTTACTGACCTGGCATTGCTGCTCTATTTAAGTTAAAACACTCAGTGTATTTGATTCAATAGTTGTAAATAGCAAAACACTACGTATGTATTACCCTTTTAATATATATTCATAAGATAACAGACAAGCATACACACGCGCACACACACAGCCTGATAAAAGGATGGTTTTTAAAAACTGCCTCAAAGCTGCCTCCAGAATAGAAATAATATTTAGTTATTCCATCTATAAATTCTGTTTTAATATCAAGGTCCTTGATACCCTGAGAAATACTACAAGAATCTAAAGCATCAAAAAGAGTAAACAAATTTAGTCTTACTAATGTAGGAGAAGAGAAAGAGATATTTCAGAAAGATTTCTAAAGATTTGAGTGTTTTCTGGTTACCCTTGAGTTAGGCAGAATGAATCTGGACTTACTTCAGTATTCATCAAGCTTTATGCTTTGACTAAAGAAACCCAAGTAGCATTAAATATTTGAATCATACAACCAATTTCCCTTTATCTCATTCCCTGCCTGCTCTAGCATTCAAGATTCATCCAGGAAAACAGAAGACAGTACAAAGTACCTCATGGAGAAAATTGGTTATACAGATGTTGATGGGGAAAATACAGGGATTAGCAACATCAGGAAGCTACAAACACCACTGGGCTAGAAGGACAAGGGGAAGAGGGAGTGTTACTGGAGCCTATGGGTCCAGGGCACTTGATGGAAACTAGAACTAGGCAGAAGACTCAGCCACCACCAAAGAAGTCACCTAAGGCAGAGATGGATGAGGAAACATACACCACATTTCTTTCCTTCTGTCCTCAAATCTGAGGAGCACAGATGACAGGAATTAGCTCCCTTGTGATACAGAGAAAATGAAGGGAAGGAAAGGAACCGATGTGAAGTGTGAGAGCACACAGGCCCAGCATCAGTATACCTACCTACCAGCCTACTGATCTGCCTACCCACGTAGCTTCAGGGTCACTGAAGCAAGTATCTGACTGTTTCGAAAGAGTCACAGATGTAGATAACAAACTTATGGTAACCAGGGGGGAGAAAGTGGAGGGGAGGGATAAATTGGGAGACTGGGATTGACATATACACACTACTATATATAAAATAGATAACTAATAAGGACCTACTGTATATATAGCACAGGGAACTCTACTCAATACTCTGTAGTGACCTATATGGGAAAAGAATCTAAAAAAGAGTAGTTATATGTGTATGTATAACTGACTCACTTTGCTGTATACCTGAAACTAACACAATATTGTAAATCAACTATACTCCAATAAAAATTTTTTTTAAGTATCTGACTGTTTTGAAAGCTTATTTCTTATTGGATGTTAATAAATTGATGTTCTGATTTAAAATATTTTATTGTTTTAAAAAAACCTCTTCTAAAGTTGCTGTTCTTAGGTTCTACTATTTTATATTCATTTCACATTTAAAGTTTCTGTTTCAAAAGATAACACTAACCAGTATGTTATTATTATGTAAAAGACATGTTATAAAAAAAATAAATACTCAGTGTTAAGGATTATTCAAAATAATAGTTAACAGCCAAGGAATTAGTGTTGCTTGTCATTTCGCTTCTTCAAAGTGGGAAGTGTGGGCAAAACTGAGATCTAAGGGAAGAATAAACAAAGGAGATGCATAATAAGACTCAAATGGTAGAATGCTAAAAATTTTTCTGATGAATCTCTGATGTCAAATAAGAATCCTTTTGGAAAACAATTTTTTTAAGCATGCCTAAAATCACTGTTGTCAGAAAAGTCTTACAGGAATTTAAATCACTTGATTTTTCAGAAAATATATCTTGGAATATACAACATGCACAGAACCTGCCCAGCTCTCATGAAATATTCATTTTCATTGACCAACTCAGTCACTCCACTACAAAGCCCTGACTTGCCCAGGGCATTATTTCTTTGGTCCGTGACCTCATCAGATGGTGCAGGCCAAATAACCTCCAGGTGTGACCATTATTGTTTGGATGGAGCCTTTTCTACCTGTGGTAAATAATGGAATAGGAATTTGATACTACAGTAGGTATGAGACAAACAGATGTGGTTTTCATGCTTTGTCCTTCCCCACTATAGCTGATCCTTCCAATATCAGGGGTCATTTTCTTTTCAAAACATCAGGCAGCCTATGTTGTCATTAAAATCACCAAGAAGTCCTCTTAGGCATGCCTGGTACTGACTCTCTGCTGAGACAAGCCCAGTCTTGTGAGGCATGTGAAATTCAGAGTTCTAACCGCTAGTGCCCATTAAGGATCCTCCAGCAATTTTCATATGATTAGAAACAGCCAAAGTGTAATGGGGAAAAGTACATTCCTACGGCCTCCACACCCCCTGCAGTTTTAAATACATTCGATCTCTCCTGCTTTTCCTGCTTTAGAAAGGTAAATTAAGTAGTGCAGTTGGGCACTACTAACCAGCTACCGTGTTCCTTCCCAGGAGGGCAGACTTGAGGGGGAAGAGTCTCATTAATACAGCACAATCTTTAGACATGAATTGTCCCTAAACTAACCCAACAAACCAAGGAACAATGTTTACCTCCTTAGGAATATTTAACTCATTCTCCAGAAATTTTGAATACGTAGATGAGGTCAGGGACAAATCAATTTTTCTCTAAGGTGTCTTATAATGCCTCTCACAGTCTTGCTACTTAGTATATTTTTAAACAGAAGAAGTGAGAAATGGATACTGTGGGATGGAAAGTACTCAAGTATAATAAAATTTCAACCTTGAGACTAGTTTTAAAATGCCAACCCGGGCAGATGAGGAAGAGAAAATAGAATTGGAAGGAAGAATGAAATACTTTATTCTAGAAATAAATATAGATGTGCCTATCAGATGTCTTTATCTCTACTAGTTTCTGAATAATCCCTAAAATTTTCCACAAAACTGCTCCCATTTTTCTACTTTGGAAAAAAAAAAAGACTTAAAATTTGAACTTACTTCATGGTTACAAATGATATCTCATTTGTGGTATCAAACAACATTAAATTGCTTGAAACTAAGGTAGTTTCAAAAGAGCCAAAACTCAGGGTATAAAATGGAGAAACCCTCAGATCTCATACATTTTAAGTTCTTATGCTACCTGAAATGTCATTGACCAACAATTCTTTGCCCTAAGTTCTCGATTAGAAACGTCCCAAATTGCATCATCATACATTTTTCTCTATTTTAAGTGTCAATTCTAACATTTCCTGACTTAGCTATATATATTTATAACTATGTCCTTAGACACATAAACATTTTTTAAATATTACATTGATGCCATCCTTTGTATATACCAAGCCATAGCACAATACAGACTTATTTTTAATTGTTTAAAATCTAAATGTACATTTATTAAAGGTTCCACTTCTCCTTAGGATGTAGAAAACCACAAGACAGCATCACTCCTGACCTAAAACATAAAAAAGCTGAATAATCTACAAGATTATAACTTTTCCTAAACCCATCAGATGGTTGAGGTTGAAAGGCAAATATAGTAAATTTATTCAATGGACTACATTAATAATTACAAAGAGGGGGAAAACTCTGATATACATAACATGGAAAAATCTGAAAATCATTATGCTGAGTGAAAAAAGTCAGACGTAGAAGAATACATGCAGTATTTTTTTTTTACATTTACATAACCTTCTAGAAAGTTGTGAACTAATCCAGAGAGGCAAAAATAGATCAGTGTTTGCCTGGGGTCTGTGTGAAGGGAAAGACGGACTGCAAAGGGGCACAAAAATCTAGAGTGATGGAAATGTTCTGTGTCATAATTGCAACAATTACCTCACATGTATATACATCTGTAAAAGCTCATCAAATTGTAAATTTTAAATGGGTTTATTTTACATAAATTGTACCTCAACAAAAATGACTTTTATGAAACCTAATTTTCATGGGAGGCTTAAGTCAATGCAATTAACTCAAAGTCTCCCAAGAAGTTTCTGAGCTTTCATTCTAATCAGATTTATCTTTCCTCAGTAGGGAGGACATCACAGGATCAACACCCCAAAAGCTAATAATCCAACTGCTATTTACATAAAGGATTCACTAACAAAGAGCAATAGCTCTTAATGAAAGCAATAGTCACTTCTGCTGGGGCAGGAGAACAAAAGCAGCAGGAAAGTCTAGTAGCATATCTTCTGATGGTCCTGACAGGGCAGCAACCCTCAAGAACTCCCAGGAGCACCTGAAATTGTCCCTGAGTCCCTCAGCTCAGCATTGCTACTATATATATATATATATATATACACACACACACGCACACACATATATATATATTCTTCTTCAGATTCTCTTCCCTTGTAAGGTTATCACAAAATATTGAGTATAGCTCCCTACTGTGCTATACAATAGGTCCTTATTGGTTATCTATTTTATATATAGTCGTGTGTATATGTTAATCCCAAGCTCCTAATTTATCCCTCCCCTCACTCTTTTTTGATACAGGACTATCTCTCAAACACACAAACAGCCCAGCCTAGAATTGCAGTATACTGCCATCATTTCACTTTGGAATGGTTTAAATAGAAGAACTGGAAAAAGTCCAAAATGTATCTTCTAAAATACCCACCAAGTCGATTCCTAGATATTTTCTTGGGCCTCACAGATTCACCATACTTATATTCAAATTAACTAATCTCTTTTTAGATGAAAAATCACAAAAGAAAATTTAGTGCAGAGGTATCCTCAAAGTTTTCTTTTTCACTGAAATGAGGATGACATTTTTTAAAAAACAGCTTTTATTTTTTTTATTTTCTTAAATCATTTCATGTTTTATTTTTTTAATGAAACTGTTGGATTATATTGAAGTCTGTGTGTGTGTCGGGGGGTGTGGATGTATGTGGAGAGGGTGGTATTTAAGTACACTGTTGTTTTATGGCTACCCATTTGTGATACAGTTTGCTGACAGACTATAAAAAAGACCAAAAGAAATTCAACCTCACCTTGAAAACAGTGCATGCTTCTTTTTTTCTAGAGAGTTTATGTTAGTATTATTTTGCTGGATCTGTTTGTCATTTAAAACATGATATTCATGTAAAGTTTTATTGCTAGTGGCCTACTGTCATCTCTCACAAAACTGGATGTATCGTGCTATCGCAAGCCTTGTATAGGTGAGAACTTTACAAAAGTAATTAACAAAGCACACTGAGTATAATAATCAATGCTAACAACAGTCATGTAGATAAAATTATTTGCATAAACAAAATATCCTAATTAGTATGAATTCTTTCTTGATGAAGCATGAGAACTATAGATGATAACCTTTTCAATATCTTTAATTCTCTGAAGCACTTCTAGTTCTGGTAATAGTTTCAGAAATGTCATAGCAACTACTTTGGGAGATTAACATCTCTAATGCCTTCTTTGTACTGGTAATATTAAGTTTTCAATAACCATCTTTTGGATGGTTGCCACTTAACTCTATACTGCATGTAAATTTTAGTCAGTGTCTTTTAGATTGCTAATTCATTCAAAAAATATGAATGCATACTATATGTATCTACACATCAGAGATATAGCAGTGCTTTTTTTTTGTTTTTCTTACTGTGCATATTTTATTTTTATATATGCATTAGCAATATTTTAAAAACTGCTTTTAAAAGTGAACTGCCTACCTTTGGAGAAGAAACTATGAAATTTAGCTTTTTCATCTTCATGGCCTTTACAGAACCAAAACACCCTGATAGGGAATGAAGGAATTAGTTATTCAACTACTGACACAAAACTTCTAGATTTTTTCCCAAATATCCCAAATTCTGTTATCCTAAAAGAGGAAGAATCTTTTAAATGATTTATTTTCACTTTAAGAAAAAAGTGATTTATTTTCCCTTTAAAAGCAGCTTTAGGATATTATGGATTTCATCATGGAGCAGGATATGGCCTTAGTGAAATGCTCCATGTTTTAGAGCTTCTTCCTCCAGGATGTAACCTACAGTGTGGTTGGTTTTTCTAATTGCTCTGTCTGTCATAGTGATAACTCTCTCCTTAACTGCTTCCAAATGTGGCCACCAGCGTGGCTGAAATAACAATGGGTTTGAAACAGTCTATGGTATGCAGGAGCCCATGTTGAAAATTTCATAATTCGTCTAAATTTTAGGTTAAATAAAAATGATTTCAGGGCTTCCCTGGTGGCGCAGTGGTTGAGAATCCGCCTGCCAACGCAGGGGACACGGGTTTGAGCCCTGGTCTGGGAAGCTCCCACATGTCGCAGAGCAACGAAGCCTGTGCACTACAACTACTGAGCCTGCACTCTAGAGCCCGTGAGCCACAACTACTGAGCCCGTGAGCCACAACTACTGAAGCCCGAGCGCCTAGAGCCCGTGCTCCACAACAAGAGAAGCCACCGCAATGAGAGAAGCCCACACACAGCAAAGAAGAGTAGCCCCTGCTCACCACAACTAGGGAAAGCCCGCGCGCAGCAACAAAGACCCAACGCAGCCAAAAATAAATAAATTAATAAAATTGATTCTTAAAAAAAAAAAGAAATGACTTAAACCTTGAAATGGTTTTCTTCATAACTGTTTGAGGCTCAAACTCTAATAGACTATAAAATAATTAAGAGAAAAAATGCTAAAGGAAGCACACATTTTCTAAGAGGGAGAAAGGTGGAGAGATTGGATTGTACACACCAACAGGATCAAGGAAGGATGCTAAGTGATGGTGATGAATCTGCGTGCCTTATTCCTGCTTCCAAAGAAATTAAGTGTAAAAGGAAAGGGTTTCAATTAGAAATTCACGTGATATCACCTAAGAAGACTTAAGACAAGGTATCCTTATCATACCAAAAAAATGGAAAAAAGAATATAAAAGTCTATTAAATGAAAATGATTTGACAGAGAGCAAGAAATGGTGCTTTTGCAATTCCAGAATGTTTGAATTATTCATCTTCTCCTTGAAAATGTGTCAATTGTAATAAAGTTTGCCAGAGCTTTCCACACGAAAATAATTTATGGGGCATTACACTGAGAACAAAAAGCAAAATAATATCCTTTATACAAGAGTAATTTTCCTTTAAATTGCTTTAAAAAACCAAAAATTATGCTTTCTAAATTAATAATTCTAACTTCTTTAACAACTTAGGCGCCGATATAGCTAAGAATTATCACTCTATCAGCAGTTTTTTAATAAAACATGGAAGTGAACATGCTGTCTAATAACAAACTGATAAGAATCTAAGTGGAAAAGCATCAACTAGACTGCAAATGAATAGCATAAATCTAAACATGTCCCCCTGAAAAATTCAGAAACTGGCAAAACATCTGTTGGGCTGGCTGGCAGTCATCCTAAGTGATGATGCATGCCTTTTACTTCCTGGAGAAATAATTAAGCAGTAAGTTTAACAGTTTCTTCCAGCTGCTTCAAGGATTGGAAGTGCCAAGGACTCAGAAGTTTATTATCAAAAAGATTTTAACCTGGGACCTTGGGTATCCAGGCTGCTCAGAACCAAAGCAAGGCAGAGATGTGGGCATGGTATAGAGCCCTGCTCAGTGAGTTAGGGCTCCCGTTTTGGTGTTTTGGTTGTCACAAAGCCACCCTGAGTCCTGCAAAGATGACCCAGCATGCCAGGCTTCTCTCCAGCCTCTCAACTTCTCTCCTCCAAAGGGATTTGGATGAAGCAGAGACCTGGATGTACTAGTCCTGACTCTGTGAGGTCCAGTTCCCTCTATGAATACATGTATTCCTCTATGAATACAAAACATGTATTCAAACTACATGAGCTGAAGAAGTAAGAAGAGAGCATTTGTCTCTTTTGCTTAGATTGCCCTAATTGACAAGACAAAACACACCTAAATAGCTCTAGTTCATGAGGAAGGCAAAGGAAAGGAATGGCACTTTTCTATGGTACCAAATGAAGTTTTTTAGTGGATAAATAGATAAAGTATCCTATCTCTGCTAGGCACTAATATATTGGGCAGGGGGACACTCCATTAATGCACAATGTAAAAACAGAATTAAACCTATTAAGTGAAGGATTTATTCTACATTATCATTTAATTACCAACATGTCTCTATATTCAATTACAGTACTATGGTTTCATTAGGCACTTTCACTGAGATTTTCTAATTAAAACCCTCCCAGGTAACTGATGCTCAGTAGATTTGATTAGCATTTTTATCTTTCTTTTTCTCATTGAAAGTAAAATAATCTATCTTTGCACTTACGTCAAAAATAGCAGCCTCCTCCCTAGGTCTCCTTTGCACAGGCACTAGTCACAATTTCCTGCCAGATGCCTCAGGGGAGAATTTCACCTTGCACAATTCTACTGGAAGATGCTATGGCTTCCTATTGAACAGAATATTGAGTCTCCCTGCACTGATACAGTTTAGGAATTAAAAGACTTTGGAGTCATTAACCTGGTTTCAAACTTCGGCTCCTCTACTAACTAGTTGCACCTCTGGCAAATTACTTGACCTCTGTGAGTATTCCGCATTCGAAAACAGGGACTGTTATGAGGCATAAATGACAAAATGAGTGAAGTGTTTAGCACAGCATCTGGCACGTAGTAAGTGGTAATTGTCACTGTCACTATTGTCATCTTTGCTGTTGCTGTTACAGGGTGTGGATAAGGAAAATATTTAATTAAGGTATGTGTTCCCAGGCAATTTAGTTACTGGAGGCTGTATCATAAGCATTGTGCTCCAGAGACTGGTCGGCATCCATCCTTTAATATTAAGGTTTGAGCATGTTTCTTATTCTGTTTATTCTCTGATTGTACTGCCCATTCTGTTCTCTGCCCTTCCAAGTTCAGTTTTGTGTCGTGACGGACTGTCGCACACAGACTATCATCTGTGCTCTCCCGTTCTCTGGCTTCTGGTTGGACTTAGCCAATGGGCGCCATCACCAGGAAATCTGAGCATGAGAGAAGACAGGTCAGGAATATCTCCCTCACTACCACTTGCTTTGGGGCCATAATTCTGGCAGTGGTCAGATGTCTCTGCAGCTACCCTGGAAGTCCCTTCACACCTCCAGCTTTCACTGGACTCTGTTAACAAGTCTATTTTCTCCCCTCATCCCTTCAGGCCTAGGAGTGGCATTAGCTTCCTTTGCTGGTAGCTAGAGCCTGAACATCCTTCATTGGTTTGCTTAACCATACTTTGTAAATAGTCCCTTCTCTAACTACTCATCAGAATTTCATCTGAGTGCATCTCTGTTTCTCATTGGGACCATGAGTAATGTACCCCTTCAGATCAATATGTTTCCCTGTAGCCAACTGGGTTAATGTTCGTTTTACAATTTTTATTAAGTCCTTACTATGCACTAAACACTGGACTAAGTGCAAAGTATAAGGGAAAAAAATTATATATATATGTATTTAAATACGTATACACGCCCTTCTCTTCAAAGATGTCAGTCTTTCAGTGTGACCTCAAATAAGAGGAGAAATTTAAGAGGCAGAAATGTAAGGAAGTGGCATTTCAAGCATAGAAGAGAATGTTTAAAAGTCATGATGACCTGAAGATACACAGTATATTTACTGAACAGCAAAGTCATTCGGGGTAAGGAGAACATAACGCTAAGATTAGAATGGTGATGAGATGGGAGGATGCCATCATGAGGTATCGTTAAGTGGCTGGAGATTGGCCAGGTTTGGAAGGACATTACTGGAACTTGTGTAAAAGGGTTCATCCTGTGGAATGATTTTATACTAACTCAATTTTGACAGGTATTTATGGCAGCAACAATATTAGGGTGACCAGTTCAATGGATTGCAAGAATACAGAAGAAATACAAAAACAGTTGTTATTGGAGTTGAAAGCAGGGGGCATACTCAACAAATATTTCATGGAGAATTATCAAGACTTCAAGACTTTTGAATATAGGAGTTGGAGGAGTATTAACTATGGGTTCAATTTGAGGTGTCTGTTTATACTACATCATAAATGGTGACTCTGTTAACTGAAACAGGAAATAGAGGGAAAGGAGCAGATCAGGTAGGGGTAGATGAATTCCTTTTTGAAAAAAAACATCTGACCTGTGGGTGTTACAATAATTGGCTTAAAAAAGAGAACTGATCATCATTTTGAGAAAAGAGGAAATAATCTCATGATTAAAAAAAATAAAAGTCATGCTAGAACAGCACCAGATGATTAAAATTAGTGAGGCCCCTTAAATGTAAGAAATTTCAAAAGTAAATGCTTCAGAAGTTTCAAGTTGGACATTCGTATCTACTTTTGTGTCCTCCCTATATCACCAAGCACAGTTAGTGTCTGCCTATATTGCATTTCCACAGCATCACCTCTCTATAGTCTTGTTCATTACCTGTCTCTGTCTCTCTAACTTACTTTGACATATATCCATAATGACCTATGCAGTGCTTGGCATGTGATAAGTGTACTTAATAATCAGTTTTTAGTATCATAAATTGGTGAAATGCCAAAATTATGAGACCACTTCTCTGCTTCAATATTCGATTCCAAAATAACAGGAGATGTGTTACTTTTTTTCTCATCAACTGTTTTAGTCATTGTTTTTTTAACCTGCAAGGATGCTTCCTCTCACTCATCACAAAAATAATTCAGATATCAGACAGATACTGTACTCAAGTATAATCAAGCTTTTATTTTTTACATCTTTATTGTAGTATAATTGCTTTACAATTGTGTGTTTGTTTCTGCTTTACGACAAAGTGAATCAGTTATACATATACATATATTCCCATATCTCTTCCCTCTTGTGTCTCCCTCCCTCCCACCCTCCCTATCCCACCCCTCTAGGTGGTCACAAAGGACCGAGCTGAACTCCCTGTGCTATGTGGCTGCTTCCCACTAGCTATCTATTTTACGTTTGGTAGTGTATATATGTCCATGCCACTCTCTCACTTTGTCCCAGCTTACCCTTCCCCCTCCTCGTGTCCTCAAGCCCATTCATTTTCTACATCTGCGTCTTTATTCCTGTCCTGCCCCTAGGTTCTTCAGAACCTTTTTTTTAGATTCCAGATATATGTGTTAGTGTACGGTATTTGTTTTTCTCTTTCTGACTTACTTCACTCTGTATGACAGACTCTAGGTCCATCCACTTCACTACAGATAACTCAATTTCATTCCTTTTTATGGCTGAGTAATATTCCATTGTATATATGTGCCACATCTTCTTCATCAATTCATATGTTGATGGACATTTAGGTTGCTTCCATGTCCTGGTTATTGTAAATAGTGCTGCAATGAACATTGTGTTACATGACTCTTTTTGAATTATGGTTTTCTCAGGGTATATGCCCAGTAGGGGATTGCTGGGTTGTATGGTAGTTCTATTTTTAGTTTTCTGAGGAACCTTCATACTGTTCTCTTTAGTGGCTGTATCAATTTACATTCCCACCAACAGTGGAAGAGGACTCCCTTTTCTCTTCACCCTTTCCTCCATTTATTGTTTGTAGATTTTCTGGTGATGCCCCTTCTGTCTGGTGTGAGGTGATACCTCATTGTAGTTTTGATTTGCATTTCTCTAATGATTAGTGATGTTGAGCATCCTTTCATGTGTTTGTTGGCAATCTGTGTATCTTCCTTGGAGAAATGTCAATTTAGGTCTTCTGCCCATTTTTGGATTGGGTTGTTTGTTTTTTTGATATGGAGCTGCAAGGGCTGCTTGTGTATTTTGGAGATGAATCCTTTGTCAGTTGCTTCATTTGCAAATATTTTCTCCCATTCTGAAGGTTGTCTTTTGGTCTTGTTTATGGTTTCCTTTGCTATGCAAAAGCATTTAAGTTTCCTTAGGTCCCATTTGTTTATTTTTGCTTTTATTTCCACTTCTCTAGGAGGTGGGTCAAAAAGGATCTTGCTGTGATTTATGTTATAGAATGTTCTGCCTATGTTTTCCTCGAAGAGTTTTATAGTGTCTGCCCTTACATTTAGGTCTTTAATCCATTTTGAGTTTATTTTTGTGTATGGTGTTAGGGAGTGTTCTAATTTCATGCTTTTACATTTCCCAGCACCACTTATTGAAGAGGCTGCCTTTTCTCGATTGTATATTCTTGCCTCCTTTATCAAAGTTAAGGTTACCATATGTGTGTGGGTTTATTTCTGGGCTTTCTATCCTGTTCCATTGATCTATATTTCTGTTTTTGTGCCAGTACCATACTGTCTTGATTACTGTAGCTTTGTAGTGTCTGAAGTCCGGAAGCCTGATTCCTCCAGCTCCGTTTTTCTTTCTCAAGATTGCTTTGGCTATTCAGGATCTTTTGTGTTTCCATACAAATTGTGAAATTTTTTATTCTAGTTCTATGAAAAATGCCATTGGTAGTTTGATAAGGATTGCATTGAATCTGTAGATTGCTTTGCGTAGTATAGTCATTTTCACAATATTGATTCTTCCAAACCAAGAACATGGTATATCTCTCCATCTGTTTGTATCATCTTTAATTACTTTCAACAGTGTCTTATAGTTTTCTTCATACACGTCTTTTGTCTCCTTAGGTAGGTTTATTCCTAGGTATTTTATTCTTTTTTTTGCAATGGTAAATGTGAGTGGTTCCTTAATTTCTATTCCAGATTTCTTATCTTTATTGTATAGGAATGCAAGAGATTTCTATGCATCAATTTTGTATCCTGCTACTTTACCAAATTCATTGATTAGCTCTAGTAGTTTTCTGGGAGCATCTTTAGGATTGTCTATGTATAGTATCATGTCATCTGCAAACAGTGACAGATTTACTTCTTCTTTTCCGAGTTGGATTCCTTTTATTTCTTTTTCTTCTCTGGTTGATGTGGCTAAAACTTCCAAAACTATGTTGAATAACAATGGTGAGAATGGACACCTTGTCTTCTACCTGATCTTAGAGTAAATGGTTTCAGTCTTTCACCATTGAGAACAATGTTGGCTGTGGGTTTGTCATATATGGCCTTTATTATGTTGAGGTAAGTTCCCTCTATGCTTACTTTCTGGAGAGTTTTTATCATAAATAGGTGTTGAATTTTGTTGAAAGCTTTCTCTGCATCTATTGAGATGATCATATGGTTTTTATCCTTCAGTTTGTTAATATGATTAATCACATTGATTGATTTGCATATATTAAAGAATCCTTGCATTCCTGGAATAAACTCCACTTGATCATGGTGTATGATCCTTTTAATGTGCTGTTGGATTCTGTCTGCTAGTTCATCAGTGATATTGGCCTGTAGTTTTCTTTCTTTGTGACATCTTTGTCTGGTTTTGGTATCAGGGTTATGGTGGCCTCGTAGAATGGGTTTTGGAGTGTTCCTCCCTCTGCTATATTTTGGAAGAGTTTGAGAAGGATAAGTGTTAACTCTTCTTTAAATATTTGATAGAATTCACCTGTGACCCATCTGGTCCTGGGCTTTTGTTTGTTGGAAGATTTTTAATCACAGTTTCAATTTCAGTGCTTGTGATTGGTCTGTATATATTTTCTATTTTTACCTTGTTCAATCTCAGAAGGTTGTGCTTTTCTAAGAATTTGTCCATTTCTTCCAGGTTGTCCATTTTATTGGCATAGAGTTTCTTCTAGTATACTCTCATGATCCTTTGTATTTCTGCAGTATCAGCTGTTACTTCTCCTTTTCAATTTCTAATTCTCTTCATTTGCATCTTCTCCCGTTTTTGCTTAATGAGTCTGGCTAGTGGTTTATCAATTTTGTTTATCTTCTCAAAGAACCAGCTATTAGTCTTATTGATCTTTGCTTTTGTTTCCTTCATTTCTTTTTCATTTATTTCTGATCTGATCTTTATGATTTCTTTCCTTCTGCTAACTTTGGGGGTTTTTTTGTTCTTCTTTCTCTAATTGCTTTAGATGTAAGGTTAGGTTGTTTATTTGAGAGGTTTCTTGTTTCTTGAGGTAGGATCGTATTGCTATAAACTTCCCTCTTAGAACTGCTTTTGCTGCATCCAATAGGTTTTGGGTCATCATGTTTTCATTGTCATTTGTTTCTAGGTATTTTTTTGATTTTCTCTTTGATTTCTTCAGTGATCACTTCGTTATTAAGTAGTGTGTTGTTTAGCCTCCACGTGTTTGTATTTTTAACAGATTTTTTCCTCCAATTGATATCTAGTCTCATAGCACTGTTGTCGGAAAAGATACTTGGTACAATTTCAATTTTCTTAAATCTCTTCAGGCTTGATTTGTGACCCAAGATATGATCTATCCTGGAGAATGTTCCATGAACACTTGAGAAGAAAGTATATTCTGTTGTTTTGGGATGGAATGTCCTATAAATAACAATTAAGTCCATCTTGTTTAATGTAGCATTTAAGGCTTGTGTTTCCTTGTTTGTTTTCATTTTGGATGATCTATCTATTGGTGCGAATGGGTTTAAAGTCCTCTACTATGATTGTGTTACTGTGAATTTCCCCTTTTATAGGTGTTAACATTTGTGTTATGTATTGAGGTGCTCCTATGTTGAGTGCATAAATATTTACAATTGTTATATCTTCTTCTTAGATTGATCCCTTGATCATTATGTAGTGTCCTTCTCTGTCTCTTATAATAGTTTTTATTTTAAAGTCTATTTTGTCTGATATGAGAATTGCTACTCCAGCTTTCTTCTGATTTCCATTTGCATGGAATATATTTTTCTATCCCATCACTTTCAGTCTGTATATGTACCTAGGTCTGAAGTGGGTCTCTTGTAGACAGCATATATACAGGTCTTGTTTTTGTATCCATTTAGCCAGTCTATGTCTTTTGGTTGGAGCATTTAATCCATTTACATTTAAGGTAGTTATCAATATGTATGTTCCTTTTACCATTTTCTTAATTGTTTTGGGTTTGTTTATGTAGGTCTTTTCCTTCTCTTGTGTTTTTCCTACTTAGAGAAGTTCTTTTAGCACTTGTTGTAAAGCTGGTTTGGGGGTGCTGAATTCTCATAGCTTTTGCTTGTCTGTAAAGTTTTAATTTCTCCATCAAATCTGAATGAGATCCTTGCTGGGTAGAGTAATCTTGGTTTTAGGTTTTTCCCCTTCATCACTTTAAATATGTCCTGCCACTTCCTTCTGGCTTGCAGAGTTTCTGCTGAAAGATCAGCTGTTAACCTTATGGGGATTCCCTTGTATGTTATTTGTTGTTTTTCCCTTGCAGCTTTTAATATTTTTTCTTTGTATTTAATTTTTGATAGTTTGTTTAATATGTGTCTTGGCATGTTTCTCCTTGGATTTATCTTGTATGGGACTCTCTGTGCTTCATGGAGTTTATTAACTATTTCCTTTCTCATATTAGGGAAGTTTTCAACTATAATCTCTTCAAATATTTTCTCCATCCCTTTCTTTTTCTCTTCTTCTTCTGGGACCCCTATAATTCGAATGTTGGTGCATTTAATGTTGTCCCAGAGGTCTCTGAGACTGTCCTCAACTATTTTCATTCTTTTTTCTTTATTCTGCTCTGTGGTAATTATTTCCACTATTTATCTTCCAGGTCACTTACCCGTTCTTCTGCCTCAATTATTCTGCTATTTATTCCTTCTAGAGAATTTTTAATTTCATTTATTGTGCTGTTCATCATTGTTTGTTTGCTCTTTAGTTCTTCTAGGTCCTTTTTAAACATTTCTTGTATTTTCTCCATTCTATATCCAAGATTATTTTGGATCATCTTTTCTATCATTCTTTTTCAGGTAGACTGCCTATTTCCTCTTCATTTGTTTGGTCTGGTGGGCTTTTACCTTGCTCCTTCATCTGCTGTTTCTTCAGCAGCTTGCAGTTCTGCTTGTTGTGTTTGCCCTGCAGGACGAGCTTCTCAAAGTACACATAAGCCACCGGCACTGTCACAGGCTCCAAAACACACTCCTGGGACAAGTTCTGCATCTCTCATTTTCAACTCCTAATCTTGCTCAGCATCACCTTGATGTGCGGGAACTTCTCCCAGAAGGTTTCCTTCATGTCCTTCTTGAGGTGGGAGAGCTTCACATACTCTATCACTGTGGTCATGTAGGATGCGAAGATGAGGACATACTTGTGCTTGCCGCAGGGTCACTGAGGGTCAGCCAGGAGGTTGGGATTGTACTACAGGGAATCCCCCGCATCGGTCCTTAGTTCTGAGCCAGCTAGCGCCACCCTGGGCAGGACAGGTTTGCATCTGGACCCCAGCAGAGTACAGGGCACTCTGAGTCAGGGCTGAGGCAGTGGGCCAGCTTGAGCGTGACCAGGATGTTGGTGGGGTACAGAATCTTGGTAAGACACAACCTTTCCATCCGCCCCCAGCTCAACGTCTTCCAACAGGAAGACCATCTCAGAAGATATGGAAACGTCGCCGGACGGATGCCTCTGCTTCTGGCTGTCCACCCTCAGGGCACTGACGCACAGGTCTTCTCCACAGGGCAAGACAGAGAAGGCTGAACACACGGACTGCTTGGCTCAGATGAGCATGATCCTGCTGTTCCTGGAGCCGTACTGCCTCATATTATTGATGAAGTGAGTCTTCTTCGGGCCTTTGTGTCTTGGGGATCCAGATGTATGTTTGGTTCTTTGAAGGGAGGCACATCCCACCATTTCTTCCAGAAACTCGAGGGAAGCCCATCCAGAGAGATGTTGTTGAGGAAGAAGAGCACGGCCTGACGGCACAGTGAGTCCCCTCACCTCCGCAGTGGCTGCGATGCAGCCCAGACAGCAGTGCCAGGGGACTGGCCCAGGGATCCACCCGCTGTGGCCGCGGCCATCCTCTGACTGAGCCCAACGGCCACCTGCCACCCACAATCAAGCTTTTAAAAACCGGATCACTTATGACAAAAATGCTCAACCTGCAAACCCAACATTTTGCTCAAATAGTTCCTGAGTAAAATTCTTTGCAGCTACAACTGTCAGACGTTAGGATCTCCACACATTATAATTATTGTTTTCTCCCCTCAGATTACCATGTTAAGAAATATCTTTGAATTTTTGAGACTGACAACATGAACGTTAAACCTCACTGTATTCTAATGAATAGTGGTGAAGAATGTGTACACACACACACACACACACACACACACACACACACATACACACACTCTCCAATATATTCCAACATAGCAACCACATCACCATGCTTTGGATCTTACACAGATATCCAGGGCTTTACTGCCAGGTGTCAGAAGGGTGTTATCACTAATAAATCTTAATTCTTCTAGTGCTTTCAAACACAATCAGACCTAATCAAGGGATCTACACAATGGAAATTTTGATTGCTAAATCAGGATAATACATCACTTCTCTAAGGGGATCTATAGAAGACAAAAAAAGCTAAGTGGACTCAGTAGGCTTGGTTCTTCTTAGTCTTTTAATTAAAACAAAAAAAATTATTCTTGACCCATTTTTGCCATTAAATTCCTTCACAGGTTTACCTTCTTATTTTCCTATTTAAAAGAGTCTAAACAGTCTGTTTTTGTGACATCTTACTGAAGGAATTGAATTTGGTGTTCAAAGACCTACATTCACTTGAAAAAGAAGAGCAACAGTGAGGCAAGGGGATTGCAGGCCCAATTAGATATATAAGCATATCCTAAGGTCTCTATAATCAACACAGTGTGATGTTGGCATATGAGTAGCCAGGAAGGTCAATAAGAAAGAGTAGAGAATCCAGAAATATATGCAATTGCTGGTAGTATTCAACAAAGGTGAAGTCACAAATCAAGTGGGAAATATGGGCATTTTAATAAATGGTGCTGGGATAACTGGATAAGTACATGAAAATAATAGAAATTGAATTCATTTCTGACATCAGAAATCAGTGAAAATTCTAAAGGAATTTAAATATAAAAAATGAAATTACACAAGTACAAACATTTCTGAATATCCTTATAACTGAGAGGCAAGAAAAATTCTCTTCCCGCTCAAAATATTGAAGCAGTAGGGAAAATCATTCATAAATTTGACTACATAAAGATTAAACATGCATGGCAGGGACTTCCCTGGTGGTCCAGTGGTTAGGACTCTGCACTTCCACTGTGGGGGGCAAGGGTTCGACCCCTGGTAGAGGAACTAAGATCCCACATGCTGCATGGTGGCACAGCCAAAGAAAAAAAAGCATGGCAAACACAACTTCATAAGCAAAATTAAAATAAAAACAGTGCTATTTAAAAAGCAGGCCAGACAGGACATGGAAGCAAACTAAGTGTCCATCGACAGATGAACGGATAAAGAAGATGTGGCACATATATACAATGGGATATTACTCAGCCATAAAAAAAAAAATGAAATTGAGTTATCTGTAGTGAGGTGGATGGACCTAGAGTCTGTCATACAGAGCGAAGTCAGAAAGAGAAAAACAAATACTGTACGCTAACATGTATATATGGAATCTAAAAAAAAAAAAAAAAAAGGTTCTGAAGAACCTAGGGGCAGGACAGGAATAAAGATGCAGATGTAGAGAATGGACTTGAGGACGCAGAGAGGGGGAAGGGTAAGCTGGGACGAAGTGAGAGAGTGGCATGGACATATATACACTACCAAATGTAAAATAGATAGCTAGTGGGAAGCAGCCGCATAGCACAGGGAGATAAGCTCAGTGCTTTGTAACCACCTAGAGGGGTGGAATAGGGAGGGAGACGCAAGAAGGGGGAGATATGGGGATATATGTATATGTATAGCTGATTCACTTTGTTATAAAGCAGAAACTAACACACCATTGTAAAGCAATTATACTCCAATAAAGATGTTAAAAAAAAAAGAAAAACAGGCTAGAGACGTGAGTAGAAAAGGCAATACAGGTAATGCAGTTTCTCATACGTTTAGGACTCTATATGTCTCATAATTTAAAAAATAGTTCATAATAAGAGAAATACAAATTAATATTACACAGATATATCTTATTTATCACACTGACAAAAAATCGAGTGTGATCCCACATTTAGTTGGTAAGACTAAGAAGAAACAGGCACATATGTGTTTCTAAAAAGAATGCAAAATGTTATGAACCCAATGGAGGGCAATTTGGCATTATTTAATGATTTTACATATGTTTTTCCCTTCTCTAGGAATCTATCTAAAAGATAAACATGAAAATATGTATACACATGGATATTTACTGCATGATTTAAAAAGGTAAAAACCAGAAACAACCTAAATGTCCATTAATACATGATGAATTGAACTAACTCTGAGATACTTACTATGGAGCACCATACAGCTGGTTAAAAAAAAAAAAAAGAGTGCTTTCTAATATGCAATCTCCAGGATATATTGTTAAATGAAAACAACAAGTAGTATAAGCAACATGTATACTATATATCGTATTACCATTTATCTGAAAAAGGGAGTCTCTGTGTGTATATGTGTGTGTGTATATATGCACATACAATGGGAGATTAAGCTATATTTAAATAAAATTATTACTTATATGTGATGAGAGGTAACATGTAAAGGAGACAGATATAAAAGTCAGGGGCAGGCAATTTACAAGATGAATCTTAGTATTTTGTCATTCCAGAAAGCAAGGAAGTTATCAAAAATTATTGGAATAGTGTCAAAAGGACTCATGAAACATCTTAAAGTGGCTCCCACTGCACAAAGATGAGTCATCCTCAGCACCAATAAGAGTAAAAACATCAGTGGGTTGAAATCAATAAAATACGTTAAAAATCCAGGAATTCCAATGATCATGATTTAAAAAAAGATCACCTTTGGAGGATGCTAGGAAACCAACTCCTTGTTCTAAAAACTGATAAATAAAGGGAAAGAATCATACAGATTACTTGTTTTTATAGTAAAAACTATACCTCAGGGTATTCAAAAGTTGATGAGAAAAAATTCTGTCTATGGAAGTATTCCAACTAACATATAAAGATGTAATTACATAATTGGAATATTACCATTTTGCAAACCCCAAAGTAAACTCTGGACCTGGGAAATGATCCTCAGTGGCACCTAACGCCACAGCAGTAGATAACTGGACATTATGCCTCTCGATGGAAGTTTAGAACACCATTTATGAAGTAGTCTTGCCAAAAGTGTAACCTAAATATGGATCCAGCCTCTTGATCTAACCACCAGTACAGGAAATACACGGGGAATAGAGGAAGAGGTTTTCTTTAAAAAATGAGAGTACAATCAGCGATATCCAGAAAGCAGGAAAGGTCACAAGACAAATTACTCAATTTTTTCAACAGCTCAATCTCAAAATTTTTTTAATATAAGTTAAGGTAGCCTATGAAATTAAAATATCCATGAGACGTACTAACAGAATGCAGTGGTGCACCCTGTTGGAATCCCAGTTAGAACAAACCAGCAACATAATGTCTATAAACAAACAAAATTAAAATAAAACATGTATGAGAAAATACTGACCAGATATTTGATGATGTAAGACATAACTAGGTTTTCTTATGTATGAAAATGGCACCATGACTGGGTTCATCAACAAGAGTTTTTTTCTTTCAGAGCGACATACTCAAATACTTATGCATGAAATATTATGTATGGGATTTGCTTCAAAACAATTCGGTAGGCAGAGATGTAAAGGAAGTTTGATTAAATGCAAGTGTGGCTGTGAGCTAACGAGTGTTGGGGCTGAATAATGGGTCCATGCAGATGCATTGTACTTTCCTGTCTACCATGAGTGCTTAAAATTACCCACAATACACTACTGGTGGAAATGTAAAATGGTGCGGCTGCTATGGAAAATAGTATGAAGTTTCCTCAAAAAAATTTAGAAATAAAACTACCATATGATCCAGCAATCCCATTTCTGGGATTTAACCAAAATAAATTAAAATCAAGATCTCAAAGATATATATGCGCTCCCATGTTCATTTCAGCATTATTCATAATAGCCAAAATGTGGAAGTAACCTAAAGGTCTATCTATGGATAGATGGATAAAGAAAATGTGGCATATACATACAATGGAATATTATTCAACCTTAAAGGAGAAGGAAATCCTGCCATATGCAGCAATATGGATGAAACTGGAGGACATCGTGCTAATTGAAACAAGCTAGTCACAGAAGGACATGCATGATCCCCCTCGTATGAGGTCTCTAAAATTGTCAAATTCCTGGAATCAAAGTAGAATGGTGGTGACCAGGGACTGCAGAGAGGGGGCAGTGGGGAATTGATCATCAACAGGCATAAAATTTCAGTTAAGCAAGATACAAAAGTTCTAGATACCTGCTGTACAACATTGTGCCCATAGTTAACAATACTGTATTATGCACTTAAAAATTTGTCAACAGGGTAGATCTCATGTTAAGTGTTTATAACACAACTTTTTAAAAAAAGAAAAGCAAATATATATATATATATATATA
>NW_020172369.1:6293623-6361297 GCF_003031525.2 Neophocaena asiaeorientalis asiaeorientalis | reverse complement strand
TATATATATCTCCATAATAAAGAGGTTAAAAAAGACCAACATACAAATTCTGGATCCACCATTTGTTTGCTTAATACCAAGCAAGTCACGTAACACATTTTAAGCCCCCATTTTCTCATATGTGAAAGGGATATAATAATAACAATTTTATAGGTTGGTTTGCCATCTCTATTTTTGGACCCTGATAATGGTTAGTTGAAAAGAGAAAGAGGTTTTGGAATTATTCTTACCAACAGTGTATATGTATAATTATGTATAATTTTAAACACACATGGCAGAGAGAAAAGTACAATGCACCTGTTTGTACTCGTTATTTAGCCTCAACTCCCTTTTAAATATCTGGCTTAATTTTATGATACTAGGCAAGTACTTAACTTTTCTAGGTTCATTTTCTTTCATGTAAAATGGGGATCATACCATTGTTATGTGGACTACGTAAAGTTGGAACTTTATAAACAACACTTTCTCTCCTCCGTGAAGCCATTTTGATTCCTAGTTGGAAATAGTCATTCTTCTGTTAGATTTACTTTGATTACTATTATACTAATAACCTCCCTTGAATTATTATTTAAATATTTTTTTATGAAAATACTCTGGGTCCTTTGAAAACAGATTATTCATATCCTCTACCTCATGGAAGGCGTATGGCACATAGTTGGAGATCAATACATTTTGATGAATTAAATCCCTTGAATAGATTAGATGCTACCTCCAAAACTGATCAATCTTCCGCCAGTACTGACACTGAATGCTCTGGCCATATATTACTTAAATCTTTTAAAATGCACATAAGATCCCTGGGAAAATGTCAGATTGTTTCCTGGACAAACAGTAAATGAGTTTGTCATATGTCAAGAAATCACCCAGTTCATTGTGTTGATAAACCTGGCCTGCAAATCCGACTCTGCTTTTTACCTATCACATTTATGGTTTGTCCAGGTTTGTTCCTACAAACATGTCACAGGTTCTTCAATAGAAAATTGTTTCTAGCATAAGGTTTCAGCTTTATTACAAAAGGCGTGTCCCTATGAAGAACCACCTAGCACATATCCATGATGCTCCAAAGATAAGCAGTGATAATGGAAGGGTAGATTTCCATATATTGCCATTCCCCTTAAATCAGGTCAAAAATTAGCAGGAAAAATGAATGGAGTCTCCAAAAGATAGTGGTCCGGAAAACTATTTGAAGCGACAAACCAACCAACCTTAAATGTAGTTCAAAATATTTCCACTTGAGATAAAACTCAGTTTCAGCATTCTGAACATGGTGACAGCATAGTTTTTACTTCTGAGTATTGTAAGGCCCTTTTCTCATAAAACCTGAAGAAAGCCAAAAGCAGTTCAATTAAAGTGTCTAAATGTGGTCATCTTTTATCTATAGCTCAGTGGAACAGCTCAGCTAGAGCCTATAGAGTTCAGCTATGCACTCTTCCCAGAATATTCCCTAATGCTTCTCTGAAGCTATTCATTGTACAGGTCACTGTAGTAAAACTCACACCTCAGCACTCTCCCTGGACGCCAACAAGCAAACACTAGAGTGCAGTGCAGAGTAAAGAAAGGGTTTGCCTCTGAGTAAAAAGAAGATCATGAGCTGTAATTTCAAAGTCCATCAAACAGAGTCCTATAAGAAAACATATGAGTTATGCATGAAGTTATAGGATCTATATCCAAAAAAAAGGAGAGACAAAAAATTAAGTCAAGCTCCTTCCAAAGTAAGGCATTTGAAAGGAGATCATTGCAACATCATAAGTTCACCATAAAGTGATGCATTCATATTTTACAAGACAAGAACTGTATTAAAATCTTTAAAGTCTCTACACAATTGTGTTTGTCAAAACATATTTGGTGCCATAACTCACAAGTTTATTGACATTCTTGGTTTACATCAAATATTTTACTTATTGTGATACTGGAATTTTATTTCACTTAGAAAATTTTATGCTTAAAAAGGGAGCAATCATAATATATTCCATAGAGTTTTCTCCAATTTACACCATCATATTCTGAAGTAAACTGAAATAAGCCAAAGCTTTGTGTAACTAAATCTTTCTATTATTTTCATGGCTCGGAACGAGAAGGGGAATGAAGAATAAATCTGTAAGACAACAAAATGTAAATTCATTGTGCTCACAATGTTGCATTAATCAGGAAACCTCTCTGTAAAATTGATTAAGAGGGAATCTGAACAAATGGCTGCATGCATTCAAAAGAGGCTGCATTCACTAAAATAAACTAGAGTTTCATTTCTCCTTTAAAAAAAATCTATTAAAAGTCTAGATCAGGTTCTTCATCTGTGAAACAGATATCATAATTAATTCCTACCATATCTATCATAGAAAAATTGTGTGAGGTTTAAAAATGAGCTAATGTATGGTGGGGGGGGAGCTTTGTAAAAAGCAAAGGAGTTTAAAAATGTGAGTGATAATCAAGATGATTATTACCTGCTTATAGATAAAAATAGATAGCATTACACCCAGCATGCAACAAAGCACTTAGCACATACTAAGTGTTTACTATATGTTTTAACTAAAATATTAATAGGTATTAGACAGTCACATTGTCAAAAGTACTGATTTAAGCAAAATTAAACACAAAATAAACCCGGAGCATCTTGTAATGCCAGAATGTAAGGAAGTATTATACTCAAACAAACAAACAAAACACGATGATGAGGGAATGTCAAAGGAACAAAGGACCCAAATGAAAGAACTCCCAGGGGCCAAAAATGGAAAAATCTAAGCATCAAGATCAATGAAATAGAATTGGCTTACAACCCATAGTACAGAATAAATAGCTATAAGTCCACAGTGAAATTATTTAATTAATCAATTTGAGAATCAGTGGGGGAGGGACTTCCCTGGTGGCGCAGTGGTTAAGAATCTGCCTGCCAATGCAGGGGACACGGGTTTGAGCCCCGGTCCGGGAAGATCTCGCATGCCGCAGAACAACTAATCCCGTGTGCAACAACTACTGAGCCTGCGCTCTAGAGCCCACGTGCCACAACTACTGAAGCCCGTGCACCTGGAGGCTATGCTCTGCAACAAGAGAAGCCACCGCAACGGAGAGTAGCCCCCGCTCACCGCAACTAGAGAAAGCCTGCGCACAGCAACGAAGACCCAACGCAGCCAAAAAAAAAAAAAAAAAAAAAAAGAATCAGTGGGGGAGAATAAACAAATTTCCTCTGTACAAGGATTCCAAATAATTTACGTAGATATTTCATCCTCAAGGAGGATGCTGTGCACAACTTCATTTCGAGAAGTACAAGCAGGAAAGCAATAGGAGGAACTTTACAGTGGAGAAATCTGACAACAATAACTCAGCCAGGTGATCAAGGTCAACAGCAACAGCAATAAGTCATGTTGATAGTGTAGATTCTTGATATGATGTGATAAGAATGGCATTTTACCTCTGCGGTTTTCCTCTGCAAAATCCATAGCCCCAGTCTAATTATGAGAAAATTACCGGACAAATTCCAATTAAGGGATATAATGCAAAATATCTAAACAGTACTCGACAAAATTGTCAAAGTGATTGGAAACAAAGAAAATATGGGAAACTATCACAATCAAGAGAAGCCTGAGGAGATATAACAATGAAATGTAATGTGTTATACTGATCCTGAAACCGAAAAAGGACACTAGGTTAATACTAAGGAAATTTGAATAAATGATGGATGTTAGTTAATAATAATGTATCGAGATTGGTTCATTAACTGTAGCAAGTGTACCACACTAATGCAAGTCATTAATAACAAGGAGAACAAGATGTGGGGATGGAGGGGCAGGGAGTATTGGGGAATTCTCTGTTCTATCTGCTCATGTTTTCTGTAAATCTAAAACTTAAATTGAAAAAGAAAGAGGCTTACCAAATATGCCTTTTCTTTTTTCTTTATAGGTAGTGCAAGGTACAGCAACTTGTCCTCCACCTTCGAGGAGATGTCGCAACACACTCCTGCCCATTGGGTTTCTAAAAACTTCACTAAGATGGCGGTCTTCTGAAATTCTGTGGGGCTTATCTCCCTCCCTCTGGTTCACATAGGTCTTACTCAGACATGAAAAATACCCGTTACTCTGTGCATATTATATTCAATCAGCATAATGTCCTCAATGTAGTGGATCATTATAACATTTTGTCAAATGTCAGTGCAATCATGGCCTCTGGAGACCCTATTGTGGCAGAGAAAGCAGGAGGGTTGACACAGGCAGGCAATTTGGTGATGGTATATTGTTGTCTCTGCCAGGTAAAAGCAAACAGCTTCTGGTGGTCCTTAAGATACAGAGAAAAAAGTCTTGACCAGGTCATAACTGCATATCAAGTGCCAGGTGATATGCTAATTTTCTTCAGTAAAAATACTACATACTGTAGATCTCCACCTGGTAAGGTTTACAAGGATCCACAGCCATTCTCCAAAATCCACTGAACCTCTGCATAGGACGAGCAGGCAAGTTAAGGAATGATATGATATGATACATATCACCACCTCTCATTTTTTAAGTCTTTGACAGTGTCACTAATATCTGAAAATTCCCCTAGAGATATGACATTGCTACTGGTTTACTACCTTGGTAAGGAGCAGAAAAATTCAGAAGTTTCCATTTGCCCCTCCCACCATAATGGCTCTTACCCCATGGCCCCAAGGCAAGTGTGGGGATTCTTCCAGGTGCCAAGTATTTCTAATCCAATTATACATCGAGATACTAGTGAAACAACACAGTGTGCCTATGAACTAACTGGGTACTCTGTGAGTCACATCTGCATTGTGAAGTACATCCATGTATATCACCTGGCCACAGCCACCATGGTATCTTGGGTCATCGGAATTAGCAACAATCCAGAAGCAGTATTTAATAATTCCCAAAGGTCTGGGTATTTTTCCCTAGTGCACTTCCACTCTGCTAAATTTATGCAGGCTTGAAGATAGATTCACAGTATATACTTATGACAATACTGCAGGTTTCTTCCTCAGGTGAACTTGACCGTCCCTTCAAGGATACCTGACCTTCCCTTTTCCTTCAGTAAACCCAAGATACTCTGGGACTATGAACATGCTTAGTTTCAAGCAGTGTTCTTACAGACTTCCCATCTATTTTATTCCTAGGGACACTGTGATCAGTTAGCTACAGTCAGTGGTCCCTATGGACCAAAGTGTTCGGATTACTATTATGTCCCTACTGGCCTTTCTAGGAAATGTGCCTACTCTGTCCTTGTCAGTTGGCCACTTGGCCTCTGATACTCTGGCATCCCATTATCTCTGTTAAAATCAGGGAACTCATATACAGAGTGGTGCTAGCCACAGTCATACCTGGCTACAAAGGAGAGCAACCCCAGACCTTTTCAAGGATGCAGGTGGTCCCGTCAGTGTATGCATCAATATATCCCCCAGTGAAGAGATTGAATTCTGGGCCTTTTAATTCTTTCTCCACATCATGCCACACAAGCACTGGATCTCAGCCTCATTAAAATAGGCCATTACTGACTTCAAGGTTTGGTTAACCAACCAAATAACTTGTTAGAGTCACCACCAACTCCATGAGCCAGCACATTAAATCCAGAATGTTCAGTAACTGCACCCATATCAATGCATTTGGCCCAGCTTTTCTAGTGTTATTTCCATGTTCCTTGGTCTAACTCCCTTAGAATCCATTTCCACATACATTATGGATAATATATATCAGCAAATTTTGCAATTCTATTTCCTCTTGCGTCATTCTCCATACCTGATTCCTGAAGCATACTGAGATTTGGCCCTAAGAAGATCGACTGAACTTCAGAGGTATGTGTCTTCATTTCAAAAGGTATGAAACCCAGACCTATGGACTTTCTGGATTCTGTTACTTTTCTCAGAAAAAAACAGAATAAAATAAAATAATAATAATGTTTGTTGGTTGGTTTATCTGTTTTAGCAGATAGCTTAATTGGACTAAAACTCCCAAATTTGTCTTTCCTTTAACGGGTGGAAGCTGAAATCTTCGTTTAGGTTTTTTAGCCTTAGCTGGGTTGCTTGGCAGCCACATGCATAGTTCAGAGGTGAGCCAGAGGTCAGAAAAGGGTTCATATGCAGAATGTAGGTCTTTAGCTCTCCAGCTCTCCTCCTTTTGGGGTTGAAATCCCCACTCTATCTGCTGTGGTCAATACAAATTCTGTCCTCTGGTTTTTCAAGCCAGTAAGACCACATATTTCTATCAGAGTGTCAGTCATCCTGCATGGTGATAACAGGAGTCTGCACTCAGGCAAAGGGCCAACCAGTGTCATTCCCTTCTTGAAATGGTTGCTTTTTTTTTACTTTTAACTATTTAACTTTTATAACTGTTACCTGTAGGAAGGTTGGGGCAATAAGAATTACTTTGCCATTCCTGGATATAAAACTTTTTCCAAACTGAGACTTTAAAAGGCTCAGCAAAAAATAGTATATGTCAAATCTATTTTTCATAGCACTTATGTGACAGATTGTGTTTTCCTAAGTGACCACAACAACATCGCCCCCATCCCTTTTGGTTCTTTCCAAATTGGCTTTAGCACTTCTCCATCAAGAGTTGTCATTTATGTTTCTTATCCTCTTGAGTCTAGGTGAGGCTTGTGCCCTCTCTGACCAATAAAGTGCAGTGGATGTGATGTCATATGACTTCAAGGCTAGGTCAACAAGAGGATATGCATCCATAAGGCTTCTCTTCTTGGATGGTAGCTCTTGGGGACTGAGCCAGCCAAAAACCAGCACCTACCACCAAACAAGTGGGTGAAAGAGCATTTTGATGATACCAGATTCCAGGCTTCAAGTCTTCCAGCTGAGACTTCAGACATCATGCAGCAAAGACAAGCTGG
The DNA here is from genome assembly GCF_003031525.2 of Neophocaena asiaeorientalis asiaeorientalis. Taxonomy (NCBI): domain Eukaryota; kingdom Metazoa; phylum Chordata; class Mammalia; order Artiodactyla; family Phocoenidae; genus Neophocaena; species Neophocaena asiaeorientalis. The sequence continues at coordinate 6,354,478 of NW_020172369.1, read as the reverse complement.
TCTCATTGTGCCTCCTCCAAATTACTGACACATAGAATCTATGGTTTGCTTTTGCTACTGAGCTTTGGGGTAATTTGTTAAACAACAATAAATGGCCACAACAAGTTAGATGTTAGGATTATCCAGCTATGACATCTGTAACAATAATGGTTTCCAGTTTATTTGGGTTGATATAGATGCTTAAAGAGATGCTCCCTTTCTCTCTCACAATTCGCTCCTAAAGTGACAAGTTAAAAAAGGAAGTCAAATTTCCCATATAGAAGAGGACAGTTAAATGTGTTCCCTCATTAGGACCTCGTGTCCCTTGGAAATTTGAAGAGACTAGTAGTTATTTAAACTTGAATTTTTTGTCTCCAAGAATCAGTAACTTAATTTTTATTTGGAGTATTTATGAGTTAATTATATTGCTTCCTGGAGTCACATATATGTAAGGTCAACTCTTCACTATACAAGCCAGCATTTATTGAATTTTAAACAGAAGACTAATGCTCTTAGTACAGATTCAATAAAGGGAGAGTTAAGCAAATTCTGTCCACCTTTTTCAAATAATAAATAAAGCATGTATTAGGTAAACAACTGTAAATAATAATAAAGGATAAGTGCACAGCTCCATACCCAGGAGTGGGAGGAGGGAGGGGAAGCTAAGTTATAGCTATAAACTTCCTTCTGAAGAAGACAATTTGAGAAGGGATTCAACATCAAGGGGAATTACATAGGACCTGTTATATAAAGGTAGACATGTATTTAAAGATAAAACTTCCCTGCTATATTTCTTTTGAGTTGTTTGTATTTTCTTCAAAAGTCATTGATACACATATGGTCTAAAATCTATCACTTATGATTACAGAAGAAAACAAGAGAGGTAGATAAAGATAATGGCAAATTAATGCCGGTGTAGTTAAGGTCAAACTCATTCATCACTAATGGCAATATAAATTGGTACAACGCTTTTGGAGAGCCACTTGGCAATGGCTATCAAGAGAAATAAAAATGTTCATATCCGATCACTCAGTGATCCCGTTGTTGGGAATTTTTCCTAAGAATTACATTAAAAGCATAAAAGAGCTATAAGTATGAAGGTTTTTATTTAATAAATTTTTTAGACTCACTAAAAAACTGGAAACAATCTAAAGGATGAACAATTAGAGAATGGTTTTGAAAAGCCAGTGAACTCTTATGTAGTTATTAAAAATAATAATTTTAAAGGCTATGTAACACCCTGAAAAATATGCTAGTTTTGTGATATAATATTAAATGATAATAGAACAATACAAATAGAAAATGCTACTATACTAAGTAAAAAAATAAAATGTGTGCAAGTACTGGATGGGAACACATAAAAATGTGTCGTTTTTAGGAGTTGTGAGCATCTTCAATTAAATTTACCTTTTTAACTGTTGATATCCTTTAATTTGTAAACAATGCTGATTGTACAAAAAATGATAATAGACCCATAATCCTTAAGACATTGTTGCTATTTATTTAGATGTCTGTCATCTCAGCGCATTAGTAAAAAGTTATGCTAGCCATTCTAACAGGTGTGAGGTGATATCTCATGGTTTTAATTTCCATTTCCCTGATGATTAGTGATATTGAGCATATTTTCATGTACCTGCTGGCCATTTGTATGTCTTCTTTGGAAAAACATCTATTCAGTTCCTTTGCCCCATTTTTAACTGGATTGTTTGGGGGTAGGACAGGGGTTGTCAATGAGTTGTATGAGTTCTTTATGTATTTTGGATATTAACCCATTATCAGATATGATTTGCAAACATTTCTCCTGTTCTGTAACTTAACTTCTCATTCTGTTTATTGTTTCTTTTGCTGTGCAGAGGCTTTTTAGCTCCATGTAGTCCATGTTAGAATAGCTATCATCAAAAAGATAAAGGATAACAAGTGTTGGTGAAGATGTGGAGAATAGGAAACCCTTGTGCACCATCGGTGGGAATGTAAATTAGTAAAGCCACTATGGAAAACAGTATGGAGCTTCCTCAAAAAATTAAAAGTACAACTGCCATATTATCCAGCAATCCCACCTCGGGGTATATATCCAAAGGATATCGAAAAGGTATTTGCATTCCCATGTTTTTTGCAACAATATTCACAATAACTGAGATTTGGAAACAAACTAAGCATCTGTCAATGGATAAATGGACAAAGAAGATGTGGTATATATACACAGTGGAATATTTAACTGGGCTGGGGTAGCTGGGGAAATGTTGGTCAAAGGGACAAACTTCCAATTAGAAAATGAATATGTTTTGGGAAACTTGTATATAAAATTTAAATAGATAGGTCTGGCTCTTCTTCCCAAATAGTCCTCATCTGGTCAAAAAAGGGGAAAAATATATACATAGGACTCCATAATATTCCTTTTTGTTTAATTTCATTCTTTCATCCCAAATGCACACACACACATACACATACATGGAAACATTTTAAGAGAGAAAGATATCCAATTGGCTTTTACATTTGCAAAATATTCTATATGACTGACTAAACACATACCAACATTATCTATGGAAAATAGTGGGAGTTTACCTGGTAAGTCCCGGCGGCTGTTATGTTACTCCCCAGATCATCTCTCTGTCCTAGGTTATCAGGATTCCCAGCTGGATCAGAGTGAAGTCAGCAGCATCGTCACCTGTCCTTCATCTCGTTCTCTCACCTCCTCTGATCATGCTTTTCCAGTCAATTGGCTTTTTGATATCTCAAATTTTATATGTCTTAAAAATAAGTCTTCTGGGGAATTCCCTGGAGGTCCAGTGGTTAGGAGTCCACGCTTTCACTGCTGAGGGTCCAGGTTGGGGACCTAACCCCACAAGCCACACTGCAAGGCCAAAAAAATAAATAAGGCTTCAGAAAGAAAAAAACTGAGGGTTGACAGTTCTGACTAAAAAAAACAACTTAGTCAAAGTAATCTATTTTTTAAATTTCATAATTACCAAGCAAAACCAACCAAATTAACTTGGGGAAACCTTGGAGACTTATGTTTTTCCGGGTCCCCCATTCTCTCCATGGGTGTTTTATGTTGAGAATTCTGAATATTCTCATTCCTAAAGAAAATTTTAGAAAACTCAAAACACATAATGGGTTTAGCTTTGAAGAAATATAAAAAAGTTGGTGTCACTTTATCAGACAATGGGGAGCTATGTGTACCTTGAAACCTAAAATAAGAAAATTTTGAAAGATCAATAAAATATTGATTCAAACATATTTTATAACATTGAGAGTCATAAAGGAGACGTCATTACATTTTTTGTAGATTCTGAGTTAAATGAGCTCATCAGCACAACCCTGCAATGAAGTTAAACTAGTTCAAAACATTCTTTTTTCTGTCTCAGTAAAAATATCAGTCTGGCCAAAGTTGTCCCAAAACTGCTAAATATATGTTGCAGATGATACTCATAATGGCAGTGGAGTGTGGTATACATTTGGAGTAAAAAAAAAGTATTTTGCCATTTAAATTATAACCTTCCACATTCCTAAGGTGTCACTTGGAGAATCAAAGAAATAGATTAAGGATTGGGAAGTATAGAGAATAATTACTTTTGCTGACTCTCGGTAACAAATTTCAAGAGACTTTCTGTGTTTGGGTCGTTATTTGGAAAATATTTAGAAAAAAATTTTAAAGCATGAAAATGGAGTCACCAGCAAAGAATTTTCCATCCCGAATTCCTCACAAATATTTCTGGCATTGGTGTGACAACTCTAGAGTATATTATAAATTCTAGTCAAGAAAAAGACTTGAAAAGTTAAATGCATTTTTAACATTAGAGTTCTATAAAATTACCTCAATTTTTTTTAACATCGTTATTGGAGTATAATTTCTTTACAATGGTGTATTAGTTTCTGCTTTATAACAAAGTGAATCAGTTATACATATACATATGTTCCCATATCGCTTCCCTCTTGCATCTCCCTCCCTCCCACCCTCCTTATCCCACCCCTCTAGGTGGTCACAAAGCACCGAGCTGATCTCCCTGTGCTATGAGGTTGCTTCCCACTAGCTATCTATTTTAAGTTTGGTAGTGTATATATGTCCATGCCACTCTCTCACTTTGTCACAGCTTACACTTCCGCCTCCCCATATCCTCAAGTCCATTCTCTAGTAGGTCTGTGTTTTATTTCCGTCTTACCCCTAGGTTCTTCATGACATTTTTTTTCTTAGATTCCATATGTATGTGTTAGCATACAGTTTGTCTTTCTCTTTCTGACTTACTTCACTCTGTATGACAGACTCTAGGTCCATCCACCTCACTACAAATAACTCAATTTCATTTCTTTTTATGGCTGAGTAATATTTCATTGTATATATGTGCCACATCTTCTTTATCCATCCATCCGATGATGGACACAGGTTGCTTCCATCTCCTGGCTATTGTAAATAGAGCTGCAATGAACATTTTGGTACATGACTCTTTTTGAATTATGGTTTTCTCAGGGTATATGCCCAGTAGTGGGATTGCTGGGTCATATGGTAGTTCTATTTGTAGTTTTTTAAGGAACCTCCATACTGTTCTCCATAGTGACTCTACCAATTCACATTCCCACCAGCAGTGCAAGAGTGTTCCCTTTTCTCCACACCCTCTCCAGGATTTATTGTTTCTAGATTTTTTGATGATGGCCATTCTGACCAGTGTGAGATGATATCTCATTGTAGTTTTGATTTGCATTTCTCTGATGATTATTGATGTTGAGCATTCTTTCAGGTGTTTGTTGGCAATCTGTACATCTTCTTTGGAGAAATGTCTATTTAGGTCTTCTGCCCATTTTTGGATTGGGTTGTTTGTTTTTTTGTTATTGAGCTGCATGAGCTGCTTATAAATTTTGGATATGAATCCTTTGTCAGTTGTTTCATTTGCAAATATTTTCTCCCATTCTGAGGGTTGTCTTTTGGTCTTGTTTATGGTTTCCTTTGCTGGGCAAAAGCTTTTAAGTTTCATTAGGTCCCATTTGTTTATTTTTGTTTTTATTTCCATTTCTCTAGGAGATGGGTCAAAAAGGATCTTACTGTGATTTATGTCATAGAGTGTTGAGTGCCATGCAGATGTCTGTAATTAGCAAAGTTGTAAAATATTCTGAAAGCCAACAAGAGGTTGAGCACATGAATGAAAGTTCTGTGTCCTTCCTGACTTACGACAACATGGTTATCTTGAAAATGCAAACTTTGGCTGTTACACTTCCAAAGATGTCTGGAACTAAACTGTGAAAACATAGGCAAACAGGTTCAAATTGGAATAGGCTGACCAAATGTTAACTATACTATCAGGCTTGCCAGGTATGCTTTCACCTTTTTATAAGAAATAAGTTTTCTTTTAAGCTAATGGAACCAACTTCTCAACTGCACCTACCCAAATACACCACAATTCTCAGAATTTCTTATAGCTGAATAATTCTTCTGGTCTTTTTCATAGCCACTGTTTTGCAATCAATGTGTTGGGACATTTAATTAAAAAGCAGACCTTAGTATGTTCTAAATGGAGAACAAAGGAATGACATGTGTGTTTACAAAGGGTTACATCTAAAGAGCAGGACAAATGAGTTAAAGTCTTATCAGCTAGTTTGTGTATTTCACAAGAATAGCCCTTCTAACTTAACCTTGTTTAAATTACTTAATTTCTTTGTGCCTCAAGTTCTTTATGAATAAAAGGCAGATATATCTTGTAAGGTTTCTGTGAGGATTTAATGAGCTAATATATGCACAAAACTTAGGCCAGGGACTAGCTCTTGGCAAGCTCTCAATAAGTATTAGATACTGGGCTTCCCTGGTGGTGCAGTGGTTGACAGTCCGCCTGCCGATGCAGGGGACACGGGTTCGTGCCTCGGTCCGTGAAGATCCCACCTGCCGCGGAGCGGCTAGGCCCCGTGAGCCATGGCCGCTGAGCCTGCGCATCCGGAGCCTGTGCTCCGCAACGAGAGAGGCCGCAACAGTGAGAGGCCCGCGTACCGCAAAATAAATAAATAAATAAATATTAGTTACTAATTTCAACACTTTAACTAGATAAACCTAGATTGCAAGTATTTAGGTCCCATGGGACTACTGTGGTTTAACTAAACATTAACCATTACAAAGAACTTCAACCTACAATAAAATATTAGCCAAATATTAAAAATTCTTTAACAGAACTATAAAATAAGTAGGGGAAATAATGTGAATAAATGTATGAGTCCATGGATGGATGGTGTGGAGGGGAAAATTGTTTCAACTTAATATAGTTTCCAGATTAGAATTCTGGGTTAGACAATTAGGATCTCTATCTGCATGGGGGTTTTGTTTGCTTGTTTTAATCTCCAAAAGCTTTCTGAACCAAAAAGCTTGTAAAGGCATATGCATATTAATTATATTTAATTCTCCAAACAGTTGTCTGATGCTTTGAGTGATTATATAAATTCGACCTTATATAAATCCTTTCTTTACAATTTTCCAGCATCTCAAGATATTAAAATAAAAATTAGAAAGCAATTTAAGAACATAAAATATCCCACCTACAAAGATTCAGATGCTACCTTTAGCAGTAAGTACTAGTAGAGTAATTTATAAATCTGCTTTCTCAATGTACTAGTATCATTCCGAGTGATGGTTGTATAACTATATCTTTTTGAGCCCCAGGGTTCCTTGAGGATAACTCAAGGGCAACATCAGGGGTGGGGAGAGTGGGCAGGTTTCTGGGTCTCCCATAATGTGTCCCTTTCCCACTCCCATTCAACCACAGTTCCAGTTTTATCGATTTTATGTGTGACGATAATTTTCCTTAAGAGAAAAAATGGTTTTACTCCTATTAAATATTTGAAAGTTCTAAATATTACCATGAAATTCATCTACAACAGCTAGAATTCAAAAGACATCATTAAAGCCTTCAACCAAAATAGCAAAAGCATAAATATTTATCATTGTACAGAAGAGTACTAAGAATGAAAAATTAGCTAAAATAAGGTGGTGGAGGAAAGAATAAAAGAAAAGAAATACACTAGTTTTATGATTGCTTATAGCAAGAAAGTAAAAGATAATGTCTAATGTATTAAATAATTAAGAAAATTATATAACCTAATCGTTCTAAAATAGCCACTGGAACACAAAGGCAAACCTTCTTAAATACCACATTATTTAGGAATTGTACAGTAGAAGTAAAGTTAAAAATATGAACTAAATGTGATTTTTGAAAACAGCAAAAACATAAAGTATAATTAATTTCAAAGAACAAGATTCAAATATACCTGTCAGAAAAATATAAATGTGTTAAAGTTATATCTTTAAGAAAGGAAAGAAAGTAAAAACATGAACAAAGGTATACAAGGCAAATACAGAAAAAGAAGGAAGTCAGGGGAAAGGGGAGGGAGAAAGGAGGAAGGTAAAGAGAGGAGAGAAGAAGGAGAATGAAAGAAGGGAGGGGGAAAGGGAGAAAAGAAGGAAGAACAAAGGGAGGAAAAGAACAGGTTGTAGCCTGAATATCAGGTCATGTTGAATTCATGTTATAAAACATTAAATGAGACAAAAGGTCACTATATAATGTTAAAAATAGACATTCACAGTGAAGGTTTTTTTTAAAGTCAAGATTGGCAACGCACCAAAAGATATAGCATTGATATTCACAAAGCAAAAACTATAGGAATTATAAAGAAAAACACAAAGCGGTAGAATTTTACTCACCTCTCTTAGTCTTTGACAGATCAAGAAGGAAAAAAGTAAGAAATAATAAAGAAGACTTAAATGACATAATAAAGTAGTAGTAATTAATATAGATCAAGTTCTGTTCCCTGAAATAAAAACTACAACTTATTTTTATATAGAACCATCATAAAAATGGCCATTATATTAGGCTATAATGAAAATCATAACTAATTCCAAACTATTAAAGGAATACAGGTAACATTATCTGATCACAACGCAATAAAACTAGAAATTAATAATAAAACTGAAAATAAAAATACATTTATTGATTGGGTGACTTTGTACAAGTTGTCTACCTTTTTTATTGCATCAACTGCAAAGTTAAAATAATACTTAAATCACAGGCTCATTGTGAAAATTTTATAAACTTTGAAACATTACACAAGTGTAAAATGCTATCCAAAAAGAATTATCTTCCTCCTCACACATGAGAAGTGATTTAATTTGGAAGCTCCAAAGATTTGAACTTAGTCTATACTGTTTACAAGTGGCTATTCAAATTAACTAAATTAAATTAAATTAAAAATTTAGTTCTTCAACACTAGCCTTATTTAAAGTACCCACTAGTTAGTTACATGTGGCTAGTGGCTACCATCTTGGACATCAGAATATTTCCATCATTACAAACATTCCATTATTCTATTGGATAGTCCTAGCTCTTACTGGGGAAATCAACCAAATATCTAGAGGTTCATGAGAATTATTTAAGTTTTACTTCAGCAAATTAACAGGGTCCTTCTAGTGAGAGTCTCAGATGATTTTTTTTCCCACTTCACTTCCTAATTATACTAAAAGATCATCCTCTCACTTAATATAATCCAAATACATTAAGGTGCTAATTGAATATGATGAGTAAGCTGTGCATACTAATTGTCACTAATAAGTTTAATGCTGATTGCTTAAGCCTATAATAGCTACTCACCTACAGAGTGGTTCAAGTCAACTTGATGTCCCTCATTCTTCATTAGGAAAATGTGTTTATTAAGTTGACATCATTATATGTGAGCCCAGAGGATTTTCCCCGTGGGTAGTCATTTCAATGTTGAAAAGTATACCACATGTGAACCCTGAACAAATTGCTCGTGCAGCTGAAGGCGACTCTGACAGCCACCCATTTTTCAGTGATGCTTAGAGCATTCCATTTTGGTAAGCCTGAATCAATAATAAGTATCTCTACGTCTATTACGTTTCTTCATTCATTTAGTATATTTTAAAATTCCTAGTCTCACTTACTAGTCTTGTGATCCTGGGCAGCTCACTTATCTTCTCTGGGCTTCAGAGTCTCCTTCCTTGAGTTGGGGAGTGAGAGGGGATGAGAAATGACAGCCTAATCACAAGTTTATTTCCCCTTTTCCCTCCCAGTTGAGGAAACTCTACTTAAAAAATACTACAGCCTAGATCTAAATTGTCCTCACCACAGAAAGATATAATAATTATATGAAATGACAGAAGTGTAAGCTAACACTACAGCAATAATCATATTGCAATACATAAATGTATCAAATTAATAGGTACACCTTCAACTTATACAATGTTATATGTCAATTACATCTCAATTAAAAAAAATTAGGGCTTACTTGGGGAACTTGGAGAGGTCACAGATATACCTAAGAATTGATTTTTTTTAAATATCAAACCAATTAGCACTGACCAAGACATTTAGTATAAAAATAAGGGGGTAAAACCTTAATTCATGGCTCAAAAATTATAACCAAGGGTAAACAAAGTCAAAATAACCTATATTTTTAAAAATCATAATATTTTATCAAAGGATAGAGTGTAAAACATGAGTAAATAAGGCAAAATAAAAAAAAAAATTCTTCCCAAAATAACATATAAATTTAATGCAATTATAAGCAAAAATCCCATTAGTTTTTTTTTTAACTAGATGAAATATATATCTAACATTTGTATGGAAAAATAAAGGTATGAAGTCTGTCAAGAAATTATCAATAATGAAGATAGTCACTGGGTGTATATATTACTATCAAAACTTACTATGAAGCTATAGTGTGACAAAAGCACAGGAATAGACAAATACATCAGTAGAACAAATTCAAAAGCCAAGAAACAAATACAAGTGTATGAAAAAACCTCATTTATGATAAAGGTAGCAAGTCAATTCATTGCGAGAAAAATAAATTATCCAACAAACAGTGCTGGAAAAATTGGCTCTCCAACTATTTACAATAGCCAGGACATGGAAGCAACCTAAATGTCTATCAACAGAGGAATGGATAAAGATGTGGTACATATATGCAATGGAATACTACTCAGTCATAAAAAAGAACAAAATAATGCCATTTGCAGCAACATGGCTGGACCTAGAGATTGTCATACTGAGTGAAGTAAGTCAGACACAGAAAGACAAATATCATATGACATCGCTTTTATGTGTAATCTAAAAAAAGGGTACAAATAAACATTTAAAAAACAGAAGTTGAGTCACAGATGTAGAAAACAAACATAGTTACCAGGGGATGGGGTGGGGGATGGATAAATTGAGAGATTGGGATTGACATATACACACTACTATATATAAAATAGATAACTAATAAGAGCCTGGTGTATAGCACAGCAATACTCTGTAATGACCTACATGGGAAATGAATCTTACAAAAAAGAGTGTTTATATGTATATGTATAACTGATTCTCTTTGCTGTTCACCTGAAACTAACACAACATTGTAAATCAACTATACTCCAATGAAATTTTTTTAAAAATTAGTTATCCATATGGAAGAAAATAATCATATAAAACACCATAAATAATCCTCAACTTCTGTTCAAATATATAAAAGTAAAATAAAATATTAGAAGAAAATATTGGAGAATAATTTTATAATATTATGACAAAGATGACCATCCAAAACAACATATGAAATGCATAGGTATAAAGAAAAAATTGACAGATTTGATTATATAAATATTTTTAAAACTTCAGTATTGAAGGGAAAAAACCTGAACAAATCCAAAAGATAACAATTTTAGTTATGATGGGGTAAGATCTTATATGTTGTTAAGAAAAGAACAATCAACATAATTTTTAAAAGGATAAATTATATAAGTAAGCAATTCACCAAAGAGAAAATATGAAAAACTATACATTAAAAAAGATGTTCTAGGTCACTAAAAATCAGAGACTAGTAGCATAACATTTTCAGCCATCATTTGGCAAAATTTTAAATAACTGATAACATCCAGAATATTAAGAACATAATTTAAAGAATATTTGCTTACATTGTTGATAAAAGTAATCTGGTTAAAGAAATCAATATTTTAATGTATATACCATTTGACCCAACAATCCTACATTTATGAATGTATACTACTGAAATAAAAGCATTAATACATAATGCAACATTGATTTGTGACATCAACCACTTAAATGTTAGTCATCCAGGTGATGCCTTTTATATTATATAATATGTTATATTTTATAAATGTCTATATATGTTTGTATTCAAATACATGTAATATGACATTCTGTATGGCTCCTGCATCAATTCCTTTCCCAAGCAGCTCTAGTCTACTTACACTGTCTCCATCTCCAAAGAAGGGAGAGTCAGGAGCAGATCCACCTTTCCACGTTTAGAGCTTATAGAATTTTGGAGGCTCCAGTTACAGAAAAAAAACAAAACAAAAATTCCAAATACAAATTTAGATATTGATATTACTTTGTCAACAAATATGCATAGGAGTTTTGTCACTGGAACACTTGTTCCTTTAGGCCATTTTGCTGAGTGTGGTTTCATCTAGAACTGCCAGGCTTCATCTGGAAAAGATACATGAATACACTTAAGACTCAGTCCAATGCATCAGGATGCATGAGACATGCAACTTTATACACTGTGGTCATACAAGTTTGTGCCTTAGGAACAAGAATTCTGGTAGAGTCTACTTCACATGATTCCTGTCAAAGAAAGGAGAGAAATAAAAGATACTTTATACAGATAAAATTGCTGACGAGTGGGTTTCCGTTTTTCCTAGGCATATCTGAGCACTAAACCCTCCACCTCTAATTGTATACATCTGATGATCAGAAGACATTTTTCTAGACTAACTTCTAGCCCCATATATTTCAAACCTTATTTCTCCTCTAAACATCCCATTCCCAGACACAGCAGGGAATGCATCAGATATCACAGATCGTGATGCAACTTCTGGTCCCACAATTTCTGATGATCCAGGTGAATTGGCCCAAAAGGTCCTGGGAGTACTCCTGGAAGTTGCACCAAACCAGAAAACTTACTGATAACTGTTGCACGTGGAGAAGAATGAAAACCACCAAAATAATCCCACTAAACTCAAATCTATGGCCCACTAAATTTCTCAATAGATCCCCAAAATGCTTTGGCCATTCTACTTCCACCCATCATAAGGGGAGGCAGACCTGAAGGGAAGTTTAGTGGAACTGGACAGCAGCTCTCTTTGTGATTAAAATAGAATACTTTTGCAAATGAAGAAAGCACATACAATTATATACCACATTGCTAGGACTCCTCCCAGGATCTTGGAAACAAGTGAGGGTCTTAGAGACTGAGCTTAGTAAGCTTCACAGTGAATCCGACCCTGGGGAGAAGATAATATATTTTCACATTGTCAAATTTGTCCATTCATAAATCTGCTTATTATCCACTCTTTATCCTTAGATTCATGTCCCATTATTAACAGCTCAAATGCCCAATTACCAACTAGCAATTGGTTGATATATCAACTAAGAGTTTCATGCTCCCTGAAAGGAAGCCAAAGTCTTTAGAGTTTGATTTCATTTTTATTCCACACAGTATTTCTAAGAGGCAAGAGATAATTCAAACAAAAACAAGGATCCAGACCTAGAAGGAGCTAAGGGCAGGGTCTCCTGGTTTGAGGCTTGTTGGAAGGAGGGAGGACAGTGTCCCCAAGGGGGTCAGCTGAGTTGGGACAAGGACAAAGGGACGGGTGATGGCAACAGGTCGCAGTGGGCAGGAAAGGATAAAAGCAGCCACGTAAGGTGGTTTAGGCAGAGTTGGAGGTTCCGGAGGGAGATAAGCAGTTTCAGGTTTGCAGTTGTCTGCTCGCCCTGTGAGATCAGAATGCAGAAACAGTAGTGAGCAGGTGTGTGCATCCCCCAGGGTAGGGCAGTCCCCAGCCCACCCCGTCTCACACCCTGGGCACACCACTTCTGGGTCCAGGCAACCAGAGTGTCCCTGGCACAAAAAGCTGAGTGGTTTGTAATTGGGGTCCCCCAACCTGTCTTTAGTCACTCTGGGTCACCTCTCCCACCTGGGGGCTCCTGAGGCAGAAAGAGGACCTGCAGAAAGACCAGCAATGGCAGTACGCCAGTACCCAGGCCATCCCATCTGGGGACATAGTGGACATACCTGTGTTTGAGGCAGAGGCACCTAGCAGTTATCTCAAAAACTGGAGAGGAGGTCATCTAAGACTGGTTCAGAGTCTTCCAAGAGCCCCAGAAGACCCTCAAAGCCCATTTAACCACATTATCCCCAGGTTCTGAAAATAGGAAACTCAGGGGATTGGCTTTTTATTAGAGAACATCAGAGCTGCCATACTGTATATGAGTCAGAGGTGGACATCATGTCTAAGATTGTGGAAGCAGCACAGAGGTCACATGCAGCCAACAGAGCATGACAAGGGACAGAGATGGCTGGTACCATATAACTGAGGCCAAGAAGACAGTAAACTTTGAGGCCCATCAGGAGGAACCAGAGCATGGGGACCAAGCTATTTCCAGCTCAGCTTTTTTAGTTTGAAATAAATCAAGCCATACAGCCTCAGAATGAAACGCTCGTTTTTTAAATGTACATATTCCATAGCACAGTGGTAATCTCACAGAGGGTTCTGTGATATCACCTGTGTTGCAACCTGACACGCTTCTCCAGGAAAGCAGAGACCCACCTCACACCCATGGTCCACAGAGCTGCCTCAACCACTGTTGGCCTTTGTTTCCCCTAGGCCATGACTGAAAGTCATCTTGTGGGCTAGGAGGCATCACCACTTCCTTCTTCAATTCCTCTTCTTCCCTCTGAATGTGCCCAAACATAAAATTAAATCCAGTCCAGCAATTAAGTAAAAGTAGGATTCATGTCCTCTCTGGATATTCAGGGATGGGAGGAGGGGGCATGACAGCATTTGTTGGCAATCAGAAAGGCCACCGTCTAGATGCAGCAATTTCACTTTTAGGTATATACCCTGGAGGATAAAGTATAGTTTTAGGAATATATAATACTGATTCTCACACATGCTCTTTAGGAGACAACTGTAAGAATGTTTGTAGCCAAATAACTTATAAGAGCAAAACACTGGAAATAACATCAACTGTCCATCAACTGTAAAATTGATGAATTATAACATATAGTGGGGTACCATACAATAATGGCAGCTACACTGGCATGGATGAATCTCACTGTGGAGTACTAAAAGCAAGTCACGTAAGAACACGTGTTATAGAATAGTTCAAAAGCAAGACCAAATTATTTACAGTATATACTTGCCAAAATTAAAGGAACACAATTATCTCTAGAAAGGAGGGAGATGTCCTCAGAATTGTGTACACAAGTGTTTTAATAGTGTTGGGAATTGTTCTCCCTCATAGACAAGGTGGCAGGTATTCAAATATTTTTAAGTATTGTCACGTTTTGACATTTCTGAAATCAGGGGGATCTTAAGAGATGTAGTTGTCATTTCATAGAAATCTTAACCAGTTTCTTCTAGCAATACCTTACTTTTTCTATATTTAAAGTATGTCAAAATTAGAAGTCTGAGAAAAATTTGTAATAAATACAAAATAAAAATTCAGAAGGACAAGAAAAGATGTGTCCATAGGTCATGGTGTTAGATTTTCATTTCCATGGAAACATCTGCATTTATTCCACTGAACATGACACATCTCACATCAAAAGGGGTCACCAAAAGTGTTTCCCTAGTTGTTTATAGCCTTGGATAGAGGCTTGGGGGCAATCTTCAAAGACATTTTTGAGTATTCTTTTGGCATAAGTAGATAAATAAGCAGTTGAAGTATTGCTCTTTGTTCTGTCAGACTTCCTAAAAATCTAAGCTTAATAAAAGAATTCTGAACATAGTGATCAAGTATTCACTAGAAAAATGCAAACCTGGTGACATCCAGCTGAAGGTCAGTTTTTTCAGAGCTTCACACACTGCCTATGCGGTATGAGTGAATTTCTGTGTTCCTAAGAACCTTCATTTCCCTGGCCACTATCCCCTATTACCATAAAGTTCTCCAATAAAATGTGAATAAAATTATTTCATCCAAGGATTCTTCTGCACACCAGGGTTAAAGAAAAAGAAAAAACAGAAGGACTTGTTTTCTTTAGCTCCAATGTATTACTTAATGTCAACAAGATAAGCTAAAATCCCATTCCATTTAATACCAATTCAAGTATAAAGACTCACTTCCTGGTATATTTAGGTCTGGTTTTCATTTATGGGAAAGATCCCTGGAAGTGTGGAAAATAATTCTTTATACATTATATAAAAAAAAAAAAAAAAAGCATAAAGAGAGATATAGATGTGGTGAAGAGGGATACAACTGGGAAAGTACAAATGGGAGAATTAGTTTTGCTTTTTATAAAAGAATTGTTGATTTTCATTCAGAAATAATCGGGACATAAATCTGATACTTTCATTCACATGACCCACATCCCTGCACTCCCTAAATACAGTTATAGCAAGTAAGTATAAAGATGAGCTGCCGGGCTTCCCTGGTGGCGCAGTGGTTGAGAGTCCGCCTACCGATGCAGGGGACACGGGTTCGTGCCTCAGTCTGGAAAGATCCCACATGCCGCGAAGTGGCCGGGCCCGTGAGCCATGGCCGCTGATCCTGCGCGTCCGGAGCCTGTGCTCCGCAACGGGAGAGGCCACAACAGTGAGAGGCCCGCGTACCGCAAAAGAAAAAAAAAAAAGAAAGAAAAAAAGGTGAGCTGCCAAATTTCAAAACTAACCTGTTTTCAAAGTCATTGGGGGGATAATTGTGGAAAAAAGTGTTAGGTTCTGTTTATAAGAAGTAGAGTGCTTACCTGCAGCAAGCAGTAACATCACATGGAAATAATACAGAAAGGCCAGTCACATAGCCAGGCTTATGTTAGCATTGAAAAGTCTGACCACCTGATCTTTTTTCTTTTTTTTTTTTCTTTTTTTTTTTTCTTTTTTTTTTTATTGAAGTAAAGTTAATTTACAATGTTGTGCTAGTTTCTGGTGTAGAGCAAAGTGATTCAGTTATACATGTGTATGTCTGTATTCTTTTTCAGATTTTTTTCCATTAAAGTTTATTATAAGATATTGAATATAGCTCTCTGTGCTATTCAGTAAATCCTTGTTGTTTATCTATTTTATATATGGTAATTTGTATCTGCTAATCCTAAACTCCCGATTTATCCCTCCCCCTCCTTTCTCCTTTGGTAACCATAAGTTTGTTTTCTCTGTCTGTGAATCTGTTTCTGTTTTGTAAATAAGTTCATTTGTGTCACATTTTAGATTC
This sequence comes from Neophocaena asiaeorientalis asiaeorientalis, assembly GCF_003031525.2. Classification (NCBI taxonomy): domain Eukaryota; kingdom Metazoa; phylum Chordata; class Mammalia; order Artiodactyla; family Phocoenidae; genus Neophocaena; species Neophocaena asiaeorientalis. The sequence goes on along the minus strand of NW_020172369.1, from coordinate 6,338,309 downwards.
CACGTATGAGTGATATTGTATATTTGTCTTTCTCAGTCTGACTTACTTCACTTAGTATGATAATCTCTAGGTCCATCTATGTTGCTGCAGATCTGACCACCAGATTTTATACAAAGAACCAGACCCCATTGTAGGAAGTGAACAGTTACTCAGAATCTAACACAGCTGCAGCAAAAGGGTTATCCTACCAGAAAGAAGAAAGTATTTATTGATCCTTTTTACCATAGATCATAGCAGTGAATAAGACTGAACTGCTCTCTCCGTCTCTGTTCTTCCAGCTCCTGCGACTATGCACTTCCTTCCTCTCTCTCTTAGCTGGCTTGCCCTCCTTCACAGTTTCTACTAGGACCTCTCATCTGATTTTGTGCTGTCTCCTTTTCAGATATCAAGCTCAGAGACTTCCAAGCAGTGGTGGAGGGAGCTGGGAATATAAATGGATTCCAGGACTCTCCTCTTTGGGTCTTCAGGTAGTACTAATCAGTACATCTGTATGAGGTCTGTGGAAGGAAGAACCCCTGTGACTCACCCAAGGTGAGATGCTATATGCTCTCACCACCTAGGGTAGAAAACTTCATAGTACATGATGCAGCAGGTAGGAGAGTCAGAAGCAATTGTCCCAATACTTAAAAAAAAACATAAAATAAAAGCTGCATGGCTTCATCTAAAAAAAATGTAAATGCAAGACTTAAAAGGATCAAACTGTTTCCAAGGAACTTCATTTTGTCCCAGAAAGCTCAAAGGTATTCATGGGCTACAAAACTATGCAGCATATAACAAGGTAAAATTTACATTCAATGAAAGGCACATTCTGACATTTAATATAAAAATGACAAGGCATGCAAAGAAGCCACACAATATGATTCTTCAATTGATCTAGAAATAAAACAGATGATGAAATTAACAGGAAAGGATCTTAAAACAATTATAACTGTACCCCATGCATTCAAAGAAACAGAGGAATGATTGACCACGTTAAATAGGGAAATAGATGATCTAATAATGACCCATATCAAACTTGTGAAGATGAAAAATATGCCTGAGATACAAATTACAGTGGATGGATTAACAGCATATTAAGAAAAGATCAGTGAACCTGAAAACACAGCAATAAAAACAATTCAAAATGAAACACAGAGAGAAAAAATAAATAAACAAAGCTCCAGAGATGTGGACCACTTCAAATTAAGGGAAACAAATGATGTGAGCCCTATGATTACCTCAGCTGACTGAGGTATTTGAAGAAATAAAGACTGATGATTTTTTTTTGTAATTTGATGAAAATTATAAACTCACATATCCAAGAATCTAAAGCATGAATAAAACTACAAGGGACATCGAAATCAAAACACTTAAAATTATGACAAAGAGAAACATCTTAAAAGCAGCCAGAGGAAAGAAAGACACCGTTACCTACAATGAACAAAGGATAATCACAGACTTTTCAGAAACTATGCAAACCAGCAGATGTGGAGAAATATTTTTAAAGTACTGAATTCTGAAAATAACATTAAAAGAAAGCAACACTTATAGAGATGGAGAAAAGATTAATGGTTCACCTGGGCTAAGGACAGGACAGATCAGAAGCATGTGTGTGGCTATAAAGGGATAACAAGAGGGGTATTTGAGGTTACATGGGATACATGTGATAAAACTGCATTGAATAATACACTCACACAGGTGCATGCAAAACTAGTGAAAACATTAATAAGGTATATGGATTGTATCAATGCCAAGTTCCTGATTTTAATATTGTACTATAGTTATGTACAATGTTGTCTTTAAGTGAACCTGGGTGAAGGGTATATGGAACCGCTTTGTACTATTCTTTGCAACTTTCTGCAGTTTGTAGTTATTTCAAAATAAAAATGTTTTTAAAAATAAGAGAATATACAAAAACTAAAAGAATTCAAAATCAACAGAAATACACTATCAAGCAAAGAAAATCATTTAACAGAAAGAAAACCATACTAGATGGAAATCTAGATCTGCACAAAGGAATGACGAGCCCCAGAAATAGAATATGTGGTCCATTTTAGATGTATTTCTTATATTTGCATATCTTTAAATAACTGACTGCCTAAAGGAAAAATAATAACAATCTATTGTGAGATATGTGACATGAGTTGCATATCAAATGTACATTTAAAAATCCCAAAGACTAGAAAGGAGGAAATGGGAATGTATTGTTTTAAGCTCTATACTACACATGACATAATATAATATTACTTAAAGACAGCTTGTGTTAAATTAAAGAAGTATACTGTAATATATAAAAATCAATTTTTTAAAAAAGGTTAGTAAAAATAGGCCAAAAAGGAAAATAAAAAATGCTTAGCTCAAAATAAGGCAAAAGTAAAGGAAATAAGGAAAAAAGAACAGATGGGAGAAATAGAAGAATGTTAGATTTTAAACCCCAAAATAGTAACATTAATATTAAATGTACATGGGCAAAAACGTCTACAGCTATATCAAAGTTCTAACCCCCGGCAGTGCAGAAGGTGAACTTATCTGGAAATATGATCACTGCCAATGTAATTAGTAGTCAAGATGAGGTCATACTGAAGTAGATTGAGCCCTTAATCCAACATGACTAATATCCTTATAAGAAGGAGGAAGATGAAGTGAAGATGCAGACACACAAGTAGAAAGTCATGTAAAGACAGTGGCAGAGACTGCAGTTATGCAGGCACAAGCTAAGGAATACCTGGGGTTACCAGAAGCTGGAGGAGGCAAAGAAGGATCCTCCTGCAGAGACAGAAGATGGATCACGGCCCTGATAATATCTTGATTTCGGACTTCTACTCTCCAGACTGTGAGAGAATAAATTTCTGTGGTTGTAAGCCACCAAGATTGTGCCACATTGTTATGGCATCCCTAGAAAACTAATACAGCAACTCAATTATAAAACATAGAATGCTAAATTGATTAAAAAAAAAAAAGCAAGTTCCAACTACATGTTACCTACAAAAGACCCACTTTAAATATAAAAATGCAAAAAGTTAAACATAGAATTAACATACGACCCAGCAATTCCATTTCTAGCTATATACCCAGAAGTATTCAAAGCAGGGACTCAAATAGATACTTGTACACCAGTGTTCATAGCAGCATTATTCACAATAGTAAACAGGTGGAAACAATCCAAGTGTCCGTTAACAGATAAATGGACACAAAAAAATTATGCCAGTAAAAGGTTTGAATGGACTCTTCACCAAAGAAAATACAAGATGACAAATAAGCATATGAAAGTATGCTCAGCCTTACTTGTCATTAGGAAAATGTAGATTCAACCATGGTGAGGTACCGCTACAAAGCTATTAAAATGGCTAAAATAAATTTTTAAATGACAATATCAAGCGCTCGTGGAAATGCAGAGCAGCTGGAACTCTCGTGTAGTGCTGATGGGAATGTAAAATGGCACTGTTGCTTTAGAAAACACTTGGCATTTCTTTAAAAATTAAACGTACACACCAGGGAAGGCTCTCTTCCATGTCTCTCTCCTAGCTTCTGCTGGTCCCTTGGCTTGTGGCAGCATAATTTAAATCCTCACATTGTGTTCTCACTTTGTGTGAACCTCTATGCCAAAATTTCCGCTATTTATAAGGATATAAGTCATACTAGATTAGGTGCCCATACTACTTCAATATGACCTCATCTTAATAATTACATCTAGAGGGCTTCCCTGGTGGCGCAGTGGTTGAGAGTCCGCCTGCTGATGCAGGGGACACGGGTTCGTGCCCCGGTCCGGGAAGATCCCACATGCCGCGGAGCGGCTGGGCCCGTGAGCCATGGCCGCTGAGCCTGTGCGTCCGGAGCCTGTGCTCCGCAACGGGAGAGGCCACAACTGTGAGAGGCCCGCGTACCGCAAAAAAAAAAAAAAAAATGACATCTATAACAACCCTATTTCCAAATAAGGTCACATTCTGAGCTACTTAGGACTTTGGTAGGAAGAAACAATTCAATCCATAACAGTACCTATTAGAATAGCCAAAATCCTCTGTTCTCCTAGACATCTTGTTTTTTTAAATTAGTAAAGAGTAAAAGGACTTTTCTGACATTTTTGCTTAGAGGACTGGATTAAGAAGTATGCCATTTACATTTGGTACATTTAATTAAATGTTTGGCATGAGTTTATAAGGAACTTTTATTTATTTTAGTCAGTCCAGATTGCAATAGATGATTAAAAATTCCAGTAGTGATAACTGTTGACATGATGATTTTTAAAAGTATATCTAATCGTATAAAGCCTCTCTGTTACCAAATTTTCAACTCTTCTTTGATATATCTTTTTAGTTGATGAATGTTTCAATCTCATCATCTCTTAGTAGCTTCCCAATTTTGGAGTTTATGACTCAGATAATTCTGTTTAATCAGTGGGTGAGACTAATAAACACAAGCTCATTCTCACTAAAAAATAAAGACCAACATTAAAAACAACTGACTATGCCAAGTGCTGGAGAGTGTGGGGAATGATTGGAATTCTCATACACTGTTGCTGGGAATGTAAATTGTACAACAACTTGGGAAAACAGATAGGAAGTTTCTTTAAAAGTTACACATGTTTCTACCATATGACCTAGCTATTCCTTCACTATGTATTTACTCAAAACACATGACAACATGTGCCCATGCAAAGATGTACAAAAAATATTCACTATAGCTTTAGTCATACTAGTAAAACTAGAAACAATTCATGTCCAACAACGGCTAAATGGATAAAACACTGTGGTATATCCATACAATGGAATACTACTCAGCTATAGAAGGAAATTCCTACTGATACATGACAACTTGAACGGGTATCAAAATAGTCATGCTGAGTAAAAGAAGCGATACAAAAAGTAGTGCAGACTATGTTATCTCATTTGTGTACAATTCTAAAAAATGCCAACTAGTCTACAGGGGGGACAACCCAAATCAGTGGCTGACTGAGGACAGGAGGAAGAGGGACGGAAGAAGGATTACAAAAGGAGGCAAGGAAACTTTTGAAGGTGATGAACATTGTTCATTATCTGGATTGTGGTGATAATTTTGCATGTATGCATCTATGTAAAACTTTATCAAAATGAACACTTTAAAGAAGTTCAGTCTATTTCATGTCACCTATACCTCAATAAAGCTATAAAAGAAAATCCTCTGACTCACTTGAAACAGCATTATATTTTTCATATATCTACAAAGTACCTAGCACAAAGCCAGATACACAGAAAGTACTCACTGTAAACTTGATGACTGAAAAGAATCCTAATGAAATACTATGAGGAAATATTTTAACTACCCTCAAAAATCATGCATTTATTAAGCATTTACTAGTCTGTACAGATACATAGTATAAAGGAAAGTATAAGACAATATAACTTCAGTTTCCAAAAGCACCACTTACACAAAAATTACCTGATAAATATAATTGATTTGTATCTGTTTATTAAAATAGTTTCTCTAAAGAGTCCTACTAGGTGACATTGCTAATATAATTTGATTTATTTAACATTTTAAAAATACATCTCTATAATCCATAACCTGCATTATATGCTTAGTTGCTTTATTGTTATTATCACTGTTATTACTATTCTTTTAAACTAGATGCTCTTTTTCCCTGAGGAAATCAAAATTTATATAGCTCCTTTTCTGTCAAATGAACATTTAACAAGTCAGTTTCTAAAAATTTTACTTCTTACAGTTTAGCCTTATTCCACTAACCCAAAATGAATACTTTCTTCTCTTCCCCCCCCACCTATCCCCAGCCCCCATTCCAGTATTTCTTTAGCATATACATTAGCAACAGAGTATCAATTTCAATTGGTCATCTTAAAATCCTTCTGAAGGTTCAGCGAAACCTCATCCTTTATTTTATTCGAATAGCCTATCATTTTTAAAAAATTAAAGCCACACTTCCTTCCCTGAGCATCTATTAATAAGCCAAAAGATTTTATAAATCAGCTAGTGTCCATATACTAGCTGTCATCTTATTACAGTTATACTTATTCAAGCCTAGTTTCTTTATTAAAAAATAATTTTAGTAAGTTGTACCTTGGGTCCTCCCATTTGATTTCTATGGTAGATTTTACGATAGCAATCTTACCAAATCTCAATTTACAAAATCTCTGGAATGTGATGTAGTATAATAAAACTTTGACTTGAGATATTAACTAGGTGATAAATGTGCTACATAAGATTCATTTGTAATGTGTAAACTGCTAGTTCTAACTTAATGCCCTGTAATTAGAGGGAAGAATAATACTCATGCTTATGTCTTGAAGAAAAGAAAAAGGCAAAAGAACCAAGAAATTTGCCTTTTCATTATTCCAGAAGCCTGAGTAGGAAGACCGAGAGATGATGATCTAAGTAGAAATCAACACCAAACTGTCACTCCCGCTGGGGTATAGGAAGAGCCCTTATTCCTCTGTCAGGACCCACAATCCTAGGAAAATATAAAAGATCCCAACAACTCTTACATCAGATAGGGATCTGACACAAAATACCTGTAAATTTTCCATCTGTAACTGCCCCTTTCCTTGTCAGCTCTTGCCCAGTACCCCTTTGCTGCCACTTTTTAAAGGATGTTTGTTTATTGTGACACTGACCTAAGCTCTTTTAAATACTGGCGGCAGCAGCAGCTTTCTTTAAAAGAGAAACGCCAAAGAGAATGTTACTTTCTTAAAGAAAAGTGAAATGATGCAAATTTTGTGTGCAATCCTTCCATTTTTTTCCTACAATGCAGAAGCTGTCTTGCAGAGGAGATTTACATTGTCAAACTTTTGATGACCCACTCACCAGGAACAATTTACACCCCACTGAAAAGTCCCTACTCTCTTTCCTTAAGCAAACTTGTAAGTTGAATTACAGTCTTCCCTTTATTTTACTAGCCTGGAAAATCTCCCTTTCCTATTCCTTCAGTTTCTGTGCCATGCTGTGAACATGAGTAATACTCAAAAATAAGAACTAGACTCCAAGTTATATTTTTCCATGTATGGATTATCTTGAAATGAGTCATTCACCAATGTAATACAGAGTATTTGATAACTTGGTATAATTGAAAAATATCAAGATGCTCTCTAGACAACTGGATGGAGTCTGTCATTTATTGCTTGCTAAAACCAGTGAATACAGTTCGCTCAACTAAGTTCTAATGGTGAGAGTTTCAGCAAAAGCAGTCCACACAAAGGAGAAACTATACTTCTAAAAAGCTGGGGCTCTGTGCTTTTATTTCACTATTTATAAATGGACACTAGAACCCCCCAGACTATTTTCCATAGGTACCGGAAAGAATGACTCGTTATAAATTAGGGAGTTGGGGAGATAAGCAGCTGGAAACACTAATATGCATTCAAGAACCAAATTCTCTAAGAGCTCTTCCCTAAGGATCAGTCCATTTCAAAATGGAACTAGGACTTTTCCACTGGCTTATTGAATTGAATGTCCTACACATTTTAAAGGAGAGGAAACATTCAAAAAATCATCTTAAAACAAAGTTGAAAGACAAGAGACTAATGAAAAGCAAATTCACAATATATGTGATTGAGAAAGGCTAAATATCCATAATACATAAAGAGTACAGACACATTAAGCAAAAGATAAACACTCCTATATTAAAATAGGTAATGTATATGGACAATCAACCTCAAAAGAAAAAACAATGATACTAAAAAGAAATTTAATCACAACAATAAAGAATTAAAATTGAAATGATAATAATAATGTGCTTTTCTCACTTATCAAAGTGGAAAATATTTTCCAATGATATTAATAATACCCAATTTTGCAAGGGTTTAGGAAGCAAAGCATTCTCATATGTTGCTGGTCACAATTAAATTGCTCTTCTTAGAAGACAATATATATTTATATGACATATATATATCAGTTTATATATATATATATGTAAAGATATATATTTTAAAAGGTATATGTGTTATATACATATTTAAAGACATGCATATATTTATAGCATGCAGATAAATGTACGTTATATATTATTTATTATTTACATATGTATTTTAAAGAATAAACATTAAAACCATATTTATTTATTGTGTATACATAATATTTTTATTATATATATATGAGTTTGCATATTACCTGGTTATTTTTAAAGGCATATTTCTATTCTGCTACTATTTCCTAACAAACTAATTGAAGATATGTTAATTCGAGATTTTGGCTCTCCTAAAGTGGAGGACTTTCATGGCACGTACACTTCTTTGGGATTCTTCTCAGAATCTCTGATGCCATGTATGCTAATGGAGAATGACTAATGGAGCCTGAAGTGCGGACAGCATTCTTCAACAAATCAATAAAACCAGACGCATTGTCAAACATTACAAACACTCCCTCTATAGGCAGAGTAGATGACATTCTCTTTTTTAATTCATTCTCAATTGAATTTTTTCTTAGCAAAGTAATTTTAACCATTTTAAAGTCAACTTTGCAATTTCCAAAAAATAAACCCACAAAATGATATCAGCACATGCATATGTGAAAATCAAAAATGAGGTCACTAAGACATCTGTAGTTTCACCCAACTGCGTGTTGAAAGAAAATGTCATCACCTTCATTAGCCATTTCAGATTATTAGAATAATGTCAGCAATTCTGAAGTATATGACATCATTTAAAGAGACTAATTCTGTTCTCATTCTGCTCCAAATTACAAATAAACTCCACCATTTCCAAGACAAATGGATTCACCGAAGTCATCCACTATGTAAGGCTTTTTTACTTATTATAAAAAGCAATTTTGTAGGATGGATCAAGAAGACTGTGGATTGGAGAAAACTTTAGTCTTGGTAAAATTCCAGGCTTTAAATTGAGGCCTCTTCAAAACACATTTTATATCTGTGTTTTCGACTGACCAGTATAAAGGCCTCATTGGTTCCAAAGGCTTTATGTTTCCCTTGCATGAGTCTTTCCATAAAAGAAGTACTTTAGCTTTTGTGTCTCATCATAGGCAGTGATAAAAGTAAAACCAATGAATTCATCAGCTAAATTATACATTCTTTGCTTTGACACTTTCAGCATCACCTTAAGCCCCATACAAATACAGATATGTCTCTATAATGTAATCTCCAAATTACAAATTATGCTTTTTAGAATAGTATCAATGAGAAACAATCATAAACATCATAACTTAGCAAACTTGATGACTAATGGTTCTTGATCATGTACTGAAGAATTCAAAAACATATTTGTTTAGAGTTAAATTATAACTTCAGTAAGATAATATATCATTAAAAACAATTTAACAAAGAAAATATTATTCCAGAAGAGAATTAAAAATATTTTCACCTAGCTTATTGTGTGAATTTATCCTGGGACCCAATAGGAGTCAATAAAGCCTGTAGACTGAGGTCTAAACTCCTCATCATTTTACAATGACCCAAATTATCAAACATTTTATTGAACACCTACTATGTACCTGTGGTTACAAAATTGAATGAGATACACCCTTTACCCTTTAAAACTTTATAGTCCAGTAGGAGATATAAGTATCTAAAGAGATAATTTTAATATAATATTGTAACCACTAGGATAAAAGTAAATAAAAATAACATAGAAGACTTAGAAGAGAAATATTTATCCCGCAAGGAAAATATCCTTGAAGAGATGATGCCTCACCTAAGTCTAAAAAATGAAAAAACTCATCCAGGAGGAAAAAAATGTGAGGAGGGCATTCCAGCTAGAGAAAACATAAAGAGCATAAGCACAGAGGTAGGAAATAGCACACTATATTCAAGAAATAATTAGGACCTCAAAGAAAAGTAGGGAGAATGTTACAGATGCGAAGTATTTGAAATCTAAAATCTGTAGAGCTTGAAAATTGATTGGATACAGGCATGAAGAGAGAGGAAAGAGTCTAAAAGTCTAAGACAGGATTCTGTCTTAACTAAGCCTAATGCCATTAAGTGAGATTAGAATCAACCACACTTGCTTTATCTCCCATTGACAACCCCCCAATGCATCTGTGCATGCACAAACACACACACACACACACACACACACACACACACACACAAAGAGAAAACCTAATCTTTAGTGAAATGTAGGTTTGTAGACAGAGTATGCTCACCTTGGCATACCAGAACTACTACTTTCCATCTATCCGAGTGGTACCCATTTTTCAGGGCCCAGCTTATGTCTTGACTTTTTCATTGAAGGCTTTCCTGACCATCACCACTTCTAAGACTTCTTTGATCTCTCCTTACCCTGACCAAACCAATTACCTGATGGCTAAATCCACACATTTCACAGGTTAGTCACAGATTACTCTTTCATAATCTTTTGCCAATATTTTGTGTTTTAGAATATAAAAGCTTTATTATTATGTTTGATTTGGTTCTTTAAAGTTACTTTTTATGAATTAAATTCTTCAAATATGAAGCATATAAAGAAAAAATGAAAAATTACCCAAAATACGATCACCATACACAATCATTATTTTAGAGTTTACTATGTGTATTTTCATACATATTGCAAGGCATATATAATGTTACATAAACAGGAAAAAACTCTAAAACCCCTACAAGCTGCATCCTTCCACGACATAGCATATCAGGTATATACAATTTTACAATGCACCATAATTTATGCATTTATATTGCTGTTTTTCTGTAGTGTCTCAGGTTTTGGTAACTGACACTTAATAGCTTTTATTCTCTAATATATGCATTTACAGCCTCACATTTTCCTTTAAGTACCACTTTAGCAGCATCACAAATTTTGAAACGTTGTGTTTTCTTTTATCAGTCCAAAATATTTTGCAAAATCCATTGTGATTTCTTCTTTGACCTATCGTTTATTTAGAAGTGTATTGATTAAATTCCAAATAAAGGAGATTTTCTAAATTATCTTTTGTTATGTATTTCTAGTTAATTCCACTGAGGTACAATAACATGTTCTGTATAAGTAAAAATTTTTGAAATTTGTTATAACTTGCTTTGTGGACAGCATGTAAATTTTTGGTTAATTGTTTCATATGTACTTGAAGAGAATATGTATATGTCAGTTGGTGAATGCAATGTTCAATTAGCATTTAAGGTTATTAAACCTGAGCTTTAGTCACCCTGGGTGCTCTTCTATCAAGGTTTTCACTTACTTCTAAGGAAGACTCCTGATTCTCAACCCAAAACCTGGTGTGTTCACCAAATCTTCCTTCACAGGCCCTGAGCTCCAATTTTTGCCCCTCACTGAAGGGGAGAATGGCCCAAATACATACCCACTCTTCTAGGTTTCTTTCTTCTCCTAGTTTTTGGCCCTATAATTTTTCAGTACCTTCGTAGGTCTTCCATGACTTCAAATATGTAAGATTTGTATATTTTTGTCCAACTTTTCTAGCTGTTCTCAGGGGAAATGTTGGTGAAAAATGTCTGGTCTATCATTACAGCAAATGGAAACAATAATTTTTAGCCAATCTCTTAATAATAACAGCCTACATTTTTGAGTGCTTACAAAGTCCCAGACTCTGTTTTAAGAGCCTTAATTGTATTATACTATTTACAACTCTCGCAAAATATACTTTTGATATCTCCATTTTGTAAATGGTAAAACTGATACCAAGAGAGCTTAAATAATTCAAATTCATGCAATTTGACTAAAATGTTGACAGTGTTAACAACTCTTCACTACCTCTTGTTGGGTTTTTTTCCCAATTGTAAATAATACTGCCACAAGCCTTTTCTGTATATATATTTTATATACAATTATATGTATATTATATATAAAAAATATAATTATTCATTTTTAAGAACTTATTAAGAAAATATGCCCACAAGTGAACTCGCTGAGTCAGAAGCATACATATTTGAAATATTGATACATATTAACATATTAACATACTGCCTTTCATTAGTTTAAATGAATTTGTCACACTCTAAATATCCATTAATATCTTAAATATTTGTTCAGAGTTTCCAATCTAAGAAGTTAAAAATAACATTCTACTGTTTCTATTTGCTTCTTTGCTTACTTGTTAGGTTGAACATCTTTATATATACTTATATGCCATTTATATTTTTTTCTTTTCTACCTTACCTAATCATATGATTTTATTTCTAACAGTATACTCATCTTTTTCTTTTATTTATGAACTTTGCTGTTTGTTAAAAATATTAAATTTTTGTCATAGATGATACAAATATTTTCTATCTTGTCTTTAGTTTCAGTGGGTTTTGCTCTGTGTGTGTGTGTGTGTGTGTGTGTGTACATGCACATACACGGGGCAGAGCTCTATTCAGTCTGTCCTAACATACTCTATAATTTTTTTTCTAATTCTTCCATATTTTCTTTTAATATTTTTATCATTTCACTGTTTTAATTTTATGTCTTAGTTCACCTGTAATTTATTGTGCATAGTTAAAAGGAGAACAAATTTGTCCTCCCTTTTCCAAATAATTAATTTGTACCCCAACATAAGTTAATAGCAAAAGCCCATTTTTTCTTAGGGGTTGAGACTTCAACTTATTCTATACTAAATTATCTGACATACTTTGTTCTACTTCTGTAGCCTATTTAGCTCTATTGGTCTATCTCCTCCTGTGTTGTCACCACACTATTTTAATTAATAGAATCTGGCAGGATTGCATTCTAATTGTTTCAGTCGTATATACCCTTTATGCCCAACCAGATTCTCACCTCCTTGAAATCAAAGACTAGAACTTATATTTGTGCCTGTTTGTGTGTGTATCCTCAAAACCCTCAAAACAATCTTACACATTAATGGAACTAAATTGCATTTGTCTGAACTTGGTCTCAGAATTTCATAAGAATCTATGTTTATGAAGAAGCTTTCAGATGTTTGCTACATGTTGAACCCTGGAAATATCTCTGGAACCACCTCAGCTAATCATAGAGTTAGATGATCTATTGTCCTTTGTTCTGTTCTCATAATGGCCCAAGAATCAGAAGTATTAGTTGCTCTGTTGAAGTGTGTGGGCTTTATGAATCTGACTGCTTTCATTTAAAGTTACAATTACTAGGGATTAGGGATAATTCTATTACTGTACAATGGAAACAAGCAAAATATTTTTACTTTGGAGCATGTGCTTAGGGTTTTGGAAAAACTGTCATTTTGTGGTATAGCAAACATGGGCTTTGGTGTATGAGATTTACTACAAATTTTTATTTTGTCACCTACTGGCTCTGTGCTTGATATGTAATAGACATGCATTAAGTATTTCAATTAATAAAGAATTAGTGAAGAAAGAAATATTTAAGTTTTTCTAATCATAATATGTGTTACTAATGGCAACAACATCTCAGGATGTGGGCCATTTTCAGTGCCAATATATTCAATATTCCTTGATGTCAGATTCATTAAAAGCAACTGTTTCATGGAGAACTCTCAGAAGATGAAAGCAAAAGACTCCTTTAAACCATCTTAAAATCAAGTATTCAGAACTTGAAAAGTGAATTTTGTATCCAAATACCTCCTTCCTTCACTCATCCCATGATTTTCACATCCAACATATACATTTGGAAACTAACTATTCCATGTTTCTCATTCCTTGGAAGAATGCTTTCCCTCCTTTAAGCAATGCAAGTTGTTTTCTCGGGAAGATTTACACAATAGGTCTAATGTTTTGTAAAAACATTGGTGATTTTTCCATATTTCCATGCAATAATGGAGGCTGAGCAGTGCATTTAATATTTGGGCCCAGGGACTTCCCTGGAGGCACAGTGGTTAAGAATCCGCCTGCCAATGCAGGGAACACGGGTTTGAGCCCTGGTCCAGAAAGATCCCACATGACGTGGAGCAACTATGCCCGTGCGCCACAACTACTGAGCCTGAGCTCTAGAGCCTGTGAACCACAACTACTGAGCCCACGTGCCACAACTACTGAAGCCCGTGCACCTAGAGCCCGTGCTCCACAACAAGAGGAGCTACCACAATGAGAAGCCCATGCCTCGCAAGGAACAGTAGCACTACAACTAGAGAAAGCCCGCACGCAGTAATGAAGACCCAATGCAGCGAAAAATAAATAAATAAATTTTTTAAAAAATATCACTGGTCTGCCAAAAAAAAAGAAAAATTTGGGCCCAGGGTAGGGTGTGTTGCCCAGTGGCCTGGCTCTGGTGGAAAGTCCAGGTTGAGAGGAATGTGCAGGGCAACCTGGATAAAAAATAGCTAGAACTCTCAGAGGACACTCAGATTGAGGTTACGAGAACTGACTCAGGGCAACTGCACATCACAAATTCTAATGAGGAGAAAAATATGAGATAAAATAGGATTTGGTAAGTAATTGAATGTACAAATAATTAACAGGCAAAGGACTCAAATTTGCCTCTATGATTCACCTTGGAAGGAATAGTAATGATACTCCATTAATTAAAAATAGAGGCCTCACAGATACTAAGTCCAGTTAAAAGACATAAGTCTAATTCGTGAGATGAGTTGGCCTGAGTGAAGAAGGAGGGTGACACTGGGAGGCTAGAGAAAGAAAGATGACAGGGATTCCCTGGTGGTGCAGTGGTTGAGAGTCCACCTGCTGATGCAGGGGACACGGGTTCATGTCCCTGTCCGGGAAGATCCCACGTGCCGCGGAGCGGCTGGGCCCATGAGCCATGGCCACTGAGCCTGCGTGTCCGGAGCCTGTGCTCCGCAGCGGGAGAGGCCACAACAGTGAGAGACCTGCATACCACAAGAAAACACACACACACACACACACAAAGAAAGATGACAGCCCAGGGAGAGTGATCTATGAAACAAACAAGAGAAGAAAGGAGTACTAGTAAAAGTCCAGTTTAAATTAAATACCATGAATCTTCAGTGTAATAAATCATTTCATTTTAAATGACTTTTTCAGCAACATTCTGTGATCCAGATGCAAAAGCAAGTAAAACAGAAGGTGTACTACTGAGAAATGGTACCACAGAAATGGCAAAGAGGTAAATAAATCTGTGCCCAAATGTTTTACAAATAGCACCTCAATTAACACTTGCTAAAGACTGTATAGTAGACCCTGGTCAGACCTACATTAGTCAGACCTCCTAAAACTTTCCATACACAATTTGTTTGCAACATCCTCAGGAGTTTTCAGGTCATCAGCTGAAGTCTGCCCCTGTACATGGAGAGCAGAGAGAAACCAAAGAGGGAGGCAGGTCACTCCATATTGGTAGGTGGCAGATTTTATAAGCAAGGGACCTTCGTTGTGCAGTTTGCCTTGGGCAACCTCAAAACAAGATTTCCACACTCCCCACCAAATCTTGTAAGTTTATATAGCGGCTTTAAGGGTTTAGTCATATACACCGTCTAAATGTTTACAATACCACATTACTATCTCAAAACTGTATCCTTGGGTAGCTTCTAGGGAGGGGAAGGTAAGTGGAGTACACATTCCAAGGTCAGGGGAGGGGGTGAGCAGCCTTCCAGCTTACAGGTCAAACCAGTGGTCACGTCTTCTTGATGACCTTTCCTAACACATGCCTACAAACATGTCATCATTTTTTAGTTACAATATGATTGGGCATGCTTGATGACTACTCATTATGGTATTTTGTTAAAAATGTTTCTTTTGTTCTTATAACAGCAAACAATAGCTTCAAGAAGATTTACATGTTCAATATTCTTCAACTCAGTCCTTCAAGAATTCACTTCATCTTATTTTATTTCCATTGTACAAAAAAGAAGCTCCTCCGTACAAAAAAAAGAAGCTGAAATCCAAAGTTAGCTAAGGTCATTCAGGTATCACATGGTGGAAGAAGATTGAGACTCAGACCTTCTGCCTCTTACTCTTTCTACTGCACCAACTTACGCAAAGTGTGCAAAGAAGGAGAGAGAAATGCTTATTCATAAAAAAAAAAGTAAGGGTAAGATTTAGTGAATGTTAAGAAATGTTAGCTAAGTGTCAGATAAAAACAAGTCAGCAATCTGTGAGATGGAGCTGGGTTGGTAATGGCAAAATCCAGGATATGAGAGCAATAATAGTAGTGTTAGGAAGTGGAAGTTAAGGTCACTGGTAGTATGAGTAAGGAACTTTGATTCAGCATCTTATATTCAATGTGGATATTAAAGTCACTAATTATTTAGTGGGAGATGAGAAACACGAAGAGAGTAATGTGAGCAGTAGCACAGACACAATGTCCAAGTGAAGCAATGGCAGGGAAGAGTTGAAATGCAAAAGTTGCTGAAATGCAGAGAACGGGTTGAGCCTTTCTGAGTTCACAAGAATCACAAAAGAAGGCAACAGTCTATCTATCATCTATATACATATCTATATCTATTTCTATATCTATAGTGTTATTTGAGGAAACCGCATTTCCACTGAAGGAATAAAGAGTGAAGATGACGGAAAGTTTCTAGCAATGAACTAAAGCTCACATAAAAAAGCACGGGAGATGATAGTTAAGGGACAGACATGGATAGCCCATGAGTGGAATTAAAGGATAAGCTGAACTGAAATGAGTTTTGAGGTGTAAAAGCAAGAAAAAGGAAGATAAACTAGAGGGACAGAAATGGGTGATGTCAGAGCCTGGGAACTGTAGAGATAAAAAAGGAGTATTTTTGCAGTATTTTCATTCCAAAATAAGTAGACTATCACAAGAGTAGAGTTAGGCAGAGATTCCCATAAAATTTCACATAAGGTGTTTTTTTGACTTTAATGAGCTCTCTTTGGTCATGTACTTTGTACTTTATAGCAAGATCAAGCACTTTCCCCTGCCTGTCTTGTTCTTAAATACATCTCAAATTAGAAGCAAGGTGTGTGTGCTTACCAGAAACATGGGATACATCAAACCCAGTCCATGAATTTTTTATAGGCAGAGAAGAATTAAAAGATCATTAAATTCAGAGCGATAACTGAAACCCTGCTCAGAATGAATGTGCCTCATTACTTGAGTGAAGTTTTCAAGAGTAAACACTGTTCATTTCATAGTCAGAGCACTGAACTGATGACATATTTCTAGTTTACTCAGACAATGCACTCACACTTTAATATGATATTTCATATTTATGGTAAAATATTCTAGGATGGAAATTATGTTTGGTCATTTATGCAAACTTTCATTTTGTGCAAATTAACACAATTAATGACCTGGTATGCCTCAGGGATTAAATATTTAAATGATGTTTAATATAATCTTTCCCAATAGATAAAATCATTTTGGGAAAAAAAAAGCAAGATTTGAATGATATTAAGAAAATGTTTTACTTAAATCTATATTTGCTTAATGCTTAGAATAAGTGCTTCAATTTATTTTATAACCTTCTACTCTGTTCCTCTGTGTTATTTTTCTTTTATTCTTAGGTTATTTGTCATTTGGATTTCTCTGTGTTTTAAATAATCATATACCAGTTTTTTCTATCTGTTGTGGGTCATTTGCAAAGATTACCATGCACTATCAAGAGGTAGTTTTTTTCTCCACGCTTTGAATCTAAGCTTGGCCATTTGACTTGCTTTGGCCAATGAGATACTAGCAAGCATGAGATGAACAAAGACTAAAAAGTACTTGCACATCAGGGCTCGCTCTCATTCAACTCCAGTTGGGACCTTAAGACGACAATGTGAATGATCCTGAACTGGCCTACTGAATAGACACCTTGGAGTAGAGCAGAGCACCCCAGCTGGACAGTCTACTGAACACTTCGCTGGTGAGTGAGGCCATCTTAGACAATCCAGTCCCAGTTAAGCCACTAGAAGTCTACGGCCAAGTGAATGGCCCAGGAAAGACAATGAGAACAACACAGCCGAGCTCAAAAACTGCCCAAATTGACAACTCGTGGAATCATTAGCAAATAAAATTGTTGCTGTTTTAAGCTAATAAATTTTTTAGAATTTGTTACACAGCGATAGATAATGACATGCTAAGACCTATTATCCTCTGAAATAGGCAACATCCATTTAGAGAGATTGGTAAAGAAGAGTGCTGGTAAGCCAAGCAATGCTTTAATTGGAAGAAAATGAGGAAATTAAAGTATGAGAGTTATGTTAATTCTCAGTCTCATCCAATTGCAATTTATATCACCACTAACCCTGTCTAATTCTAGTCTTCTAAATTGGCTTACAGTGTTCTAAAATTATAGAAATATGTAACTTCCGAATGGTTTCAGTTCAAACTATTCTACTATCCAAGTAATCCATATAGCAAACCCCATCTCCTAACTTGTTAATAGTGGATGCTGGGAAGCAGTCTCAGTATTAGATTAGTTCATGACTGCATGACTAGATTGATCACAAGATACCTGCCCCACTATCATTCACTTTATATCACGAATAGGAAAGGCTGCCAGGAAACATGGTTCCATCATGAGTTAGACTGAGGTTGGGCCAAGATTGCCACCAAGACCAGGAATATAAGACGAGCCAAAAATTAATTACTGGTCAGGATCTGGGCTAATGGTTTTTAACCTGGAACAGGCATAATAATCACCAGTGGACTTTTTTAAACTACAATTTATCCCCCACCTACTGGAAATTTAATTCATTCAGTCTGAGATGGAGTGCCAACATCTGCTTTGTTTTAACATCACAAGAAATTGCCTATACACTGCTAAATAAGAATAACCAGTAAAAGCAAAGGAGTACATTAACAATGTGATGTGATTTGAGGGGTAACAAGATAATTTTTTTTAATAATACAACCCCCCACTGGTCAAATATAGTGCCTGAAGTTACACTGTCTCTTCTTTGGCTGAAAATGTATTATCCATGGTCAGGGAACTTAACAGTAGAAGGGAAAGGCCTAGAATCAAGAGACCTAGGTTCTCTCCTAATTACTCACCTAACTTTGAGGAAGTCATTCAACCTCTCAGTTTCTTCCTCTGCAACACAGGGAAAGAAATCTATGCTCCCTAGGCTTCTATGAATGTCAAATGAGATGCAGGGGAACGTATTTGGCAAACTTTAAAACGCCACCTAAAATAAAGAATTACTACCCTTCTGTAGGAAAAAGCCATTAACTTCTCTGAACAAACTTACTTGAATTGCTAGCCTATTACCTAATAAAATGATGAGGAAAAGAGACTAGGCACAAGTAACTTTGGATTGGGAGAGAGGAAACTCTGATGTGAGATAGTTCTGGGAAGGGAGAACCAACTGTTTCGCCTCAATGGGGGACCCTCCCCAAGTGGCCTGAGGACAATACAGATGAATGGGACAGAGTAAGGTGGCTCAAAAAGGACGCTAAGTGCAAGCATTGCCTACTTCCTAATTTAGCCTGAAATCAGCTCAACAAATGGCCCTAAATCAAAATAGTTCAATGGGCTCATTTTATTCTTAAATAATGGGACCGGTTAGAGAGAGAAAGAATAAAATAAGATATACCTCGGAATAAAGTGCTTGGTTGGATGTTTGATTTTTGTAGGCTTCTCTTTACTGTTTTCCATTTGAAAACCAAGTTATCGCCATTTCTCATATTTGAAAGCATACACCTCTAATAACAGAGGCAGAGGAGGAATTTTGCAGATACAATAAAAGTGAATTGCTCTTCAAATTGCCTTGCAGACTTAGCTTATATGAATAATTATTCATAATCTTTTTTGATTCTGTAGTGCAATAAGAGGGTTTTTTTCTTTTGATGGCAATAAAATAGGTTCATTTATTGAGGCTATAATGATCAAAATGAGAACTTGAAAAGTGATGGGCTCATGCACTAGAAGTAAAAAGAGTTTGAATATGTAAAACACTGAACCACAAAAGCAAAGTTTTTCTCACTTCAAGCTTTTGAAAATGTTATATGAAGGTTAACCCTGTGCACTTGGATTGTTTTTTTTAATTTTGATAATATATTTTATTTAACTCAATATATTCAAAATATCATTTTAATGTGCAGTCAATAGAAAAATTATTGAGATATTTTACATTCCTTTTTCATATTTGACCTTTGAAATTCAGTATGTATACACTTGTGGCTGAGCCACATTTCAAGTGCTCAAAAGCTACACAGCTATGTATAAGTGATATCATACAGTATTTGTCTTTCTCTGTATGACATTTCACTTAGCATAATGTCCTCCAAGTCCATCCATGTTTCTGCAAATGGCAAAATTTCATCATTTTTTATGTCTGAGTAATATTCCATTTTGTGTGTGTGTTTGTGTGTGTGTGTACCCCACATCTTCTCTATCCATTCATCTGTTGATGGACACTTAGGTTGCTTCCATGTCTTGGCAGTTGTAAATATTTTTAAAGTTTGCGTGAACTTTATTCTTTGTCAAGAACACTGCTCTAGATCTGAGCCACAAGGGTGAAGACTTTAAAAAATTAACAAATATTTTAAAGAGGAGGGTTTTTAGTCAAAGGGCTGTGGGTGGGAAGATAAAATCCCTAATCCATCCCTCTTTTCACTTCCATAGAGCATAGCTGTGAACACTTCCTGCTGCCTTCTCTACGATCACCCACTCCCCTCCATCCAGTGGGTGGGGATCTGACACCCAATGGGTCTCTCGCTTCTGGTGGAAGGGTCAGATGTTAAAAGCCACTGGCCCAAGCTTTCTTTCCTCCGAGCTGTCAGCCACAGCACAGGCTCTCTCTTTGTGCTCACCAGACCCTTGCACACCCTAGCCCACATGATAATGAACATATAGTTTCAATACAATACAGTAAGTAACTGCTTTAACGGAACTTTGGTCAAAGAAGCACTAGAGCAGATAGGAAGGAGTACATGCTTCATAATCAATGATACTCTTTCACTATTCACATCAATTTATATAACATTTTGTCATTCAACATTACTATGGAAATGTTATTTTCTTCCAGCTTTACTGAGATATACTTGACATTATAACATTATATTAAAACATTGTATGTTTAACGTCTATAACATAATGATTTGATATATTTATATACTGCAAAATGATTGCCACAAAAAGATTAGTTAACAGATTCAGCACCTTACAGAGTTACAAAATTTTGTGTGTGGTGAAAACTTTAAATCTTCTCTCTTAGCAACTTTCAAATATACAATACACTATAGTTAACTAGAGTCACCATGCTGTACATTACATCCCCAGAACTTGCTCATCTTATAACTGGGAGTTTTTATCCTTTGACTATCTTACCCTTTTCCCCTCTCACTTCTCACTCCCAGCCCCTGGCAACCACTAATCTGTTCTGATTTTATGAGCTCAGTTTTTTTGATTCCAGGTATAAGGGAGATCATATAGTATTTTTCTTTCTCCACCTGGCTTATTTCATTTAGCATAATGTCCTCAAGGTTCATCCATGTTATTACAAATGGCAGGATTTCCTTCCTTTCTATGGCTGAATAATATTGTATTCTTTATTTTCTTTCCATTCACGTTTTCTCTATCCATTCCTCTGTCAAGGGACACAGGTTGTTTTCATGACTTGCATATTGTAAATAATGCTGCAATCAACCTGGAGGTGTAGATATCTCTTCAAGACAGTGATTTTATTTCCTTGGGATATATACTCCAGTGGAATTACTGAATCATATGGTAGTTCTATTTTTAATTTTTTGAGGAACCTCCATACTGTTGCCTGTAGTGGCTGCACCAATTTAGATTCCCACCAGCAGTGCACAAGGGTTCCCTTTTCTCCACGTCTGCCCCAGCACTTGTTACTGCTTGTCTTTTTGATAGTAGCCATTCTAACAGGTACAGTGCTGGTTGCTATAAGCCCTGCCACCCTGCTCCATTTCTATCTGATTCTTAGTGATCAAGCCCCAGAGATTTCCCCAGCGATCCCTGTGAGGATACCTAAGTGGGCTTCTTGGGAAGCGCCAAGCAATGATGAGGAAGCTGGATGTCCACCTTGGGCTCTTTTTCCCTCCACTGGAGAAACCATAGACCCAGAGGGGCCTCTTAGTGTGTTGCTATGCGGTCCTGGGTGAGGGGCAATGTAGCCACTCCTTTTACACTTCTAATTCGGTCCTTCGGGATCTCTGTGGTCCATGGGAATGCTTCAGCCTCACCCGTGGGTTTCTGGGATTTTCACAATGGTGCTTTGCCTATGGATAGTGGCTAGCTGGTCTTCTTGTGAGGGAGGCTGAAGTTGGAAATCACATATGTCACCATCTTAATCTGTGAATTTGGTTTAAATTTTTAAAATGAGATGTTGATTTGGGGAAAATATGATAATTCTGTATTTTCTTAATATAAAAGACAAAGATTATATTTTTTCTTCCAAGAACTTCATAGCAATTCTAAACACTTTTCAAATAAATAAAAGTTGTTTACTAATTTTGTGAAGATGTATTTTTTTCTCCATACATTTCTTTGCCCTGTAAACCACCAAAATATACCTTTTTATCATCTCTCTCTTTTCCTACAAATGGACACAATGGCATAAATTCATTTTCTCATGTGATGCTCTTGTGGGCAATAGTAAAAGACACCTGATAGCATTCCAGCTCTTCTTAGTTAGATAAAGACTGAGATTTCGAGATGTCACCTAGCCCAGTCATTTTCTTCCCTTTTGGACATGTTCTACAAATGTGCATTGTTTTTTATGCCTTGTTTCTTTGCCTAGGTGTTTGTACCTAACCTGGGATCATTAAACCAAGCACAATAAACAAAGTTAACCATCAGTAACAATGTAATTTGATAGATACTGTAGCAAAAGTGTTATAAAAGTGAAACAATATCATAACACATCATGAAAGCAGTCAGAGACCTGTTGTATACTATGTCCAATGAAGGAGGAGCACATTAAAACACCTATTAATTATCTCATCGTTCTACGTGTCAAAGTCCTGGTTTGACTTAGCTGGGTCCTCTGCTCAGTGTCTTACCAGGGTGAAATCCAGGTACAGACTGAGCTGCATTCTCATCTAGAGCTCAGAATGCTCTTCCAAGCTCATGTGACTGTTGGCAGGATCAGTTCCTTGCAGCTGTAGGACTGACGTCCCTGCTTTCCTCCTGGCCGTCAGTTCCTAGAGGCCACCCATGGTTCTTTGCCACATAGCCCTCTCACAAGCCTTCTCACACATGGCAGTTTGTTTCTCCAAGGCCAGCAAAAGAATCTGTCTCTCCAGTCTGCTAAGACAGAGTCTTATATAACTTAAGGTAACCCCAGGAGTAACCATCCCATTACCTCTGTCCTCTTTTATTGGCTAGAAGAAAATCACAAGTTCTGCCTGCACTTAAAAGGAAAAAATTATATGAAAACTCATTTGGGAGTCACCTTAGGGTGCATCTACCACAAGATGACACAAAAAAATTCATAAATATGTTGTCTGAGATAAGCTTTGGAGGTTGCCTTTTATTGGACAGCTGAAGTGGGGAGTGGGGAAAGAGATGAGGCAAAGACATTCCAACCAAGGAGAAAAGCATGAGCAACAGAACAGAGGGAGAAAGTACAAAACACATTCTGAAAGAGTACTTAGTCCACACAATGAAGTAAAAGGTCCTCTGTTCTCTCCACCTTATGTGAATTTCTAGGAATTCCCCAAAAGAAGGCAGATCTTCTGCTAACTCAGATGGAAGTTTTTGTGTGAGTTAGATAGAGACAACCTTCCTGCCAGTATGTACACCATCACAAATAGAGCATAGCTCTGTAGATGGCGTGCAGGCTGGATTTCATGTCCCACTCCTTCAGCCAGTGCCCTTGTCCAGGAATAGAATAGAACAGAATAGGAATAGAAGAGGCTACAGTGAACAGGCTACACAATAATTGTATGCAGTGGCCTTGAAGGAAGGACTGTAGACGAATTTGGGTAGGGGGTAGCATGGTGCTAGGTCTCTCATGTATAATCTGCCCCAACTGCCTGACCATAGACCCCTCTGGAACTTTAATGCAGCTCCTTCTAAGCTTTCTGCAGTCACCCATGTGATGGCATTGGTCTGCTCTGAGCCTGAGCTGATGCTAGGGCAGATTTCAAATCTGGCAGATCTAATCAGAGAAGAAGATGGCAAAGGAGATGCAGAAAGTGAATACAAACAGAAGGAAAGTGAACTGAAAATTAAATTATAGAAGATGATTATAGTGATGTCTAGAAGAAATACAGATGTAAAGAGAAAATAATCCAAGTTCAAGGATAATGGGATTTTACCAAAGAAAGGAGTTTTGCATTGGAAAAATCCAAAATAGAATAAAGAAAACTAATCTATATATCAATACAGTGAGAGACTCACATGAAGTAGACTTCAAAACGTTCAGAGAATAAAAGAGAGAGAGAGAGAGAGAGAGAGCTGGGGAAAAAGTCCTTTTTCTGAAGATTATTTTGCTTTTTTTATAAAGTAGAAATTTTCCTCAGACCTTCATGGTTCTAAACATTATAGTTTTATATCAAAACCAAGTTAGAGGGGCTTCCCTGGTGGCACAGTGGTTAAGAATCCACCTGCCAATGCAGGGGACATGGGTTCAAGCTCTGGTCCGGGAAGATCCCACATGCCAGGGAGCAACCAAGCCCATGCACTGCAACTACTGAGCCTGCACTCTAGAGCCCATGAGCCACAACTACTGAGCCCATGTGCCACAACTACTGAAGCCCACATGTCTAGAGCCCATGCTCCCCAACCAGAGAAGCCACCACAATGAGAAGACCGTGCGCCGCAACTAGAGAAAGCCCGCGCACAGCAACGAAGACCCAATGCAGGCAAAACGTAATTAATTAATTAAAAGTTAGATATAATGTATTTCAATATTCATTAACTCAAATGACTTTAGATCTAACTCTGTACATGGTGTTAAGCACTAAATATATTTTATATTTTTCCAAAATAATAATTACCTCTCAAGTACATACTATAGTCTACGCCATGAGTTTTACAAACATTGTCTCAGTTAATCCTTCCAGCCCTGAAAAGTAATAATTAATATGAATATTTTATAGATAAGGAAATGAAGATGTCAGGATACAAGATCAAGCTCCAAGGGGCTCCATTCCATTGCATTCTTTGTGAATCATTCTTCCCAGGAGCTGTACAAACTGGCTGTGTGAAGTAACTTGCCCACGTCCACCCATCTAACCAGAAGAGGAAGCCCCGGGGCCCCCACTCTTTTGTACCACACCAAAAAGTAAATTTCCATTGCTTCAAAATTTTAGGAAATTTTACAACTGTGACTTGAGTAGCAGTTTACAGAGTTACATAGTTATTAGGTATTTACTGAGCCCTCCCTATGTACAAAGCACAGTATTTGGTGTTCTGCGCGTCATGTCCACTTAATCTTCACAGCTTTCTGATGTAGGTTCTAGCATTATCCTCATTTCGCACACAAGGATACTGAGATGGCAGGTGAGTAACCCTGCTCACAATACTCAGGCAGGAATTGATGGATTCAAGATTAAACCCAGGTATCCCTGACTCGTTGAGCAAAGGCAATCTGAGGCTCGACTGGGGGTACCACACACTCCTCAGGCTGACTTCCCTACCATGGTTAATCTGAAAGTAACTTCACATTGATCTCTTTCCATATAAACTGTCATGCTACTTTACAATGATCTATCATCACACATAAGATTTTATAGTCACCTCCATACAAATCTGTGGTTGATTAATTAACTAAAATTGGAAGACATTTTGATGATGAAAAGTGCTAAGTATTCCGATGAATAATAATTAGTGTGGGACTCCAACTAAATTATGTGTGTCAGTATTGGGAATCAATCGGAGAGGGAGGGTGAGAGCTCAGACATCCAGAATTAGATGAGATGGATTAGTCAGGTCAACATAGATGACCAGAGCAGATATTAGCAGCAAAAGAACAAACAACTTTTTAGACACCTAGTATGTGCCAGGCACCAATTGGGACCCTAGAGATATAATACTGAACAAGATAGAAACAATCTCTGCCCTCATGGGTCTTACAGTCCAGAACATGGCAGACTTCAGAGGTGGCCCCTGCACGGTGGAGCACGGTGCCAAGGAAATCTTGCAGTCAGCAAGCCGACCGGTAGAAAGCAAGTACATGGCCAAGCTGGTTGTGATTCAGGGCCTGCACTCCAATCCCTGGGAGGGTTGAGATGGCCTGAGGCAAGGCTGCAGTATTAGAAGAGAACCAGGATAGATGGGGCTATGACTGGGATTTGCTTACTGAAATAAGGCAGTGACCTGTCCACAGGAAGTAGGCAAAAGCGTGGTTACTGGGAACAAATCAGGGAGGGCCTGCGCATCGGGAAGGTGAAAGTAAAGTTGGTCTTCAGCTCAAGAATTTCGTAAAGTCCCCCTCCCACCCCCCCCCAAACCCCACTGGAAACAGAAATGACCCCAGAGGCTAAGGTACTCGTGAGCCCACACCACTTGGAACCAGAGGTAGACGATGCCGACTCCCACCTACCTCACCACCTACCAATCAGAAGAATGACCACAAGTTGATCACGCCCTCTTTGAACCATTACTATAAAACTTCTCACTACCCCCTCCAGGTGGGGACACAGTTTTGAGGGCATTACCGCTGTGGCCCCCTTTGCCTGGCAAAGTAATAAAGCTATTCTTTTCTTCTTCACCCAAAACACTCTGTCTCCGAGATTTAGTCCAGAGTTGGGGTACAGAGGCCAGATTCAGCTTCAATCTTTGTTCTAAGCGATGAACTTGCTTTAAAAATGAAGCAGTCCTGCCCACCCAGGCCTTACAATTTCCGCATGTGAAGCGTTGGAAGACGGCCTCGGACCCACCGCCCACAGAAGGTACCTGCTTGCGGCACAGATGTGTCCGCACAGCGCTGGGTAGCCACACCGCATCAGCACAGGGCCAGGGCCCAGGCACACCGTGAACACCAGTCCCCAGCGGTCAAAGAACTACAAGCAGCCGGTGCTCAGTGCATCCCGGTCTGGGCTCCTGACCACCAGCCACCGAGGCCCCAGAGCCCCGCCCCCAGCTCCCTTCTCCTTCAGACCCAGGCATCCACACCCCTGCCCCCACTACCTGCCTTCCCTCCAGATCTAGAAAGCCAGGTCCCCAGCCTGCTGCACCTTCAGAACTAGGTGTCTGGGCCCTCAGTGCCTCCCCTCCTTGAGCTAGAACAGACCTCTCTGCTCCCCTTTCCTTGGAAGCAGACTGCTCCACCCCCCACCAGGGTCCTCCTCCCTCGGGACCCAGGAGCTGGGGAGAAGGGGGTGGCAGGGCGACTCTGCCCTGAACCAGGAGCTCGGGCCCACCACCCCTTTTCCCTCCAGATCTGATTTCCCACCCCAGTCTCCTCTTCCCTCGCCACCAAATGTCCTGAACGGAATCATCCCACCCACTGTCTCCTTCTTTCCTGGAAGGCAGGACCCCAGGCCCATCAGCCTCTCTCAGGATGCATGGGTGCCGAGCCATCAGCTCTGTCTACATTCAGAGAACCAGGAATTACAGGCCTACCTCCACGAATCCAGAATTCCGTCCGCCCCCCGCCCCCTGACCCATTGTCGGGGCTACCGCCACAAGTGCATGGTCCAGGCGTCCAGACTAGCTGCCACAAGTTCCCCAGAAGCGGGAGCAGAGCGGGTCCGCGGGGTGGGCGTGCGGGGCTGGTGTCTGGGTACCCAGTGCACCCCAAGCCCGCCTGGTTAGCACCAGTAGCAGGACAAGCAATAGCAGCGCTGCAATGCCGGGGATCTGATCATGCCCTCGATCCTTGATGCCTGTGCCCTTTCACGTCTGTTTGATTCCCTTGGGGTCTTGGGTGGAGACAGAGTGGGAGGAGTAGGCACCAGCGGGATGCTCATTCTGTAATTCCTCAACCCAGAGTCCCCAACCCTATCATTGCTCCTCCTGGCTGCCCCCACCCCCGCCTTTTCCTTGTGCCTGCCTCAGCCTGTCCTCTTTGACAGCCTTAATGCACTAGCATTTTTGTGTCAGCACACTTGGTCAACAGGTGCACCCTTCTGAACCCTTAGCACCTTTGGGTCCATCTTACTTGGCCTGTAGCTGTGCATTCCTGAATCCCCTGGACACCTCTGGGCCCAAGACCACTGAATGCTGTACCCTGTACTGATTCCTAAATACATCCTGACTCCTAAATACACTTCTTAAAATACACACACAAAAAAAAAAAAAGAAGTGAAGTGCACAGCCGGATGTGTGCTGTCTTGCTTTGGGGGCCTCTCCTAAGACCTACTCAGTTCTCTGACTTGACTTCTTATCAAGGAGTCAGTTTCTTCAAAGGCTCCTTTAGATTCTCCTCCAATTCTGTGATTAGTCCTCTTTTCTACTGCAGAGGAAACAGCCTTTCTTTGCTTTGACCTCACTCTCATTTGTTTTTCAGGTATCATAAGGGTGTCATTTTCCTTTAATGATGCTATACATATGCCTATAGGCTATAACCCCTGATGGTGAAAGGCACAAATTACATTTATTTGATCCAACAAATTAGAGCTATTGTCTTTTGCAGAGAGATGCAGTGTTTTTCCAAAGGATAAGATTTTAAAACAGGATGCTTCTGGTGTCACTTATCCCATTTTCTTTAAAGACCTTTCTTTTCAAGAGAGTAATGGCAAACTCTAAACTCATTTGCATCTAAGCCTGGAGCTATACATTGCCAAAGCTGTCAAATATTTTACAATAAGTATTTGTAAATATTTCCATTTCAGGTATATATTAAAAGGCTAAGTGACTCTTCTGTGAGTACATGGTAAATATTCAAGAGTCAAATAACCTACGTAACTCTGGATGACCTAGCCAATAACTTGTGAGGTATTTTTCATATTTCAAATTATTTTATGCTTGAAACAGAGCAGTTATGATGCCCATTAGGCAGTGACAAGCTCATGTCAGACACAGGGAGTGACTATAGTCAGAGTGACTATAGCTCAGATCTCCTGACCCTGCGTTCAATGTTCCTCGCTCAAGTGTCCCATGCTCAAAACTTGTTATCTGTTTTATTTTTCAGTATGTTTCTATCCTCTGAGGAAACTATGTTATATTTTGAATTTTTTTAATCTTTTGCTATGGAAGCTTTATTCAAAAAAGAAAAGCTGACTTCCAAGGGACAGCTGAGTTGGCACTTACAGTAAGGACGCAATTTATAGTCTGTCTTAGTTTTTTCAGGCTGCTATAACAGAATACCACAGACTGGGTGGCTTATAAACAATAGAAATTTATTATCACAGTTCTGGAGGCTGGGAAGTCCCCGATCAAGGCACCAGAATGATCACATTGTGCTGAAGGTTCTCTCCCTGGTTCTTACACATAGCACCTTCTCAGTGCATCCTCACTGGGTGGAAGGGGAGAGGGTTCTTTCTGAAGCTTGCACTGACTCCATTCATAAGGGCTCCACCTCATGACTTAATCACCTCCCCAAAGTGCCACCTCCTAATATCTTGGCCTTTGGGTGCTAGGATTCAACATATAAATTCGGAGGTGGAGGGTCAGGAGACACATTCAAACCACATCATAGTCCTTTGCAATCTTCTTGCTAGGCTTTTTAATGTCTATCACGTGTGGACCTCCTTATTACCATAAAAGAATTTCAGAGACATCCAGATTTATAGGCATGGGTAAAGTGCAGATTGGTATAGAAGTTACTTATATTAAAATAGGGAAAGAGCATGGAGGTGAGATAAATTGCTGCTATCCTTAGAGTGGCTGAGAAAATTGAGGTTATCTCTGGGTAAAACTGGTCCTGAAAATACTGAATCCTTTTCAAGAATGTTCAGTTGGTTACCTCTTCTCTAAGTTGGAAATTTTTATATCAAAATACATTCTTGAGGACACACAAAAGTGGGCTGAAACTCTTTTTTTTCCCCCTCAACTAGTCTTCCTGAAGTCCTTCAGATTGGGGAGACTCAGCACCAAGGGCTCCTTCCCACAGAAGTTGACCAGAAGAATACAAAGCTGACCAAACCCCTCAGGCAGAGCTGGTGAAAAATCAGATAGTGTGTGTATAGAGGCCATGGAATATCATGGGAGAAACAACAGCCCAGTCTATGCCTTTCTGTATTATATTGTGAAGGATGGAGAAGTAAAGTTGTCTGTTAAATGATAATAATAACTAAATATCTACCAAGTAGTTATGAATATCAGGTACTACACCTCTATGAGTTCTACTCTGAATTATCACATTTAATTCTCGCCCCTTGAGATAGCTACTATTATCCCAATTTTGTAGATGACAAAACTGGACACAAAGTGGTTAGGAAGGTGGCTCAAAGTCACAGTTAATATGTGATGTTGCCTGGATGTGAACCAAGTAGGTATAGCTCCAGAGGCCAGACTCCTAACCACTAGACCATCCTACTCCTCATTGTATAAGGCAACACACACACACACACACACACACACACACACACACACACAATGTGATTTCCACATGCCAATCACTGCAGTGAGGACTTTTACATGTTAGCTCACTGTGTCGCCATAATTAGCGTGGCATAATTTCATTATTTCCGTGTCCTATTTCTGTATCTAAATTTCCTAATTTCAGAAATACAAGTTTGAGATGTTTTAAACTCCCACTTTGCTAGTAGATGAGATGGATTATATAAATTGGGTAAATAATTAGGCATTTTTAAAGAGTTAAAAGTGAAATTGCCCAAAGGAATAAAAATAGATGAGAATATACACCTCACAGTGAAGGAACTTTCATACATCCCAAGTCACTAGATGAGAGGAATTCAAGACACTGGAAAGAGGAAGCTATGGAGGCAGTTTCTAATAGGAGATTAAGGAATAAATAGACAACACTGCAAAAGGTTTTGCCATAAACTTCAGAGAAAATAAATTGATAATTTCATTTTCATGCTCTAAAGTATGAATATTTGGAAGAAGACTGCTGAATTTCTATTAAAAATCAAATAGAGACAACCTCAGATGACGAGTGATCATAAATAGAAGCCTCAACTTTGCAATTTTGAACAGTGATTGTAAAAAAATCATTTCTCTCTCCCTCTCTTTCTCTTTCCCATACACACGCGCGGGCACACACACACATTTTCTCCTACATGCACAAATGAATCAATCTGCTAAGAGAGAGAGAAATGAGGGTATCCAGGGAGAGAAAGAGAAAGAGCAGAGATACCCAAGGGAGGGAGACAGAGAACGAGGCTGCAGTGGATCTGGAGGGCTTTCCACTTCCGGCCTAGCTCTCTGTGGTGTCTGACTTCACTTCCTCTTATTGGATCACTGTATCTTTTTAACATATTTCCATTTTTGCTTAAAATAATTTGAGTCGGTTTTGGTAAGCAGCAAATGATCACTGATTACAACAGAAATATATTACAAAATAAAGGCTGGCTAAGAAAACTTAAGAGAAACCCCAAGACCCACGTTCTAATTCATGTACTTCAGAAGAAACCACAAGAGTAACTTTAGATACAAGTTGATCTTATGAAGCTCTATGCAGAAATGGTTCGACTTTGACAGCCATTGTGAGTATGCTTTAGTACTTTGAGATTTACACCTGTGAACTTTCTTATGGCTTTCTGGAATATTTTTCTGTAAGCAGTGCTACTGTAAGGCACGAAGTTGTATCTTGGTGGAGTGAAAGGATTAAAAAGCTTTCTTTTTCAACAAGATTTTTTGCTAAGAAGTGACTTCAGGATTGGCCAGAATAGAGAATTCTAACAAAAACTGCAATACCTAGATATTGTTGACACAACAGTAGTCAGCGTTAACATAAATTTCAGAGAACTCAGGTCTTCTGGGAAATACATGTGGGCTGGGAAAGAAATCAAATACCTTTCACTTCTTCCAGAGTTGCTAATAGGTTTTGGTCTCAATAAATTACTGATAATGCAAAAAGAAATGTGAGCTTACCTCCAAGCACTTCCATGCGGGTATTCTGTTTGTCTCTGTGGACATTTTTTGCCTCACAAACCATCATTGGCTTGCAAGGAGCTCTTCTCAAGAAATATGAATGAATCAAAAGTGGTCTAAGAGCTACATTTTCCTCAGTTTTATGCTAAATGCAGTTGCCTGACTTCCAAATCCTGTCCGTCTAGTGTAGCTGAATCTCCCGTCTCTTTTGAAGATTGCTCCTTATGAATGGTTTAGGATGTGAAGTTTGAATGTACATGCTTGTGCCATGGCTACAAAATGACTCATTTCTATTATGAATCTACAATAAAAATTATATTTTCCCATCACACACACACACACACACACACACACACACACACACACACATCCTGATACACACAATGCTTCCATGCTGAGGGTCACCCCAGCCAGGCGACAGGAGAAATTCTTCTTTCTACCTCACCATCAGTGAAGATTTTCCTTCCTCACTTCCTGCCACACACTAACCTGTTCTCACATCCCCACCACACCCTCATACACCTCTTCATTATCCTCTTCCTCGTGCTTTCATCCTAAAACAGTGATTCCAGGCCTGCTGGAGATGTCTTCCCAAACAGTGAAAAATAAATTAGTAACCTGATGAAGGGTCTCCATTCGTACCTTTGTGTATTCAGGAAAGGAGGGAAGAGAGGTAAATTACTGACATCCCAAGTTAGAATTCTGAATGTATCCTCCAGTGGAACCAGTAATATAAATAACAATTACATCTTTAATGGGATTAGTAGTATTCTTCAGCTTCTTTCACTCATTTATTCAACAAAATATTGCTTTATTGTCTACTATATTCCAGGCACCATTCATGAGTCTGGGGATGTTACTACAAAAAACAAACAAAATCATGGACCTTTCTATGGATTGGTCTTAATACATAAGCATAATGAATAACATCAATGCCACAGGAAATTGTGTGCTAAGTTCCTGATAACCAATTTACAGCATGCAACAATCCCATCAGTCAATTAAGGAATCTCTATATATGTCAGTAACCGTGCATATATAAGTATTAATCTCTCAGTCAAACACTTAATACCCCATTTATTCATTCATACACACATAGCTAAATAAGTATAGATGGTTAGAATTCACATACTATACCACAGAAACTGGTGTTCAGACTCAAATCCTTGGTCATGATCTCGTCTCATTATTCCACAAGATATTACATCAGATTTCTGACATATGTTTTAAATCTAAAGTAAAGTTCTAAATCCAAAATACTTTTTAGGTTTCCATAAAGATAAATCATAGTTACTAAGGACATGTGCTCTGGAATCAGATAGATCTGAGTCTAAATCTTAGTAGTTCTGTTACTTTGCACAAATTATTAAACTCTCTTAGCCCTTAGATTCCGCATCTCTAAAATGAGGATAATAGTATCTATCGTATAGGGTTGACATGAGGATTAAATCAAATTAAGTAATGTATAGATCAAGCCCATCATGTCTAGTACAAGGTGAGTACTCAGAAACTTATTACTATGAAATGGTTATATTTTATCTATTTAATGAGCAAAACATCAAAAAGAATTAGTTGACCTGGAAGCCATTGAGAAACAATAGGCTTCTGTGTCCTCTTCTATGGAGAGTATATTGGAAGGTGAAAGTACACAAGTCCTATTTTGTAGCTAGGGGGTCAATTTCATTTTTCTTTTCATCTCTAATTCTCATGATTTTATTATGTCCCATGGTATGTGTTCAAATATTCTCCTCTACCATGATTTAAGGAAGCAAATGCAGTAATTCCCTGAATACAAATACAACCTCAGCCTGGGAGATCAACCAAACTGCAAAGGAGCAGTTGAAGGTGATATTTTAAAAATTAAATCTCTAAATCCATCTGAACAAACCTAGGGGACAGATATGGATCCACATGATATAAGAATTGCCAGATAACCACTCCCCATAAATAATCTCCTTGCAGGACTTGGAAATGACTTTGATTGAGAAATGGCATGTTATTTCTCACAGAAGGCTATTAGCTAAGACACCTCTTTAACATTCCTTTCATTCTCCTCTCTCCCCAGGGCAGCATTTCAATATACAATACTAGTCTGGAATTGACATTTGTTCTGAAAGGGAAATTCACTTACCTGCAGCTCTTCCTGAACAGGGTCTCGAGTGAGGAAGCAGGCACATATGCCTTTTATCCAGGAATCCATGCTTCAGTTAGCTTCCTCAGCATCTGAAAGATAAGGGAAATTTTTCCAATCACTCAGATGCCAAGCATGAAGGAATAAAATTGATCTTTAATTGACCTTCTTAGTGGAAAATTAGAACTCCCTTTCCCAATAATGAAAGTCCTTCTTAAACTTTCAAAAAGGGAGGGGGGAGTCAATTAAAACTTTAAAAACCTCAGGCAGAAAGCAAGTCCAGGTGACCACATGGTTGCAAAGTATTCCATCTAATCCAGTGTTGCCGGCCCTGGGGATGACAATTCACCAAACGGAAGAAACCTCTGCTTGGGCTTCCCTGGTGGTACACTGGTTGAGGGTCCGCCTGCTGGTGCAGGGGACACGGGTTCGTGCCCCGGTCCGGGAGGATCCCGCGTGCCGCGGAGCGGCTGGGCCTGTGAGCCATGGCCACTGGGCCTGCCTGTGCTCCGCGGTGGAAGAGGCCACAACAGTGAGAGGCCCGCATACCGCAAAAAAAAAAAAAAAAAAAAAAAAAAAAGAAACCTCTGCCTAAGTGGGAAAACATTCAGATACGAAGAGAATTCAAAGTTTCCCTGTTTTCATAAAGTTCCCTGGCCTTAAATATAAAATGCAGAGTTTCTTCTTCACCAGAACCCAAAAAATTTATCAGCCCTGTGTTCTGCCTTTCACACCACTAATTTTTTCTCCTTATTTGCATATTATTCTTAATCTGCTCAGCTTGATTTGCTAGTCTTCTAGGGCTACTTTGAAAATAGGAATTAGAGCAAACAAGGCCAATAATAATCAGGAAGTAGACATAAAATAAATACAATTGTTTTGCCTGCATCATTTCTTTATATCTTGTTTTTGAACAATCCAAGTCCACATATATATCTTTGCAAATGCTTTATATTGAAAAATATACTGCAATAGTCTTTTTGCATATCCATCTCTCATTTAACTATAAGCTCCTACTTACAAAGTCTATGCCTTATACATCTTTGTATGGCATACAATATTGTCTTGGAAATTTTGCTTCTGTTTTAAATCAATTTGCAATTAATTAAGACCTGGCATAAAATATCTATAGCCAAATTCAAGGATGAGTTTGAGTTGACATTACTTGAGATGATACCAGAAATATTTGCATAAACTTTTGAGCCTTAAAATTATATTATTTTAGGGGCTTCCCTGGTGGCGCAGTGGTTAAGAATCCGCCTGCCAATGCAGGGGACACATGTTCAAGCCCTGATCTGGGAAGATCCTACATGCCGAGGAGCAACTAAGCCTGTGCACCACAGCTAATGAGCCTGCACTCTAGAGCCCTTGTGCCACAACTACTGAGCCCGCGTGCCTAGAGTATTTAGTTGTTTTTCTGGGTTTTTATCTTGTTCCTTCATCTGGTACATATCCCTCTGCCTTTTCATCTTGTATATCTTTCTGTTAATGTGGTTTTTGTTCCACAGGCTGTAGGATTGTAGCTCTTCTTGCTTCTGCTGTCTGTCCTCTGGTGAATGAGGCTATCTAAGAGGCTTGTGCATGTTCCCTGATGGGAGGGACTGGTGGTGGGTAGAGCTGACTGTTGCTCTGGTGGACAGAGCTCAATCAAACTTAATCTGCTTGACTGCTGATGGGTGGGGCTGGGTGGGGCTGGGTTCCCTCCCTGTTGGTTGTTTGGCCTGAGGCGACCCAACACTGAAGCCTGCCTGGGCTCTTTGGTGGGGTTAATGGCAGGCTCTGGGAGGGCTCATGCCAAGGAGTACTTCCCAGAACCTCTGTTGCCAGTGTCCTTGTCCCCACAGTGAGACACAGCCACCCCCCGCCTCTGCAGGAGATCCTCCAACACTAGCAGGTAGGTCTGGTTCAGTCTCCCCTGAGGTCACTGCTCCTTCCCCTGGGTCCCGACGCGTACAATACTTTGTGTGTGCCCTCAAAGAGTGGAGTCTCTGTTTCCCCCAGTCCTGTCAAAGTCCTGCAATCAAATCCCACTAGCCTTCAAAGTTTGATCCTCTAGGAATTCCTCCTCCCATTGCCAGACCCCCAGGTTGGGAACCTGATGTGTGGCTCAGAACCTTCACTCCAGTGGGTGAACTTCTGTGGTACAAGTGTTCTCCAGTCTGTGAGTCACCCACCCAGCAGTTATGGGATTTGATTTTACTGTGATTGCACCCCTCCTACCATCTCATTGTGGCTTCTCCTTTGTGTTTGGATGTGGGGTATCACTTTTGGTGAGTTCCAGTGTCTTCCTGTCAATGACTGTCCAGCAGCTAGTTGTGAATCTGGTGTTCTTTCAAGATGGAGTGAGAGCATGTCCTTCTGCTCCTCCATCTTGGTTCCTAATCTGTATTGGCATTTTTCTTGATCATCGTGTTTAGATGTGGGCATGGCAGTGGCTTTACGAGTTAAAGTCACAACAAAGAGTGTTCTGGCCTGGCCTGTCCCACTATAAACTTTTAATAGATTGCAAGCCTCATTACTCCAAATTAATACCCAGCACTTCTCAACCAGCTTTATTACCACCTACAAAATTCTACCTTGTCTGATTCCCATAGAATAGTCAAATGCTGTTCCAGTCCAAATCCAGCTACCTTACTTTCCCTTCCTGGTAAAGATGAATTCCATGACTATTTAACCATTGTCCAATACTCTATTATATACTCGAAAGTTGCTAAGAGAGTAGATGTTAAATGTCCTCACCACTGTAGAACAAAACGAAAATGACAAACACTTATGTCAAGGACAAAAATGGAGACAGTCAACACAGGAACATAAAGGAATATTAACCAAACTTTACAGAAATTTATAGTTCTTCTCAGAAATCATCAGAGGACACCAACCAATCCCCAAACACCAAATCTGTTCACACCAATCTCAGAACTTCTTTGTTCCCATGACTCAGCAACGCTGATCCAAATAGGGAAGAAAATCAGCTGAAAAAGCCAAATAACTTTTACATTTACCTCACAAAAAACCCTGCAGCTGTGAGCAACTTGAAACTCATTGGTACCACAGCCTTGAGTTTCCTGGCTTGCAGGTCAAAAGCCTTGCAATAAACTCATCTTTCTGAAACCAAAAGTGGGGTTCTGCTGCTCACCACTCAAAAGCCAATGAAGAGGCCAGGTTGGTGGAAAGTTTCCTTTGTTTTGGATGCCAACAACAGTGGGGGAGGGGCATGCTTCTGTCCAAATGCCAACTCCCCACACTGTCAATCAGTGGGCAAGAGCTTTTGTAGAAGGAGGTAGGGGGCTCCGTGCAGAAACGGCACAGTCAGCTCTGACCGTCATCTTGAAGTTGGTCATCGGGGGTCTAATCAGCAACATCTTGATCGTTTTAAGTACAATTAATCTTCAGTTCCAGGGTCAGTTTGTTTCCATTTCCTTGAGGCCAGTTCTTGGAATTGTGGCAGCTAATGTCATGGCTATAATCTGGGCAACATGTGGTTAACTTCTTCCATGTGGTGGGGATTTCATTACCTATAAGACAGCTCACAGGATATGGCCCAGAATATTAGTCAAGCAGCTAAAGGTCTTTGACTTTGCTTAATGACTAAACTATTATTATCTAGTCTTGTTGGACTGCTTTCCTGTGTTTCTGCATTTTCTAACTTCTCTGATTAAAATTACCTTTGGCTAAAGTTTTTCCACAGACAAAAGGCAGGTGGAGGACATGGGAGGCAAGGACCATAGGATCCTGCTCCCTTTCATTTCCACTTTATTTTAGTCAGTATGCAGAGTTTGGTTTTTGACACCACAAAAAAGAAATGGTTATTAAATTTTGTGTTGTGATGGAGGTGTTCCCTAACACTATGGTGGTAATCATTTTGTAATATATAAGTGTATCAAATCAGCACGTTGTACACTTTAAAATTACACAGTTTTATACGTCAATTATATCTCAACAAAGCTGGGGGAAAATAATAAATCAAAATTAGCAGTTGTCTATGATGCCCCATCCTGACTCAATTAATGTTCTCCTAGAAGCCCCATTGGTTGATGACACATATCATAAAAATAATCAATATATATTTTGTGCTGGACATTCTCTTTACAGAACCTATTTATTTAAAGTTTTAAGTGAACATCTTTGCTGATAATAGATATGACTTAGAAATTGGTCATGACTGCAGCTTTGTTGAGTTCCAAGAAACAACATCTAAGACTGAAATTTGTTTGTGTAGAGCAGTTATTAGGGTGTATACTTGGGCTCAACACCTTTGAAGCAGAATTGGACAGAGAATAAGGTTGGGCTGTGGTACAGTCTCAACCAAGGGCTCTGGTGACTCTATACAGACTCTAAAGCTGGAACGGCCTGTCAGAATTGTCTTCCATTACATCAAGAAGGTAGGGCATTTTACTCTGAATCAATCAGTCACTGGATGTAGACCTCCCCTGAGGAGAGAGCATAAACTTGGGTGAAACAGTTGGAGAGAAAAATTTCCAAGAAGAGCTGATGACTGGGGGACCAAGTCCATCAGTCCTGAAGGGGATGCAGGCATCATGTCAGTTTCCACTACAGGCATGGTGTGAAAACAGAGAAGTTTTTTAACTTCCTGAGATGCCCCAACATGAGGAAGAAACAAATAATGTTTTAGAGGCAGTCCAACATACAAAGGGAATCCTAGTTATGCACTTCTGAAGCTAAAGGGGGTTACTCCATCCAGAAACCACTATGCACAAAAGTACCCTTTATTGATTTTGTTACTCTTGGTGTCAAAAGAAAGTTTCCCCTATGGTTTCATGAATCCATACTTAAATAAGAAGTACTTATTCAATTATAATAATCTGTCCCTATAGGAAAGAAAAGGTATCTCAGCACTGTCTCAACACAGCAAGGGATCTGTACATTCCCAGGATGTTTACTCAGTGGCACCCAAGTGAATGTCCAGCACTTTAGTGCACATGCTACATAAATCACCCGTAGCAACAAAGGCAAACTGGTCCAAACTGTTCAAAAATATTAGCAGGGAAATTTCCCATGAGAGACTTAATAGGTGACCAAATATTGCCTTTTCTATAATTATCATAACCCAGAAAAAATCTATAAAGGTAGGGCATGACTTACAACTACACCTCAAGGGTAATTTGAGCATTTACAAATGGATTTCATTTAGTTGCCCAAATCACAAAGCTTTAAGTAAGTTTTAGTAATAATTTTAAGTTTTCTGGTTAGATTGAAGTTTTCCTTGATGAAAGTCTAACATTTTAACTTTTGGCAGGGAGGAAGTTGTATATTTTTTTTATTCTCCTTTTCACAGGTGAACTGCTCAAGAAGCTATATGAGTCTTCCTTTAAAACAAAACTGTCACTTACCTATAAGCCTCAAAGCCCTGGATAGGTAAAATGAATTAATGATATTTTTAATTTTTTACATTTTTATTTTTTAAAAATCCTAATTTATAGCAAAGAACAGTTAAATTAACTCCTGTATACACTTTACCTACATCCGCTAATTCTTAACATTTTACACATTTGCTCTATATCTCTCTCCTTCTTTCTTTTCCTCTCTTTATATATATTATATATTCATATAAATAATGAAATAATTATTATTACTAATGCTAAACTATTTGAAATTTAGCTGCAGATATCATGACCCTTTATTCCTAAATATTTCTGTTTATCCCCTAAGAATAGAAACATTCTCTTACAAAACCACAGTATAGTCACTGAATTCAGAAAACCCAATATTCTTATAATATCATAGTATAGTATATTAATTACCTCCTAATGTCCTTTATATACTTTTTTTCTTGATCCAGAATTCAATCCAGGATCACCCATTGCAATTAGTTGCAATGTCTCTTTAGTTTATCTAGAGCAGTTTCTCACCTGTCTTTGCCTTTGTGACACTGATATTTTTTAAGAACACAGGCTAGTTGTTTTATGGACTCTCCATCAACACAGGCTTTTTGATGTTCTGTCACAGTTAGTTTTTGCATGTTTGTCAGGAATACCAAGTAACCGATGTTGTGTCCTTAGTGTAACACATCAAGAAGCACATGACATTAGTTTATCACAGTACTAGTGATGTTAGATTCAATCACTTGGTTTAGATGGCTCCCACAAGTTTTCTCCATGTAAAATTATCAATATACCCTTTGTAATTAATAAGTAATCTCGGGGGGTGGGGGGAATAAGTAATGTGTGGGGAAATACTCTGAGACAGTTTAATTATCTGTCCCTCATCAAACTTTCACCTAATGGTGTTAGCATTTATTAATGATTCTTGCCTAAGTCACTTATCACTATGGTGGTTGCAGAATGGTGAATTTTTTTTTCCCAGCTCTCTTTCTTTCTACATTTATTATATAACATTCTATGATAAAGAGGAGCTTTTTATTTAATGGGTTCTCATCCATTACTGCTATATTTGTGTTGATGATAACATTGTCCAATTGAGAGCCCTTCAAACTGGCTCCTGTGTCATTTTTACAATGTCATTTTTTTTTAGAACTTCCTTACTTTTTGACACAATGAAGTGCTTCAGACTCATCTTGAATTTTTTTCTGTCCCAGCTGTGGAATCAACCATTTCTCCAAGCTCTTCAGAAACCACTACATGGTTTAAGTCTACCTAGAGTGTTTGTTCTCTACAATTATATCTATAAATTTATGTACCCTCAACACGTATGCTTAGGGGATCTTTCTTCCTATGTATCTATATTGTACTCCCATGCCGACTACATGAAAAGGGTACAACATGTACCCTTAGGGGATCTTTCTTCCTATGTATCTAGATCGTACTCCCATACTGACTACATCATCCTGCCCTAGTTCTTTTTAGTTCCTTTTATCTTTATGTCCTCTTGATATACACACAAGGGATTACTTTTCCTGTATAATTAGATGGGCATACTATGCTAATGACATCAAAAATGACCTACACTTTGAGAAAATCATACTGCCTTCCTTAGGATTCATAACAAATCCCTCTTCTCATAATTTTGATGGGGAGCCTTTCATGGTAACTTATCAGAAATGATTCAAGACACCAGAAATCATGAGGATTTCTTCTTCAGACTGAAATATGTGATCCATGGAAGTGGAATCATTAATTTTTTAAAGGGGGTGGAAATAGGCACATAGTTTTTAAGGTTGAGCAAACTGATCCATTGGACTTATACTCCTGGTTGATTCTAGGCCAATTAAGAACTAGGTACAAGAGATTAGTTCAATGGTGGAGTAGAAGGACGTGCTCTCACGCCCTCTTTGAGAACACTGGAATGACAACTAACTGCTGAGCAATCATCGACAGGAATACACTGGAACTCACCAAATAAGATATCCCACATCGAAAGACAAAGAAGAAGCCACAATGAATGGTAGGAGGGGCACATTCGCAATAAGATCAAATCCCATAACTGCTGAGGGGGTGACTCACAAACTGGAGAACACTTATACCACAGAAGTCCACCCACTGGAGTGAAGGTTCTGAGTCCCACGTCAGGCTTCCCAATATGGGGGTCCAGCAACGAGAGGAGGAATTCCTAGAGAACCAGACTTTGAAGGCTAGCAGGATTTGATTGCAGGACTTCAACAGGACTAGGAGAAACAGAGACCCCATTCTTGGAGGGCACACAAAAAGTAGTGTGTGCTTCGGGGCTCAGGGGAAGGAGCAGTGACCACATAGGACTGAACCAGACCTACCTGCTGGTGTTGGAGGATCTCCTGCAGAGGCAGGGGGTGACTCTGTTTCACCAGGAGGGCAAGGACACTGGCAGCAGAAGTTCTGGGAACTACTCCTTGGTGTGAGCCCTCCCGGAGTCTGCCATTAGCACCACCAAGGAGCCTGGGTATGTTCCAGTATTGGGTCGCCTCAGGCCAAACAACCAAGAGGGAAGGAACCCAGCACCACCCATCAGCAGACAAGCAGAATAAACTTTAGGTGAGCTCTGCCCACTAGAGCAACAGCCAGCTCTACCCACCACCAGTCCCTCCCATTAGGAAACTTGCACAAGCCTCTTAGAGACCTCATCCACAAAAGGGCAGAAAGCAGAAACAAGAAGAACTACAATCCTGCAGCCTGTAGAACAAAATCCACATTCACAGAAAGATATACAAGATGAAAAGGCAGAGAGCTATGTACCAGATGAAGGAACAAGATAAAACCCCAGAAAAACAACTAAATGAAGTGGAGATAGGCAACCATCTAGAAAAAAGAATTCAGAATAATGATAGTGAAGATGATCCAGGACCTTGGGAAAAAAATGGAGGCAAAGATCGAGAAGATGCAAGAAACGTTTAACAAAGACCTAGAAGAATTAAAGAACAAACAAACAGAGATGAACAATACAATAACTGAAATGAAAAATACACTAGAAGGAATCAATAGCAGAATAACTGAGGCAGAAGAAAGGATAAGTGACCTGGAAGACAGAATGATGGAATTCACTGCAATGGAACAGAATAAAGAGAAAACAATGAAAAGAAATGAAGACAGCCTAAGAGACCTCTGAGACAACATTAAAAGCAACAACATTCACATTATAGGGGTCCCAGAAGGAGAAGAGAGAAAGAAAGGACCCGAGAAAATATTTGAAGAGATTATAGTCAAAAAATTCCCTAACATGGGAAAGGAAATAGCCACCCAAGTCCAGGAAGTGCAGAGAGTCCCATACAGGATAAACCCAAGAAGAAACATGCCGAGACACATAGTAATCAAATTGGCAAAAATTAAAGACAAAGAAAAAATTTGAAAGCAGCAAGGGAAAACTGACAAATAACATACAGGGGAACTCCCATAAGGTTAACAGCTGATTTCTCAGCAGAAATTCTACAAGCCAAAAGGGAGTAGCATGATATACTTACAGTGATGAAAGAGAAGAACCTACAACCAAACTTACTCTATCCAGCAAGGATCTCATTCAAATTAGATGGAGAAATCAAAAGCTTTACAGACAAGCACAAGCTAAGAGAATTCAGCACCACCTAGCACAAACACATGGAGGCTAAACAATACGTTACTAAATAATGATGAGATCACTGAAGAAATCAAAGATGAAATAAAAAAATACCTAGAGACAAATGACAATGAAAACATGATGATCCGAAACTTATGGGACGCAGCAAAAGAGTTCTACGAGGGAAGTTTATAGCTATACAAGCCTACCTCAAGAAAGAAGGAAAATCTCAAATAAACAATTTAACCTTACACCTAAAGGAACTAGAGAAAGAAGAACAAACAAAATCCAAAGTCAGCAGAAGGAAAGAAATCATAAAGATCAGAGCAGAAATAAATGAAATAGAAACAAAGAAACAATGGCAAATATCAATAAAATTAAAAGCTGGTTCTTTGAGAAGATAAACAAAATTGATAACCCATTAGCCATACTCATCAAGAAAAAGAGGGAGAGGACTCAAATCAATAAAATTAGAAATGAAAAAGGAGAAGTTACAACAGACACCACAGAAATACAAAGCATCCTAAGAGACTACTACAAGCAAGTCTATGCCAATAAAATGGACAACCTGGAAGAAATGGACAAATTCTTAGAAAGGTATAATCTTCCAAGACTGAACCACGAAGAAATAGAAAATATGAATAGACCAATCACAAGTAACGAGATTGAAACTGTGGTTAAAAATCTTCCAACAAACAAAAGTCCAGGACCAGATGGCTTCACAGGTGAGTTCTATCAAATATTTAAAGAATAGCTAACACCC
This sequence comes from Neophocaena asiaeorientalis asiaeorientalis, assembly GCF_003031525.2. Classification (NCBI taxonomy): domain Eukaryota; kingdom Metazoa; phylum Chordata; class Mammalia; order Artiodactyla; family Phocoenidae; genus Neophocaena; species Neophocaena asiaeorientalis. Next base: position 6,294,909 of record NW_020172369.1, on the reverse strand, counting down.
ATCTTTCTCAAACTTTTCCAAAAAATGCAGAGGAAGGGACGCTCCCAAACTCATTCTATCAGGCCACCATCACCCTGATACCAAAACCAGAAAAAGATACCACAAAAAAAGAAAATTACAGACCAATATCACTGATGAATATAAATGCAAAAATCCTCAACAAAATACTAGCAAACAGAATCCGACAACACATTAAAAGTCTCATACCCCATGATCAAGTGAGATTTATCCCAGGGATGCAAGGATTCTTCAATATACACAAATCATTCAACGTGATAAACCATATTTAAAAATTGAAGAAGAAAAACATATGATCTTCACAATAGATGCAGAAAAAGCCTTTGAGAAAACTCAACACCCATTTATGAAAAAAACTCTTCAGAAAGTGGGCATAGAGGGAACCTACCTCAATATAATAAAGGCCATATACAACAAACCCACAGCAAACATCACTCTCAATGGTGAAAAACTGAAACTGTTTCCTCTAAGATCAGGAACAAGACAAGGATGTCCACTCTCACCACTATTATTCAACATAGTTTTGGAAGTTCTAGCCATGGCAATCAGAGAAGAAAAAGAAATAAAAGTAATACAAATCGGGAAAGAAGAAGGAAAATTGTCACTGTTTGCAGATGACATGATACTATACATAGAGAATCCTAAAGACGCCACCAGAAAACTACTAGAGCTAACCAATGAATTTGGTAATGTTGCAGGATACAAAGTTCATGCACAGAAATCTCTTGCATTCCTATAAACTAATGATGAAAAATCTGAAAGAGAAATTAAGGAAACACTCCCAATTACCACTGCAACAAAAAGAATAAAATACCTAGGAATAAACCTACCTAGGGAGACAAAAGACCTGTATGCGGAAAATTATAAGACACTGATGAAAGAAATTAAAGATGATACCAAGATGGAAAGATATACTATGTCCTTGAATTGGAAGAATCAACATTGTGAAAATGACTATACTACCCAAAGCAATCTACAGATTCAATGCAATCCCTATCAAATTACCAATGGCATTTATTACAGAACTAGAACAAAAATCTTAGAATTTGTGTGGAGACACAAAAGACCCCGAATAGCCAAAACAGTCTTCAGAGAAAACAACGGAGTGGAGGAATCAGACTCCCTGATTTCAGACTATACTACAAAGCTACAGTAATCAAGACAATATGGTACTGGCACAAAAACAGAATTATAGATCAATGGAACAGGATAGAAAGCCCAGAGATAAACCCACACACCTATGGTCAACTGATCTATGACAAAGGAGG
>NW_020172369.1:6292896-6293572 GCF_003031525.2 Neophocaena asiaeorientalis asiaeorientalis | reverse complement strand
TTCAAAGCTTTTGCACAGCAAAGGAAACCATAAACAAGACAAAAAGACAACCCACAGAATGGGAGAAAATATTTGCAAACAAATCAACGGACAAAGGACTAATCTTCAAAATATATAAACAGCTCATGCAGCTCAATATTAAACAAACAAACAACTCTATCCAAAAACGGGGAGAAGACTTAAATAGACATTTCTCCAAAGAAGACATACAGATACCCAAGAGGCACATGAAAAGATGTTGGCAGAAACTGAGACACAGATATAGAGAACAAATGTATGGACACCAAGGGGGGAAAGCGGCAGGGAGTGGGGTAGGGTGGTGAATTGGGAGATTGGGATTGACATGTATACACTAATATGTATAAAATGGTTGACTAATAAGAATGGTTGACTAATAAGAACCGTATAAATAAATAAATAAATTTATATTTTAAAAAAACTAGGTACAAATAGTGGGATTCCAAATATTTCTTTTGATATTTATGATTCATCTTGCCTTTTCTACTGAAAGATATGCAGGTGCTTAAAAATTACCACAGTGCCAATATGCCAGGCTGACGCTCAGCTGATGTTACTACATCAAAAAGAATGGGCTTCCCTGGTGGCACAGTGGTTGAGAGTCTGCCTGCCGATGCAAGGGACATGGGTTCGTGCCCCGGTCTGGGAGATCCCACAT
>NW_020172369.1:6167479-6292618 GCF_003031525.2 Neophocaena asiaeorientalis asiaeorientalis | reverse complement strand
ACAAAAAAAAAAAAAAAAAAAAAAAAAAAAGAAGAAGACTGAAGCCATTATGGCTCACTCAGCTGACTTTGACCAAAATGAGAACAAAGTTATGCTAATAGAGAAATGTTACAGTCTTACCTTAATGAAGGAGCGGAGTTCAGCAGAAGTCCAGCCAAGAGTTCAGCAAAAGCCATACCCAGAAATAAGACAATCACTTTCAGTCACAGGATTTCTCAGAAAACTCATAAATAACTAAAGTTGCCTTCCCTGCCAGTCCCTGATGAATGCCACCTTGCTTCAAGGAAAATGTTCCCCCTGATAAATTTTAACTAATAAATTTTAACTAACCACCTTGCCCATGGACCAAAAATAATATTTCACTGTTCCTCTGATGCTGTGGTTTTTGCTTTTATAAACCATTCGTTGCCTCAGTTCCATGATTGATCTTCATCACATGTGAATAAATATCAGCTATGCTTTTAATTAAACTGAATACATCCGAGTTATTCTTTGACAAGATGATCCTGTATCTAATCAAGACTTGAAATTTGACTTCCATTTACAGGAAACTCAGTAAAAAGTTAAGTGACCAACTTACCTGCAGAATGTAAAATAGTTCATAGGAAAATTGACCCAGTTTCTGCAATAACTCAATGGCAGGAATTTTTTAAATGAAGGGATGTCTGCTGCAGATTAAAAGAGATTTGAGAAACATAAAACAGAATAGAATGTGTGCACCATATTTAGGTACCATTTCAAAAAAATAAACTGTAAAAAAGCATTTTCAAAACCATCGTGAAAATGTGATTATGAGCCAGGTATTAGATGTTACCAATGAATTACTAAAATTGTTAAGTGTGACAATAGAATTGTATTTATGTAAGAAAAGGTGCATATGTTTTAGAGATACCTACTTAAATATGTAAGAGCAAATTTAAATAATGTCTATTTCCTCTTAAAGATTTCAACAAAGGTGGAAAAAATAAAGAAAAATTTAAAAATAGAAGCAAGGAAATCTTGATAGTTTTTTAACTTGATTGATATGAGTTCATTAATTGTTCTCTCTTCCTTTGGGTCCATTTCAAATTGTTCATCACAAAAATATTCTTAGTAAATATTCTTAATTTTGATAATATAAGATGTGTGCACAAGTTTTTGAAACCGTTTTTCCAAAAGAAGACATTTCCTGCATATTCTAAATAAACCCAAAGAGGAAAACTGTAGGCACCATTTGCTACCTAATCTGTACATTTCTCCCTTGTCGCTGACCTGAATTCCTGAAAAGTTAGCTGTAATTAGTCACCCTATGATTAAGGAAGCAACTGAAGAAAAAAAGAGGAAGAAGGAAGAGTCCATGAAGGTATGAAAAGATGGGCTTCCCTGGTGGCGCAGTGGTTGAGAGTCCGCCTGCCGATGCAGGGGACACGGGTTCGTGCCCCAGTCCAGAAAGATCCCACATGCCGTGGAGCGGCTGGGCCTGTGAGCCATGGTTCTACTGTCTATAGCAGAGCTCAAGGCTAATGTTACTGTCAAACTGAATTTTTTATGAAATCACTTTTTAAAAATTCTACCTATATCTATTAATTCAATTCCATCTCATAATAAAGCAGGATGGGGTGGGGAAGTTCAGAGGGTTAGAGAATGTGTTAATAAATGATTAGTGGAAAAGTATCTTTGGAAGGCTGTACAATCAATTGCTTTTGCTTTTCTCTTTCCTAATTCCCCCTCCTCGTCCTTCCAGATGCGACTTAAATAAAACAAAGTTCTTAGGCAACTAATGTTAACTGTATGTATAGTGCAATGTTTATGGTGGGGCTTCTGTTTAAAAAATAAAATAGAATAAGCCCTGTGGGATAAATGCAGTGAGTCATACTTCTAGGTTTCTCTTCCAAACACTTCAATATTGCCTCTGTTGTGTTCTCACTCGAGTGTTGAAAGCTAAAATGATGAGTGGAATCCCAAGGGGAATCAGCTTCCCAGCTTCAGTGGTGTCCACCGAATGTTCTCCTCGGACTGAAGTTGTAAGTCAACACACAGAAAGAAGGAAAACATTACAGTAGTTGCTGTCAAGATAGCAAATAGTTTTTCAACATTACCAATTTAATGTAGGGATTCAACTTATTAAATGTTCATTAAGTCTTTCTTATGATTAGTGCAAGTTCATTTCCAGAAAAGTTCAATTATAAAATCGTCAATAATACTTATGAATTTCAATAAGTCATTTTGCTTCTGGGTAAATTATTCTTATTACTAATATGTGCAAGTCCCATTTGGACATAAAGAAAACCCCAGGGATAAGAAATGAGATAATAATTAACTAAGCATTCTTCATTTTTAATAACTAACCTAAGAGGAAAATAATGATATGTTCATTCACCACTGCAGAATCAACCAGAACTTACTGAACGATGTAGATTTCATTGTTAATAGAGAACACTAACTCCCTCCTTGAAATGATTTTCCTTTTAAATAAACCATATTGGATGGTTCTATTAAAGAACATCACTACAAACAATAAATGCTGGAGAGGATGTGGAGAAAAGGGAGCCCTCCTACACTGTTGGCGGGAATGTAAATTGGTACAGCCACTATGGAGACTCCTTAAAAAACTAAAAATAGAACTACCATATGACCCAGCAATCCCACTACTGGGCATACATCCTGAGAAAAACATGGTTCAAAAGGATACATGCACCCCAGAGTTCATTGCAGCACTATTTACAATAGCCAAAATATGGAAGCAACCTAAATGCCTAGCGACAAATGAATGGATAAAGATGAGGTACATATATCCAATGGAATATTACTCAGCCATAAAAAAGAACAAAATAATGCCATTTGCAGCAACCTGGATGGACATGGAGATTATCATACTAAGTGAAGTAAGTCAGACAGAGAAAGACAAATATCATATGATATCGCTTATATGTGGAATCTAGGATAATCGATACAAATAAACTTATTTACAAAATAGAAACAATCTCACAGATGTAGAGAATGAATTGATGGTTACCAGGGGGGAAAGCTTGGGGGAGGGATAGATTGGGAGTTTGACATTGACATATACACACTGCTATTTTTAAAATAGATAACCAACAATGACCTACTGTATAGCACAGGGGAACTCTGCTCAATATTTTGTAATAACCTAAATGGGAAAAGAAATTCAAAATGATAGATACATGTATATGTATAACTGAATCATTTTGCTGTACGCCTCAAACTAACACAACATTGTAAGTCAACTATACTCCAATATAAAATAAAAATTTTAAATAAAACAAAAACAAAAAATAAATACATGATAAAGGACATCGGGTCCTTTTATTTTTCATTAACCTATAAGGGTTTAAATGTGGCAAAATGATTAAAATGTTAATCAGTTAACTTTTTTCATGTGTTTGTGTTACTCTTTTAGGTGCATCTCTAGATATTTTCAGCTTTTACTGCATTTCCAATCCCCTAAAAAAATTCTATGCCTTTTTTTTCTTTTTCATAAACTTCTTTTGTAATCAACTGAGGTCAGATCAAAACAATTAATTCAATTCTAGCAATATTTTTCATATCTCACTAACTTTTAATAATTACTTTAAGATTCCTTCCCAGACCCTTGATTATTATTAGCAGAAAATCACATGACTGTATTAGATGACATCAGCTAATCCTCCAAAGCAACTGCTCCTCTACAGTTTGGAAAGAAACCAACACCTCATGCCTCCTTGCAGAGATAATACACAATACACCACCGAAAGCCACAGTAATTAAAATCTCTGTTAGCACGCCTTTGATTTCCACAACTTGCTCTTACTGCTGTTAAAGATTTTTAAAACTACCAAGGATCTTCTACTGACATGAGCTTTATCCCCTTAAGTCCTTTTGGGAATGGGGCAGGATATAAATAAAGAAACAATAGTAAACAGCTTAGTACCTGCTCCCAAGATGAGCTAAGCAAAGAAGGGCTGTTAGAAGCATCGCTATGGTTTCACTGGGTTCAGTCATCTTGATTTATTTTCAACAGTGTTGAAAATTGTTGTTGCTGTTATTATTTCACATGCATTTATTGACCATCTACCATGTGAATCATGAAGCCAAGCACTAAAAGGGATATAAAGATATACACTACCCAGTCCCTACCTGTAAAAATGTTAATTGTATTAAAAACCATAAACATCGTAGCCATAATTTATTAAACATTCATGGTGATTTAGGCAGTTTACACATGGTAACCCTTCAGCCTATCCCAAATTCTGTAATATAGGAATTGTTGTCCTTATTTACATTGTACAGATCTAGTACCTATTCTTTAATTTTGGCATCCACCATCCTCATCAAAACCATTTGCTTCACGAGCAGCTGCATGGCACAGGGAGCTCAGCTCGGTGCTTTGTGACCACCTAGAGGGGTGGGATAGGGAGGGTGGGAGGGAGGGAGACGCAAGAGGGAGGAGATATGGGGACATATGTATATGTATAACTGATTCACTTTGTTATAAAGCAGAAACTAACACACCATTGTAAAGCAATTATACTCCAATAAAGATGTTTTTAAAAAACAACAAAAAAAAAACATTTGCTTCATGGAAAGCTGATTCTCATCTTCAGACCTCTGGGACCTGCTCAATCTCTATAGTTAGATGAGCTGACAAATCCCCTTCTATTATCAAAGCTAGTTTGCATTGTTTTTTCTATTCTTTGCAACCAAAAGCACTCTAACTGATACACAGGATAATATTCATCCTTCAAAATTAATAACATTTTCTTAAGAAGGTGGGGGTTATAGCTTCCTTTATTTTATAATTTTTTAGACACTAAGGAGAAGCTTAGCTGATTTCATAATATAAAAACCTGAAATGTCATTAAATAAATATTTGCTGTATGAATGAACTGAACAAATGAATGAATAATGATTAAACTATTGAATATGAGATAATTTCTCTGTCCCTATTTTGCCCCTACCCCATCAGGCTAAGATGCATGATTGACATTGTTATGTTAAAAGAACATAAATATATAACAATAATTGATGTAACTCAGCTCTTTGAATTTATTTAGTTTTTCTTAGGCAGTTGATGATAGCCCCAGCTTGACATTATTTGAAAATCATACATAACGGGGGTTAAGTAGCTAGCACCTAGAAAGTCAGAAATAGATAAGAGTCACCCATCTAACACTTGCCCCTGTGAATACTGACCTCCATCTCACATTCCTATACATCAGTAAGTAATGTTCCCAGAGAGTGAGAGATTAGACCATAAAATGTGTGTTTTGTTTTGTTTTACTCACAGTGATCAAAAGTGCAATAGATCTTGTTCAACTGTTAATGGTGGTTGTTAAAGACATTAATGCCATGACTTAGGGACCTTTTTCTCCAAGGAAGCTAAAGAATGGGTAGTAATGACACATAGCCTGAGGGGAAAGGGTGTGGTGGGGAGAAGAGGAATACTTTAAAGATATTAATCACACAGACATACTGAAGATCCCTCATCTCACGATTGGAAACTACTCCACTGAGAGGGAATTAGCTCTCACATTTAAAGTGGGAAGTGACTATAGAGAGGGAGAAAAGGGCTGTTTATTTCCAGACGCTGCCAAATTCCATATTGCTCTCTTGCTGTGTCATAGTCACAGACCTGTACAATGACAGGAAACATAATTTCTAATCTTCCTGTTCAAGAAATGATTTTATTGATCTCCACTTTATCTTTTATTTTTCCTATGATTCAGCAGGTTAGAACTGCTCCAGCTCCTGTAGCTTTCTATCATTCAGCAAGATGTCCATGGAGTTAAAATGTCTTACAAGTTAATAGGAGGTGAAGAAATTTATTTCAGCACCAAGGAGAGTACCCTGTTATTTTCAAATGGTTTTATGCATTCAAAACTACATATTACTCATGAGGCTAGAAAGAAATTTTGAAAGGTGGTTTGACAGAAAGCTGCTAAGAACTTATTTCATTCATGAGAAAAATTCTAATCATTTCTATAAAATTAAAAACTTGCCACTTTTGTACCTGTACATGATTTCAACAATGCACTATTCTTTTAGCTTCAAAATGCAATGGGATTCGAGATTATTTGTCTATTTTTCAAATGTCAAAACCACAGATTCTGGATGGACTTAGATTGCAGGAAGTTTCAGTGAAGTCACAGAAGAGTTAAATTAACAGTGATGTTCCATGATGCAGCTAGAGATTATCATACTAAATGAAGTAAGTCCAAAAGACAAATACAATATGACATCACATATATGGAATCTAAAATATGACACAAATGAACCTATCTATGAAACAGAAACAGAATCAGGGACATAGAGAATAGACTCGTGGTTGCCAAGGCGGAGGATCATGGGAGAGGGTAGGAGTGGGAGTTTGGGATTAGAAGATGAAAACTGGTATATATAGAACAGATAAACAACAAGGTCCTATTGTATAGCACAAGGAACTATATTCGATATCCTGTGATACACCGGTCAGAATGGCCATCATCAAACAATCTACAAGCAATAAATGCTGGAGAGGGTGTGGAGAAAAGGGAACCTTCTTGCACTGCTGGTGGGAACGTTAGCAGTAATTAAAACAACATTGTAATTCAACTATACTTCAATAAAAAATAAATTAAAAAAAAAAAGCTCCATGAGAACAAGTCCTAAAATCTTTCTCACTGCTGTATCCTCAGAGCTTGGCTCATGGTAAATGCTCAATGAATATTCATGTCAGTCAAGTGAGAAAGAATGAATTAATGAATGGCATTCATTAAGTGAGTAGGAAGGAATTAAGGAATACCTTGTTTGTAATGAATCACTTTCTGCAACTGGTCTCAGAGATCCTCACATTGCTCAGCCTGAAACATGGACACATCTTGCTTTGCCCTGTATCAATGGTGCTCTGGATCTCAGAAAAAATCATGCCCCAGATCATGCCTCTCAGCTCCATTAAGCTTTCAGTGTAAAGGGTTCTCCTTAGAGCCCTGGAAGGGTCACTGAGGTTTCTATCCATGTAATCCTACATCTCCAGGGTAGCATGGCATCCACCCACCTGTGGCTCGTCCAATGCTCAAGCCAACCAGTCAGGTTGGTTCTGCCCTGTTACCAGTCGGACAGGACCCAGTCACAGGAGGCTAACTCTCATCCTTTTCCACAAAGTCCCCAGGTAGACCATAACTACTTGTCCTTATTCCCAAGCAACCCAGGCAGCCCCTTCCTTCTGTGCCAAAAGTAGAAAATATCAGGCCTTGCTCTACTGAGAGATCCTCAAGAGTCCAGCGACATCTTAGTTCAGATGTGCTAGGAGACAAAGGACAATAGTGCAGTTCTCCTCTGAGTTACCACCATAGCCAGACATGAGGTCACCCTGAGAGACTAGAATCTACCAGAGACATGGCCAAAGGTGAAAGAGGAAACATGAACGAGTAAAAACAGTGTTGAAACAAATGTTTCTGACAGTCAGCATGGCATGAAGACTTCTCAGGCCTCTGAATCCCTTTCCTTGTTTTATGTCTATTTGTTCAATGAAACACGTGCAAATCAAGTCAAGCCTCCTGGCTCCCAGGTAGGTACAGCCCAGTTCTTAGCTCCTAGAAGGATTCTGGGCTAAGGCTCCACTCTACTTGGACTGTACTATCAGGCCCCCAAAACGGGGGGAGCTGGCAGGGAAGGACTGATTTCCATTTCAAACTGCATTCTGGTACTTTGTACTCCAGCACCATTGGCCGATCAATATTTAATGCTTGGAGATTCTGACTCTGCGGGAGTCATGTCAGGGGACCTTGGGAGCCAATCTGCTTGAGCTTCTGAGTGATAATTATTCATGGGCTCCTGCCTCTTCTTGCTCTTTCTCTCGCACGGTCCCACTCTGCAGACTCAGTGCCTTATTCAGTCTTCTCTCTCGCTCTCTCCGCTGCTGTAGCTGGACCCTCCGCCTTCGCCAACGCTCAGCATCTGCACATCCCTACAATGGCTAAAACAGCAATGGGTAAGGCATCGCGCCTCGTTCTTCCTCGGCTCGACCTGGAGCCCACCTCTCACCCTCTCTCTTACAGCTTGGAAGACATTCGGAGATATTTTATAGAGAAAAAGTCATTACTGTTAACATAGCAATCGGGAAGGATGGAGGCCGCTCTGGGGTTTGAGGGAGGGCAAAAAGGGGATCCTTGAAAATCTAAAGCTAAGGATTTTTTTTTAAAGGTGGAAGAAGGTAAGTTGCCGTCCCATGGGTAGCGAATTTATTCTGTTTCCATATTTAAAATTAGGGCTCAGTCGTGGGGGGGAGGGGTCTACTCGAACTGTATGCCTTAAATGGGGTTAAGGGACATTTTGGAAAGTGCTTTGTAACATCCTTTATTTCTTCTCTAGTTAAAAAAAAGAAAAGAAAAGAAAGAAAATAGGGGAGAGAAAAGGGGGCGGGAGAAAGGAAAAAGAAAAATGCAAAGTCAAAGCGGTCCCATCTAGGCTGTTTGAAAGATGGGTGGAGACGAGGGAGGCGGGAGAACCGGGCAAATGTATCGCATTGTCTGGTCGGAAAAACTGATGGTCCTGGGGCGCGGTGCGGAGAGGTGAGGGCGCGGGGCGGGGTTGGCAGTTGGGGGGAGACCTACACTCTTTTGTTTTAGGGAAAGGGAGGGGAAGGAGACAGGAAGTCGGGAGGGCACGGAGGGCGCGGGTGGGCAGCTGCAGGGGCGGGGAAGCGCGCGGTTGGGGAGGGGTGGAGGGACAGCGGTTTCGCAGGCTCTCGGGTGGGGTTTCTTTGTGTGAGGACGAGCCGTCCCGGGGGGGAGGCACCTGCAGAGCTGGGCACACAATGCGGATGGCCCCACCCTTTGCGGAGCCGCGCTGGTGCCCTCCCCCTCCCCCCTCCCCCCAACCCGGTGCCGCGGAAAGGGGGCCGGGTGCGGAGCGCAGCGCGACGCCCAGGAGCCCAGCCCTGGGGAGACAGCAGCGCCACGCCCGGAGCCTCGCGCTCCCGACTCCCACCCTCGGCTTCCGAGTGAGACCTGACCATTGCCCCCGCCTTTCCCACCCTGGCCATATTGTTCCGTTTTACAGAGGGAAGGGGGGAAAAGTGGGTTAACATTTTTCTTTTCAAAACCGCATTGCATAGGGTTGTTAGACATAAACGCGATAAAGCCTTCTTTGAACTCATTTGATCGTTTGGGGGAAAAGCTTCTGGAACCTAGATACGAGTATACATAATAATACAGACACAAAAGAGGTCAAGGTCTTAAACTGAGCCAAGTGAAACATGTTTTGTAGGTCAGACAGGGCCAAATATCGGCAATTTTCATAGGCTCAGCCTGTATCGGAGAGACGGTCGAGACGCAGAGACCAAACGAGGTTCCGGATCCAGGGCCGCCATCCCCACCGGGTCTTGCGCCTCCAGTACCCCTCGGTTCGGCGCTCGGTGGCCCCGGGAGAAACAGGCAGGGAGGGACCGGAGGTCGGGTGGCGGCTGGAAGCACCCCTTCCGCGGGACCCGGTGCGGGATAAGGAGAAGGGGGAAAGAGGCCAAAAGGGCTTGCTCTGGTCAGCTCCGCCCTGCCCTACCCTCCCAGGCGGAGCCGGAAAGACCTCAGGCTCAGATACTGGGCAAGGAAAGGGGGCTGGGGAGGGGCCCTTGAGCGGTCTGCCGTCCTAGAGTCCTTTTTTCCAGCCCCGCAGTCCATAACAGCCCGGGGGCCCCTCGATGTGCGCAGACAGCGGGCGTTGCTCGGAGTCGCAGCGCCGAGCCCCTCCCAGCAAAGTGCGTGGCTCTGCGGAAAGGCCGGCTCGAGCCCCGCCCGGCCACACAAAGGCGCCGCCCCACCCCAGCCGGCCGCGGGACCGCAGAGGTGACCCCTTCCTAGGAGCGCGGGGAGGGTCTCTTCTCGCCCTCCCACAGCCCGTGGAGCATGGGGCTGTTTCCCGTAGCCGAAGCCCACGGCCCACGCCCTGTTCTCCATGCTTTCCTGGGTGGAGACCCCTTGGATGGTCTCGGTAGGAGAGGCCCTCGCTCCTTGAGCCAGCGCCTCGGCCCCACCCTTCCCAGCTGGGGCCCAGGCCCGACAGCCGCTGGCCGGATGGGGGCGCACGTGGCGAGCCGGCGAGTGGAGCGCAGCCAGCCCTGCAGAGCCCCGCGCCGCGCCCTGCGCTCCCCTCCCCAGGGCTGGGCGCTCGCCCGCGTGGGTGCAGCCGGGAGACGGGTTTCTGCGCAGTGTCCTGAACTACCCCGGCCTCCCGCGGTTCGCGGTTCGCCTGGCAGTCCGGCAAGGTTCTGAGAATGGGAGGTGGGGGCCCTCTCGCTCTGCGCTCTGCACCCCCACCGAGAGGTTTCTGATGCAGGCGGGCGTCTGCAAACTCAGCAGTAGCAGCATTATTGCTATTATTTTAAATTACTATTATTGTTTCCTGACTCACTGGCCATATTTGTTCAAAAGGTTTGAATGACTGCATTTGAATAAGGATTAACCCTTGTTGTGCTCACTTTTCTTCCTCCTGTTCCCAACCCCCCCTCCCCAAAAAAAGAATGCATTCCCCCTTTCATTTTACGTTATAAAACAAATACATGTTCGGTTCCTGTAGGGACTTTGTACGTTCATGTGGGTCAGATACAAGTGCAGGTGCTTGCTTAGGGCAAGGCTTGTGTGCCAAAGATTGCTGGAAAATTCTTCGCGGAGAATTGTTTGTGGCCGCAATGGATGAAAATATCCGTATATAACTGAAATATTTTGATCTTCACCTTGTAGTCCATAGACCCTATCTATAAATATATAAATATAGGTTATGCACAAAATTTTAACTTTTTGTTTTTATTGCTAAACTCTTCTTCCAATTGCTGATCCTTGATACCGACTCGATTCTGCACAGAAACATGGATGGTGAAATAGCCACCATCCCATTAATAAAAATCCCACCCCAAATATGACAAACGTAACGGCCCTTTCTGCCATGAGTAAGCAAATCATGAAAAGAAGAACAACCTCTGCATTATTAAAATAATGGATTTTGAAGTCATTCCAGTTGCAAAGCATAATCAGTTAATCACCAGGGCGGGAGATTTTTCCTGATTCATTAAACAATTATTGTATTCAGCAAGATTGTACTAGGTGTATATAATATTCCCTGTTAACTTCTCAAATGAAGTGGGCACCTTATAAATGGATATATAAATAACTAGAAGTGTAAAGAGGAGGATTTTGTCAAATTTTCAGGATAAAATTGAAAGAGAAATAGCAGTAGTTTATCACTTAATCTTATATGCATAGTTCGTACCAGGAGAGTAAGCTGAGCCTGCAGTAAGCATTACTGACTGACCCAGTGTAGCAGCGTTACTGACCCAGTGTAGCTCAAGGCAGGTAGCTGGTTTAATGATATAAATTAATACACTGGGTGGTGGTTGTCTACCTACGCATGGTAAAATTCTCTGAAAGAAAATTAATTTTTCAATGATAATTATCAATGATTATTGGATTGGATGGTTTGTCATATTAAAATACACAACTTTAAAGTTAATTAAAATTAACCATGGTTTTGTGATGTGACTTACCGAATAATTGTACTAAATTATTCTAACGGGGAAGGGAGTGTTTTTATTGTCAGAGCAATTGTCTCTGCCCTTAATCATTAACAGTTTAGGCAGAATTGTATCTGTTGCATTAAAAATACTTTTACTTACTTTCATATTCTTTTAATTGTTAATGGCTAGATCATGGAATAAGCATTTAGTTATTTGGCACAATATATTTACCTTCAAATAACTTGTTCTCAATGGTGAAATGCTGCAGGAGGCTACATTTTCCTCAGATTCAAGAAATGTCCTCTCAGAGTGTCATAAAGCCGGTTCACGCAATAAAATAGCTTTCCTCCCTGTAATTTAGAATCAAAATAGTTACTCAATTCTGTGAATATTTGGTAGTAGCCATTAAGCAGAGTTTTAAAGTTAAATCTGTACAATTAAAAATGAAATGGAGGATAAGTCAATTACATAATTAATTGAGGATTTTTGTCATTGATAAATCCAGACCATCTTTAGGAAAATTCCTGACTTATCGGTCACTCGTGTTTTTTATTCCAACCGACTATACACCCACCCCAATAGCTCACTGCTCACACAGGCTGGATGAAGCTGGCCTCAGAGCTAGTGACTGCCTGCTTTGGGTGTGGCCACCCCAAGCTGTTATATCTAACTCCAGCGCACACCAGTTTTCCTCCGCGGTCTTAGAAAAACACACATTATTCTGTTGTCACAGAACCTGTGACCTTATGTGAAGAATGCAAGAAATTTTCCCGGAAAAAAAAAAAAAAAAAAAAAAAAAAACGGAATTAGCCAGTGACCCAGATGTTTCCAGAACCAAGGCTTGGAGTCTGCATTAACTTTTCATCCCACTAGAGGGCACTCAGGTTCTCCAAAGAAGTAGATTGATTTAAACCCTGTTCCAAATACTTGCTATTTAAGAATGTCTTTTATCTGGAGCATTCAATTGCTTATTGGATAAGTTAATGCCACGCTTAGCCTAGTGAATGGAAAGAGTTTGTACTCTTTTTCAAGGAGACGAGATGAAATGAGCCATGTTCATAATCTGGAAGTAGGTGTAGGTCCTGGTTAAGTATTCTCTGATGATTTTACTTTCTAGTATCATTACATTGTTACTGTAACATCATTTATGTTATTAGGGGGTTTGTAGTGGATAAATAGTATACGGTGGTCAGTAGTAATATCAAGATTATATAGGAACAGAATGTTTCAATGTTTAAATAAAGGAATAATTAAACAAAAACATTGTTTAGTTATTCATTTATTTAAAATGTGCTCAGTGTTGAGGACACACCTGAATGTCACTCACCACTTCCAGAGAGATGTCATGTTAGTAGATAAAGCAGGTAGATACAATGTGATACTGAGAGGGGGCCCCCCAAACTGGCTGTTACTCTTTTTCCCACTTCCTGTTTTTGTTTTTTTTTTCCATTTAAAGGATACCTTTTAAACCAAATCCAGTGTGATTTCAGCTTGAATATTTAAATCTAATGTTATGTCAGCTTTCAATAATTATTGAGTACCTCCTTGTAGTTTTATTATTTAGTAGAAAATTGATGTTAATTTTCATGAAATAAGAAATAGATAAGCATAAACTAATTTTTAGGATTATCAAAAGTGGATTTTTTAATGTTTGCTATGGTAGGAAATTCTTTTTCTCTTATATGTCATATACTATAATCCAACCATGAAATATTTAATAGGTTCATATTACTATGCTCCCCAGACTTTAATGTGCATGCGAATTACCCTGGATTTTCATTAAAATGCAAATTCTAATACAGTAGGTCTGGTTGAAGCCAGATATTCTGCATTCCTAACAAGTTTCCAGAAGATGCCAATTCTAGCCACCAAACACGTCAGTTTAAGCAATATAAAATTGTGATATATACATTCCTCCCACAGTAAGCTCTGGCATTACGTCTTAACATTCAAGCCTATGGCAATCTTTACAAAATATTTCACCTCCAAACTCATACACTTAAGGATTTTATTCCTCTGGGAGTTATGTGTTCTGTGCCATCATTCTCTTTTAATTGGATTTTTTAAATATATTCATATTGCAGGATTCAGCAAAAGACCTTCAAGAGAAATGTGGAAATAAGAATTTGACTCTGGGTGGGGGGGGCGGTGTGTGTGTGTAAGAAAAAAATGAATGTGGCTTGCAGCACAGTTGAGAAGGACGATAAATCAATACTGCTAGTTTACTGTCGTTTACAAAACAATGCACAGAACAAAAAGTTCAATTCGGAAACTTTTAGTTATGGAATACAGTGCAAAAGTCTGTAACCCCATTTACCATATGGCTAATTCATTGCAAGTACTCTACATACAAAGGAAATTAACACAGAGGATTGAGCAGCTCTAAAGTTGTCCCTCAGCATATCCCGTACTTATTACTTACCAAGTTATCCAACAGAACACTTCTTCCTGGATACCACATGAGCAAATTATTAATCATTTATTGAGTATGGCTGTATATTTGAAAACATTACGCGTGTGTTTTCTGCTTACTTAAGCCAATAAAGGAACTCCATTATTCTATACTAACTTTCTAAGAAAGTCAACCTAGAGGTAAAAAATGGGTCTTCAGGGAATATCATCAAAGATATACTATGTCAGTCCTGGCATGCAGTGGGTGGCTGACCCTGCAAACATCACCACATCTCGGGAAATGCTCTCCTGCAAAAATGATACTATGCATGAAATATCTCAAATTAGAAATTTACCGTTTCCCAAATAGGGCACTAAAAACGTGGTCCCAAATAAAACTGGCCATAGAGATAATAAGATGTACTTTTTCCTCATGAAGTTGGATTAAGCCTAAAGCTTATCCATCCCTTTGTTCCTGTTGTTCATTTCAGGGTCTCTCAAAAGCTAGAGAACTTTCAATTTTGCAACTCCTGGTACATTTAAAAAGGAAGAAGACATGCTAAGACAGCATTATAAAAGTAAAATGTGTTTTAAATGTTTAATCCTAGCAGTCTGCTGTAGCTGTATGTATACTTCATTTGGAGATAACAGAAATTTAAACTAGTGGACCCCGAAAAATGAGGCAAAAAATTTCCTGACTGGTCCTTCAATCAACAATTTTCCTGTGACATTGCTTATTTTCAAGGATCATTTCTCTGGCATAGAAGTAAATTTCAGAGTGTCTATAAGAAGTTACTTTAATTTATTGCTTTCATCCTTACATAGTGTATATAACATGCTAGGCACTAAGCACTTTACACATATTAGCTATGTTCATTTATAACATGTTATAACATGTTCATCATCCAATAATCCTAAAAAGTATGTACTATTACAGATGAGGAAACTGAGGTGCAGAAAAGAGGAATGACTTGCCCAAGGTCACACAGTTATTCAGATCCAAAATTTGAACCCAGGCCTTCTGGCTCCAGAATCTTTGCCTTTAACCAGTACCCTTAGACTTCAGAGGTGTTCCCATCATGGGGTTTGAACCAGTGATACTACTATTTTGTTTAACAAGCCCGATGGTCTTACCCTTTCTGAGCACAGATCCACCTTGAAGATGAAATACCTTCAAATTAATGACTATTTTAATAGCTAACCTGGGACTTATTAAAATAATTGCTGTGATTTAGGCTTTTGGTGAAAGAGAGCTATAAGACCTTGGGGGCTCTAATGTATGGGATCACTTTGCTCTCTGAAGGCTCAACTAAGAACACAGCAGGGACTTCTCTTGTGGACACAGTGATTTTTTTTCTGGAAAAAAAGAATTCTTGACTTATCTAATCAGTATCTTCCGGTTGACACATTTCAAAATGGGCTCTTAGCTGGTTCCGTAGACCCTAGATGTTTAACCTTAATATTTTGTTTTATGAAATAAATCTAGAGCTAAAAGAGAGATACAGCCATGGCATCCACATTTAACATAATCATTAGATATTACTTCAAGATTTTCTCCATCTTCTTACCTCAAAAGCAGACACTCAGGCAAGAGAGATCTGTGGGAAGGCTCTGACTCCCTTGCAAAACATTTCTAATTATCTTTTAATAAAGGAATCAGGTCCTGTCATTTGTCAAGGAGACATTTGCAGTAGTAAAACCTGTGTTTATATAACCCATTTTTATTAGTCATGATTAAGATAACATTTTGTATACATTGTTCTCACAAAACACTTTTATGTGAATGTAAAGGTTAATTAATGCATTTCAGCAGTCATTTTGCTAGTCATCTAGAAATATAGCTTCTCTGGGAATTGTACTTAAGAAAACAAGCCACACGTTATACTGTAAAACCATAGCAAAATTTTAAGGCTTTTCCTCATTTGCAATTTTGTTGACCTCCAGATTAAAATATTTAATACTTTGAACAATTATAAGATTTAAAAAATTTGTTTTTGTGATCAAAAATAATTACAGTTCTTGTATACTCCATTAAATGTAGTATTATCTGGAATTGATTTTTTTTAATTGTAAAGCAATGACTATAAGTGTGCTTATTTAGCAGTTATTCTTCTGGAATAATTGTACTTTGGATGTCAGAATTTGTACATCACCCATCAGCACAAGTACTTAGTATCACAATAGATGATCAGTAATATGAATCTGTCAACCTTTTAGTTGTATGCCTTTATATCCGGAAAAGAAATAGATGAAATTCATCTAAACTTAGTTCCACAAATACTTGTACAAGAAAGCATTTTCAAGTTTAAATTTTCATTCTACTCCCTGTTTCGGAAGATTTTTTTTTTTTTCTATTAATGGCAGCCATAAACTTTAATTTCCTTCAACAAAACTGCTTACAGTAAACCTAATAACAGTCTTTCAGTTTGGGCTTCCTAGTAAACAGAAACCTAACTCTCATGATAAATCTAAACGGTATAAAACATTTGACTGTTGCAAAAACTGAGACCAGAAAATCACATCAAGATGTCACTTGTTACCACTTCCAGACTCTGATGGGGAGGGGCGCCAACCATCTCAGGCAACTGAACAGCAGCTAGAGTTACAGCAGCCTGCCTTGGAACCCTGCTTCAGAACATAATTGTCTTTACTACTGCGTGGTTCTTTTTTGTTCCTGACACACTAATATCTACTGCTGTTTTTTAAGTCTTACAGCTTTATCTGAGCAGTGCCAGTTAGCATCTGTCTCATTGTTCAAACACGTGACAAATTACCAGAGTTGATTCTAGCCTTTTCATGCACAGATTACATGATCCAAGACCCCTGTCGCTTTTAAAATCATCTTTTCATTCTATTTCTGACCTAATCTTTACTTTTAGAATAAAAAAAAAAAGGAGCAGATAAACACAGAAGACTGAAAACATTCAAAAGAAAAATTGGATAGCATGATCTATCAATGTGGGACCTTGTAGTTCTCAGAAAATACTCACCTGTGCTACACTTTGTAACCTTCCTATAATTCTTATGAGATGGGCATAGTATACATGTCACTCTGTTTAAAAATGAGCAAATTTAAGCTCAAAGAATTTAGTAACATTCACATGTGGTAAGTTTTAGAGCTAGGGCCAGAACACAGGTCTAACAAAGATATATGTATCTATGTATACATACAATATATGTGTGTGTGTGTGTGTGTGTATGTAATTTCACTGATATGTGGAATCTACAAAACAAATGAACAAACAAAACAAAATAGAAACAGAGTCATAGATACAGAGAACAAACTGGTGGTTGCCAGGGGGCAGAAAGGGGGGTTGGGCAAAATAGGTGAGGGAGACTAAAAGGTACAAACTTTCAGTTATAAAATAAATAAGTCACAGGGATGTAATGTATAGCATAGGACATATAATCAATAATATTGTAATAACTTTGTATGATGACAGATGGTAATTAGACTTATTGTGGGAATCGTTTTATAATGTATGAAAATATTGAATCAGGGCTTCCCTGGTGGCGCAGTGGTTGAGAGTCCGCCTGCCGATGCAGGGAACACGGGTTGGTGCCCCGGTCCGGGAAGATCCCACATGCCGCGGAGTCTGCGCGTCCGGAGCCTGTGCTCCGCAACGGGAGAGGCCACAACAGTGAGAGGCCCGCGTACCTAAAAAAAAATATATATATATATATTGAATCAATATGCTGTGCACCTGACACTAATACAATATTGAAGTCAATTATACTTCAATAAAAAGATATAGATATCTAATATATATTAATATATATGTATTAGATAGGATTAGATTAGATATATATATATGAATATATCTAATATATATTACATCTATATTAGATATGATAATATATAATAAAAACAAAACTAATAAAATGTAGCACTTTCTCCTGTCCAGTAACAATATGCACAAGTGAGGAAAGGCACACACTAAGTGGGTTTACCTTCAGTCTAAATTTATTAATAGTTAATGGCATTCGCATAGCACAGGGAGATCAGCTCGGTGCTTTGTGACCATCTAGAGGGGTGGGATAGGGAGGGTGGGAGGGAGGGAGACTCAAGAGGGAAGAGATATGGGGACATATGTATATGTATAGCTGATTCACTTTGTTATAAAGCAGAAACTCACACACCACTGTAAAGCAATTATACTCCAATAAAGATGTTAAAAAAATAGTTAATGGCATTAACTGCAGTAAAATAGATTCAAATACCAGCTTTGTTCTGAAGCCTATGCTAGGTATTGTAAAACTATAAATAATCATGGTCCTTACCCTTGGAGAATTTAGTCTTTTGAAGAAAACAGGACCCTGTACATACAAAAAAAATTAATAACCAGTAATTGTAGCTTGTAACTATAAATAGAAGTCTCCACCATTTTAACAATCTTATTACACTACCCTACAATATTATGAGGCAGCATATAATGATACACTAAGATCATCAATTAGGAAGTACAGAGAGCCACTCAAGTGCTCTAAGAGACCTCTTGCAGATAAGAGGTGGGTATGGGAATTAGATGGATGTAATTTTATTTTTATTATTATTATCATTTTTTTTTTTGCGGTACGCGGGCCTCTCACTGTTGTGGCCTCTCCCGTTGCGGAGCACAGGCTCCGGACACACAGGCTCAGCGGCCATGGCTCACGGGCCCAGCCGCTCCGCGGCATGCGGGATCTTCCCGGAGCGGGGCACAAACCCGCGTCCCCTGCATCGGCAGGCGGACTCTCAACCACTGCACCACCAGGGAAGCCGGATGGATGTAATTTTAAATCTTACTCCACCTATTCACTAGTTGATAATCCTTGAGTGAATTATTATTTCTATACTACTGTTTTCTTGGTTATATCTCACAGTATATCTCAGGTATAGCTCAGTTATATCTCGGGGAAATAAGACCACCTAAATTACATGGTTGTTGTCAGAGAAAGAAATACTGTATAATATTACTTATATGTGGAATCTAAAAAGAATACAAATGAACGTATATGTGAAACAGAAACAGACTCACAGACATAGAAGATAAATTTGTGGTTACCAAAGGGAAGAGGGAAGGAGCAAATTAGGTGTATGGGATTAACAAATACAAACTACTATGTATAAAATAGATAAGCAATAAGGATATACTGTATAGCACAAGGAATTATAGCCTTTCTCCTAGTAACCTATGATGGAGTATAATCTGCAAAAATACTAAATCACTATGCTGCACACTGGAAACTATTATAATATTGTAAATCAACTATACTTCAGTTTTTTAAAACATCACATGTTGTGGAGGGGATTAAGTAAGTAATTCAGTGTTAAGCACTTTGTAATCCAAAAGAGTAATCCCCTTCCCTGACACCCTAGATGGATGACGAAAACACTAAATAAAAATATTATTTAAAGTAAATAACTAAATTCTTATACTTTGTAAATTTCTACATATAATAACAAATCTACTGGAATTACTTGGAATTCAGGAAATAAGCATCACTCAATAATTCTTCGTGGTAAGGGGAGAACTGACGTGATATTTATGACACAGCGGCCAATATAGAACACCTCCAAGATAAATCCATTCCAGGCAATGCCAGAATTAAAAATACATTTCTTTTGCATTTATTTCTCATCTCATGTTTCCCCGTTATACTTCATATCTCATCCTCCTTCAAATGCGTATATAGCTTCAACAAAACTAACCCTTCTTGCCTACCCAGTAAGGCTCATCAACATAAAATGTCACATTCAGTAGAAATAAAAACTGATTCCAGAAACATTAAAATGTAAAAGTCTTCCCTGACGTTTCTTGGAGAGCAGGAAAGGGGAAATTATATCACATACCACACACACGCACGCACGCACGCACACAGTCTCTTGTTCCTAAAATCCTCTTAACCCATCAATTTCACCCAAATCTCACATCACTTGACCGTTTCATAATCTCTCATTTCTGTTTCTCCAGCCTCCTCCCTGCCTGGAACTCTCCTGCTCTCCTACTTCCATTTTCAACACCTATCCTTCAGCTAGATCTTTTCTTTCAGGGATAACTTCAGGTATTTCTTACCTGGGTCCATTTAGCCTTGCTACTCTCCACCCATTAGTAGATAAGTACAACAAAAATACTAGAGCCAAACAGTACAAACAGAATATTCCTTAGATGACTGTAGTAAGGAAAAGGATATAGATACTTAGAGTTTAGTATATTATTCTCCCAGTACTCATGAAAATAATATGTTTTCAATCAGTAGTGTTCCAGGTACCAATCAGTAAAACACTAAAATGTTACTGGAATGTCATTATTAAAATAATAAAGATATCCTGAGAAATCTAATTAGCATTCATCTGACATCTGACTTGACAAAGGCTTAAGGGAGCGTAATTCTGCTATAAAAGAGCATTACAACTATTTTGTTTTGCCTTCAAAATATCATTTCATATAAACACATGGTACATAAAGTTGGAATTATATTTATGACATAATTACAGGCATATTAATAGAAATATGTTTACATTTACAAGTATAGTCCTTTTTCAAATTAGATACTGTTGATAATAACAATCTACATATAAAAATACTCAATATTGTTTGTATTTATAGGCCATAAAATGCAGAGGATAAGATATACTCCTACTTTCTCATAAACGTGAAATAATGAAAAAGGAGGAGCTTTATATGAAAGCATCAATACAGTTTAAATGCTCACGAGATCATAAGATATTGCAGTGGGTAGAAGAGTTCAGCTTTAAAGAAAATGTAGACATTTCTTTCATTTTAAAAAAATTGAACACGCTTCCAAAATGCCTAACCAAAACACAACGGTAGAAAGAAAAGAACTTCGTCTCTTCTATCAACCAAAAATCTGGTTTAAAAAAAAAAAGCTTAGTAGTAGAACAAATAAAAGAAAATGAAATTCAGTATCTGGGATGAGAATTTTTTCTAAGTTCAGCATTAACGTTGAAGAAGTATTGAATTATGCTGCTTTGAAAGAACTGGATTCCACGTGCTGAAATTTTTCTTAAAATGAATTTTTTTCGAGCGTGTACAGTATCCAGTCTGTATTTGTTATGAGTTGCAGGAAACTGTATTCCAACTTATGCAAGAGAAGAATTGCAGAAAAATATAACTTGGGAGAGAATGATGAACTTTATGACCTGCTTGCATAGCTGAAGAGAATAAACGCCTACCCACTTTTGCAAAGGGACGGTGCTGCTGACAACAAATAGCCAACATTTTATAACTTTTGATAAATTTTAGACGTGAATGGTGAATACATAGGGTGAGGACAGTCAGCTAAAAAGTCAAATAGGATTTCTCAGAATTGCTTCTGAAAAAGCTTTGTTCTGCTTGAGAAAAAGAGTAGCAGGCTTTGCAAGGCAGCCTCAAATCTAGCTTTGCATGATCTTCCTGTGACAGCTCCTCCCTGCTCAGCCACCAGAAGATAAACAGGTTTACTGTTTAACAATGAGCTTGGGGATTAGCCACATACCTACTTGCAGCACCTTTTTGTGGTCATCATATTTCCCATCATTTATTGTCCCCTACTATGCATGAACCAGTCACATGTCACGTGTCCCTATGCTCTTTTTCCCGTTTCTTTTTTTTTTTTTGCGGTACTCGGGCCTCTCACTGTTGTGGCCTCTCCCGTTGCGGAGCACAGGCTCCGGACGCGCAGGCTCAGCGGCCATGGCTCACGGCCCCAGCCGCTCCGCGGCATGTGGGATCTTCCCGGACCGGGGCACGAACCCGTGTCCCCTGCATCGGCAGGTGGACTCTCAACCACTGCGCCAACAGGGAAGCCCTTCCCATTTCATTTTTATGGCAACTCTTAGGTTTCATTATTCCCACTGGACAAGGAAGGATAGGAGAAACCAAGGGAAGTGACTGTCGAAGTCACACACCTTGTTCACGGCAAAGGTGGGTTTCAGATCTCAAGCCCTCTCTCTTCACTCCAGCTGCCTCACTGGGAACAGTTGTTAACTGTGTTTTGCTACAGACATTTCTTTATCTTATACGCAACTATACTGAAGGCTTCTTTTAGGCCAGAACCACGTTTCATGTACTTTGTCGCCCTCACAGCATCGTATGACCGGCAGTAATGATACTACTGGGTAACGTGTATTGAGTGTAGTGTGCCGAGTGCAGTGACAGCTGTCCCAAGCACCTTGAGAAGATTATCACCCCCATTTCCACAGCTGGGAAAGGAAGGCAGGGAAGGAAAGCCACATGCAGCCAGTAGGTGCTAAGGCCAGGATTTGAAACAAATCAGTCCCTGGAGCCCTCTTAGGCAACCACTATACCTACAGTCTCCCTTGGACATAAGTAGGGGCTCTGTGTTCGGTAATTTGATGAGCTAAGGATGTAGACTTCAAAAGTCACTCAAAGAATAAAGAGCAAATCAGAGAAGGTTAATCTTTGCTAACAAGATCTTACATGAGTTAGCACTTAAGTTTTGCAATACATTATTTAATTCAATCTTTACAATAATATACCCATTTTGTGGATAAATAAACTCATGTTTAGAAGGTTTAATAAATTGTTAAGTTTGGATAGATCCTGAGCTAGAGCCTAAGTAAGTCTTCAGCTCTTACTCATAGTTTTTTCCATTATCCCAAGGTAATATCTACTCATCTTAAGTCAGTATTGTGGCCAAAAAAGCAACAGAACGTATAAATGAATGCAGAGGAAACATTCATCTGCCTCCTTTTTCTCCTTGCATAGAGAGAGGTGATTACCTGTTTTCATGAAGTTGACTTTATGAAACATAGAGGTAGGTGGGGCTGCTTAAATTTTGCCTGGGATCCAAGCAATTACAGCTGTGCCACTAACTAGTGCCATTTTGAAACTATCGCCATAGCTACAGCTATGGGATAAGGGCTAAGTGAGATAAGTAGGCCACTTCAAAGCACCCGGAAATACCAGTCTGTAGCATAAAAGGAAGTTAGTAAATTTAGTGAAGATAATCGTTGAGCTCAATCTGGCTCCAACATCTGGACTCTTAATCCCCACTCTTAAGCTAGTCTCAATGGGAAGCCAGCTGAGCCACTGATAGATCCAGGGGGTATCATTTGGAGCTGGTGACAGCTCCTCCCTGCTCAGCCACCAGAAGACAAGCATTTATAGAACACTAATGGCTACGTATAACTACATGCATGCATTAAATGAGACACCTTCTCTCGCCCTCAAAAAACTTAAATATAGTTGGGAAGAAATGATTAGCAGCGAACCCAACAGTAGAGAAATAAGGGCTAAGCTTTGTGAAACAAGCCAGGAACATGACTGTGTCTTTGAAAGGAGAAGAGACTCAAAGCCCTTTGCGAAGGAAACCATTAAGTTTGAGTCACTTCTATTTTTAGGGAGATGCGAACTCAGCCTTATGGAATTGCATGAATCAACCACTGGAGACATTTCTGAATTGTCGCCACATCCTCGTACACAGATCCTCTGTCCTGCTCTACACATTATTACTTGGCCAACTTTTTGAAATTGTGAGCAATATCCCAAACCACAAGTACACTTTTTCATGAATGTATTTAGGCTGAATAAATCTAGAGAAAACAGAACGTGAAGGAAAGCCCATATTGTGCCTTTAAGTATTATGTATTACCAAGTTATGATTTTTAAAATAATATCAGCAATTTATTATGCCAAATTCTGATTCATATTTTTTGAAAATTTAAATGATGAGTTGCTTTATGAATGACATTATATATAACATTTTGTGTCTATCATGTAAATATTTATTATGAAATACCAAGATTTGGAAAGAGGAAACAATTTACAAAGCAGAAATATGAAGAGTAAGTTTTCCTTTTCTTTAAAAATGTAATGCCTTAAAATAATCTGTTTAAAAGAAGGTAGGTAGAGAAAACCCTTAGTGCAGAAAACGCAAAAAACTGAATCTGTGTGTAATGAGGAAGTTAATTCATTTATAGACAATATTTGCTAAATTTGTAGAATCATAGAATTCCAGAGCTTGGAAATACCAACTATCAATGAAAAAAAGGTCCAGAAAAATTAAATGACTTGCTCAAGTTCTTAACAGAAAAATCTTAAGTTTTAAGAAGACCTCAAAGGTCATATAACCCAGCAACCATCTAATACTTCTTTTCCTACCTGAAACATGGGGTTAATTAAGGCTTGAGCTACTATCCAAGAGCGTAGTTTAATCGCAACACATTACATAATTTTGTAAAGTAAAAGAGAAATGCCATTCTTCATGAAAATTTTGTAAATGGAGGAATTCTACAAGTAATACATGGTACGTATATATTGCCTTGGTCAGCGGAAGCAGCAAGTACCACCATTCTGGGTGCATTCCAAGAATTTTGTATGTATACGTGAGGCACTGGTCTTCACATGCAGATGAATTTGCTTCCCAAGAAGTTTGAAAATGTGTGAAGCCCTCCGAAAGGCTGTTCCAAGTGCTCTGGAAGAGGAGATCAATGATCCTTAGGTTTTAGGAAAGGAAAAAAAAAAAACTGCCACAATGCAAATAAATTTCTTTGTATCACCCAACATCAAAAATGCACAACAAGATTTAGAAGCAGGAGAAAGAGTCAAATATCGAAGAAAGATGATTTTTTTAAAAGCCTTTCATCACTTCCACTCATTACACCTTTCTCCCATTGCTGTTTTCCCCTCTGTCCCTGTCATCACCACCACCACACCATCTACCATCCCCAAAGTGGGGAAAGGCCTTTAAAAAACTAAGGTTATCAAGTTTGATTTCTTCATGTATAAAATGAGACTATCATTAGATTATTTAGATTATTTCTGCTGTTCCTTCCAGTTCTACAATGCTAAGGCTAGTGATTCCAATTACATTAGACAAAATGCAGACTTATTAATAATCTAAACATATTTATATTGATGACCTTAAAGCAACTCTTTGAGAAACTGCTCACCAATCCAGGTCAACCAGATTTCACTAAAGTACAGAAACAAAATGCATAACCAAAACAAACTAAAAACCTCATACTATATTTCCTCAAAGTATGAACAAACCCTCCTGATCACTCAGGTATTTTTATTTGTATCTTATAGGTTAAGCATATTATGAAATCCACCTGTAAGAGAACATACAGTTACTTTTTTAATCTTTCTGGGTTTTTTTGTGATGTGTATTGCTTATTTCAAATAAATCAAAACCCAAATTTCAATCTCTTTATCCTTTCTGTAGCCATTTACTTTATTACAAAAAAGGCAAAATGATACTTTGGCATGCAAAGAACAATGACTTAACAAAACTACACTTATCGTAGCATGAGCATACAAAACGTTTGCATCACTGAAAATTACCGTTTCTTAGAAGAGTTTTATTTCCAGAAGAAACAAAACGCATGTGAAAGAAAGAAAATTTAGAAATACTTTTCTTGGGCCAAGTTGTCTTTTATATTTTAATCTTGTTTGTAACAGTGATGACACGAAAGGGACTGTGGAATTCAGAAGCTCCCGACATTTTTCTTACTTTCTTTTTACACTGCTTTTCATTCCTGGCAGAAAATCATACGAATTCAAGTTCTAGTATATGATGGGATGAATCCTATTGCAGAAAATGAGGCTTTACGTGGCAAAGCTTGAGGAAGTAGCATTTGATTTCCAAAACAAAAAAGCAATTTTCATGGCATATCTACATTAACCTGAGGATTTCTTCCACGCTATTTAGCTGCCTCAAGAATGGACACTGAAAATAATTACACAGTGGAAACCGTAATATGAAGAGGTTTCACACTCATCTCAAAGGCTCCAGTACTCTCACATACTCGCAGAGATAATCAGTGGTATCGCTCAATTTTTTTATTATCAGTGGCAATTCTAAACCTTGACAATATTTACATTTCCTGTAGTTTTAAATATATATTTGTTCATTCTATTCTCTTTGACACAAAGTGACTGTAGGACACATTACTTAAGTGTGACTAACAAAGTCACAAGACTTGTTTTCATTCAGGGGAAAAAATTTACCTGACTGCTCAGTTTTTGTTCACTAAGCCAGTTACCTAAGCTTTTAATACACAGGTTTTGAATGGATGACTAAAACCAAACTCTAATAAATATGATTTAAAAATCCAACTTTTAGAGCACTATTGAGTAAATGCTACATACTGTTGCATTTTACAAAGTTTCATTTAAGACTCTAGAATTCTTAGGTTTTGGGAAGCAAGCAAAATGCTGGCTCCTACATGAGGCTTTTGTGGCCTTTTCCTGAAATATTGTCTATTAATCATTTATATGCTGTTCATTTCCTAAGAAAGAATTTAGAAAAACTGCTCTAAGGACAATTTGTATACTACCCAGATAAGGATTCTATTCAATGGAAACTTAGTAAGTATTATTTGGCAATAACAGCAAGTTAAATACTTCTTTTATTTGCAGTTGATGCTAGTAACTATTACAAGTAGTAAGGATTTTGTAAGACGCACTTAGAACTAAAACAACAGCATGGGACTCTTTAAATGTGTAGAAACTTTACACCGTTCCAAGGGAGTTGAGGTTTATGGGCAAACTTCAAGAACTATGCTTTTGACTTTTGGCAAATTTTCAGATTGGTAGAGGAATTAAATCAGGATATAACTGATAAGGCTTATCACACAAATTACTGCAGAGTCCCCGCTTAATCGGACTGTGTTTCTTCTCAGTGTTCTGTATTAATTAGCATATTCCATTATCTGAATACAGGCAACCCCATCTTGTAATGATAGAGAGGATTTTCTTTGAAATCATTGTTTGTATTCTCAGCATCTAAACCACTGGTTAATTCATGGGGAAATTCAACTGACCTATTAAGTGAGATAAAGTCATGTGAATCTTATATTACAGGTTTTTTGTTTTGTGCTTGTAATAAAAGTCTTGCATTTTTCATTTCTGGAAGTTCCTGCTTTCACTGAGAACATAATAAGAAATTCACCATATATGCAGTTTTATACTTCCTTATGCAATACAAAAACATGAATCATAGTCAGACTTAATTCTAAAATCCATGTGAAGGAGAAGCCAGGGCTTATTTTCTAGAGAAAGGCTACATGTTACAACAAAGTGAAAAAGGAAGCCAACATCCTCATCATCAATGACCAAAACATTTTTGATTCTAGAATTTATACCACAAATGCAACAGTCAGTCTGCATAAGAAGTATGTTTTGCTGAATTAAGAATGGATGCAAAGTATTTTTTTACTCTTCAACCAAAAAATTAAAAAATAATGGGAAGAGATTTAAATCACTTGGGTGTCACATTCAGCCATTGTGGAGACACAATTCAGAGAACATCATGGCAGCCCTCAAATGGAGGTTGCCTCCCCATCAGGAGACTGAAGGGAAGGGGAGAAAAGAGTCATTCCTCTATGAGAACTCCACTCAGCCAGATGCATGGTCTCTCTGTTCTTTCACTCTGGCTTTGTCTCATTTAAGTTCCAACCAATTTAGCTATCATCCTAGGCTTGTGACTACTACTGGTGACTTAAGAAAAACACATCCCTCGGTACCCAGAATTAGGCTTGCCAATAAAACTTGAATTGCAGACAGAATAAAGTGCTCCCATTACCCCTGTAAACCACAGCGTAGTTTGGTCTCCATGTAGAACTACAAGAATTTCTTTACCAGGGGAAAGATAAAAGAACAAGACCCTGCATGATAACAGCGGAATTCTCATTAACTCAACAGGTGCTTGACCTGGAATCAAGAGTAAGGTGAGGTCCCAAATTGATACAATTTACTGCTTTTATTACAATTTTGATCACAGGGACTGATTCCCGTCACCCAATTTCTTTTCCTTGTCACAATTGTTTTTCCAAGAATCAATGGAATTGAAATTTAAGAGCCTCATATGTTTCTGTAAAATCCAATGATGGGTTGTACAGCTTTGACCTTCTTAAATGTTCCTTTATTTGATTTGATATCTATTCCTACAGAAAAAATATGCTGCTCTGGCTTATCAAAATATTAATCTTTCAGAACCTCCCTGGTTATTATAGCTTAGGAGATCATAATCCTTGTGGGGAGATGTGAGTGGAATAAATACAAACCGAACCCATATTTATTTGGATTAGCATTACATCATCATGGCAGAAATATCTAGAACATTACTTCATATCAGTGATCTTCTGGGATGTTAAAATAGATCTTGAAAAATTTGAGATTTATTTTTCATGTAAATGTTGAATTCTCAATTACATATTCATCAAGCTAAGTTTTTTTTAGGGTCCAAATTGAAGCCAGTATAGTATGCAAATGTTTTAAATAGAATCATTCTAGTCTATTTCATCTTTCAAGAAGAAAATCACAGTGATGGAACTCCTGAAAGTATTTCTAAACGGGATGATAGATTTGACTTTTAGAAGATAATCTGACCTCAGGCTCTAGGACCTCAAAGCAATCAGACTACCAAACACAATACACATACACACACACACACACACAATAACACAATACGGCCAAAATCAAGTTAAGATGAGCTGTGGGAGCTTAATTTATGACATGGATAAAGAAGGCATCAAAAAAAGAGCTTATAGGTAACAGATTCCCATCTATTTAAAGACACATAATAGGAGGCACAGAGAGAAGGCAGATCTAGGAGATCAGTGGTAGAGTGTGAGTTCAGTGTTTAATGACTGGGTGTACGTCTTGAGTCTTTTTAGAATCAATTAGCAGAGTACCCTGTTTCTCCCATTATCTGTCATTTAAACCCTGGCAACAGCAACGAGGACTGCCAGGAATGTCCACAGCTATCGCCCCCAGCTTGCCAGATCCTAAAGATGCCCCTACCTGGAAATGACAGCGATTTTTCCCAAAGAAAGAGGTGCTGCTTTTTTTTTTTTTTTTTTTTTTTGCGGTACACAGGCCTCTCACTGTTGTGGCCTCTCCCGTTGCGGAGCACAGGCTCCGGACGCGCAGGCTCAGCGGCCATGGCTCACGGGCCCAGCCGCTCCGCGGCATGTAGGATCCTCCCGGACCGGGGCACGAACCCGTGTCCCCTGCATCGGCAGGCGGACTCTCAACCACTGCGCCACCAGGGAAGTTCGAAAGAGGTGCTTTTAATTCACTGTTTATATAAATTGGAAAGCTTCAAATAAAAAAATGTTGTCAATGAAATCTCTTAGAAACCAATGCAAATCTACTTGCTGTAAAATCATTGCAAGGAACTTATATCCTGCGTTCTGTATATCACCTGTGTCCTTTACTTTCTTCCCAGAGACCTTTCAAAAGAAGAAATTTAGGTTGACTCCAAACTGAGTATCTTAGGACTTGCCAAGAAACCCCACCCCTACCCCCTACTGGACTAAAATGATCAATGATTGAAGGTAAAACATGAGAAAGGCAAGGAGGAAAATCAATGTGCTAACAGACCCTGAGCATCCCTCATCGGAGCCCCCAAAACACAAATCCATGGTCAGGCAACGAGTGCCTTGAATGACTCTGTTCTTATGGTTAACACTGCTATGTGGGAACACAGACCAGTAGCACATCCAGAGATTATGAGATATTTTCTTCCAAAGTAGTATATTAATGACATTTTCAGAGCATTCCTTAACTGTCTTTCACATGTTAACAGGAAATCTAATACATATTATTTCTTTTTTATACTCTGCATTAGCCAAAACTGAGTCAAATAAAATTTTTCCCAGAATGAATAAATGGAAGATATTTTTGTGATACTACTGATTCTAAATCAAATAACAACACAGTAAGTATGAGAACTCATATTGATGGTCGTTCCCACACAGCCAGGTGAAAAAAAAAAATGAACATTTTTAAAACATTTATTTTTAATTATTCAAGCCTTTCAAAAGTAATGGAGTATATTGTCATGAATAATATAGATTATTGTCTTGTTGAAACACAAAGTATATAAAATTAAGATGTATTTGAAATTTTGAGCAAAGGGCTTAGAGCTTGTGATATATATTTAGAAGAATGGGATAAATAATTTTATATGTATATACATACATATGTGTGTGTGTGTCTATTTCATATTTTACTAAGTAAACAAAATCTCTGCTATTTTAATCTATGCCAAGATCTAATCTGATAATTAAATCTCTAGTACGGATTGTATTGTTCTCCTCAACCACTCTTTGTTCCTCGAGGGAGAAGTACAATCTCCAGATTCACACACACACACACACACACACAGGAAAAAGCCAAAAAAAAATTAAGAAAATTTAGGTGATTGCCTGCCAAAATATATCATCCTTAAAATAATAATCCAAATAACTGATGCAAAAGTATTTGTTTCCTAAAATACCTAGATAATTACCACTTTCTCTTTTTACCTCATTAGCTGGAATATGTGTAAGGATATATTTACTCATATAATAAAATATACATATACTCAAAGTTCCCTTTGAGAAACTGTTCCTGCGTTTTCTAGCCATCTCTGTACCAAGTAAAATCCACAAGTTAAAAAAAAAGTTACATTTTCTTTCTATAAACCCCTACACTTACCTATAGCCATGCAGTCAATAAAGTTAAACAACAAATGCCAAAGAAAATATGGGAAAGAAAAAAGTCTTGAACTCATCATTTTAAAAGTCAGTAATAATATGCATTATTTTCTAGTTAGAGACAATATGTAGATGGTGAAGGTAAGAGTAATACACCTGAGCAAATTCTTGGGGCAGTGAATAACGTTAGCAGCAAAGCGTTTGGAGTCAGGCAGACCCACATTCAAACTAAACTCCACACTTTATCATCTACTGCACATTGGGCAAGCTACACCACCTCTCTGAGTCTTTTAATTTCATCTGTAAATCTGGGCTAATTATAGTACCTCTTATCGTATTGTTGAGATGATTAAATGAGAAAATACATGCAACCAGCTAGCACCATGCCTGGTACATTGTTTGTTCTCAACGAATCGCAGCTGTTGCCATTATTCATAGTTCATTGTAGCCATTTAGAAGAGTGGAAAAAATATCAGCGTTCATACACCATGAGGTTAAGTGGATATTGCTATAAAATCACTATGCATCATGTGGATTGAATTTTAAATGAATTTACTAGAGAAATACACTTACCTGTAAACATCAATAGTAAATAGCAAATGCAAGTAACAATGAAAAACATTATATGGAATTACCTATCTCCTTCCACATCCTTACAAACATGCACGCTCTGCTTGGTGTTGGGTATAGTGAAAAGATGAATATATGCTGATTTCCAAAAACCAATGAAGAAAATGATTGTCAATTCAAAGTATGAAATTTCAATACTGAAATCTTAATAACATGTTTCTAATAGCACTCACATTTGCTTGGGATTTGTTTTACTGTCAATAAAAAAGTTTATTCAAATTATATATATTTCCGTACCTCAACCCATGGTCTATCTTCTGCAAGGCCAGCTCATTCAATACTGAAATCTTAATAACATGTTTCTAATAGCACTCACATTTGCTTGGGATTTGTTTTATTGTCAATAAAAAAGTTTATTCAAATTATATATATTCCGTACCTCAACCCATGGTCTATTTTCTGCAAGGCCAGCTCATCCTAGATGAGCTGGACTCAGTTTTAGCAACCCTTTTTCTGGAAAGCTTCCCTTGGCTACCCATCCATTAGGATCTCTCACTCTCTTCCATCTGCCCTTGACTCCAAATTTAGGTATTCTTTTCTATCAATTCATCTTTCATAAAGTCCCCTGCATCTTCCCTTTCCTTTTCCTCTGCACTACCCTTTCCCCAAACCACACTGCATTACCTGCTGAACTTTATTCAACTGTTTCTTAAGTGTGTCTCCTAGCGATGGACCTTTCCTGCATAAAACGGCCAAATAGGTCTAAGAAGAGCTTTTATCAGGTAATTCCACTTTCAAAACGTTCAATGGCTTCCTGTTGCTAGGATGACTCGTAATAGCCAAACGTTTCGACCGTGAATGGGGATGTTATTAATGTTACTAATGGGCTTAAACCAGAACGATGCAGGCAAGCCAGGACTTACAGTGAACCAACCGATTGCCAACTCTGTGCTTTTCAAACTTTCTCACCTAAATATTCCTAAGGGTGGACTCATAACTAAACTCTCAAATTCAAATTTCTTTTAAGTTTACACATTTAAAATTCTTGAAATTCTAACATTCTTGTATACATCCATGTTTTAATGTACACATAATGTTTTTAAGTCCCAGCAACCCTTTTACATGAGCAAAATTTCAGAACATCTTACCCAAAATCTTGGAGCCAAATTGACCTCAAAGAAGACTTACTATCAGGACACAACTTCTAAAAACCCTTTGTAGTGTAGTCTATGAAAAAGCTGTCTCCTGAAACAGAGAAGGCCATTCGCAAAGACCTGGAATTGAATTATGCTCCCTGAAGTTGAGTTGAGTCATCCATCCTTATGTAAACTCACTGTTCCACTCACAAAAGTTTTCCATATGGTCTCTTTATAAACCCATTTCCATGTCAACAATAACAAATATACCTCCTCTCTTCTTTGCTTTCCTCAACCCTACTCAGTCTTATGACCCTGGTCCATTTGCTCTGGTTGCCATATAAAATAAAAGGTACCCAGTTAAATTTGAATTTCGCAAAAGCAAGGAATGGTTTTCAGTATGTCCCGTGCAATATTTGGATTAAAACTGAACTAGGTATTGGTATTTTTATTTGCTAAATCTGGCAACTCTAACTGTAAAGCCATTGCTGACCACCCTCCCTACAGCCCCAGGGCTTTGAGGTTCTTCTGAATTTCTAGTACAAATCACCTACCTCTATTTGACACTTACCCTATTTTGCATGTGTTTCTATCGCTTTTTATATCCATATACTTCATTTCCCTGACTTGAAAGCTCCTTAAGAATGAGGACACATATATATCTTTTTAATTTCATAATGCCTACAGAAACTCTTGACCATAGGTGGTGATCATAAATATTGATACTTGTCAATTGAGAGACTGATTTAAAATCAGGACTTCCCTGGTGGCGCAGTGGTTGAGAATCTGCCTGCCGATGCAGGGGACACGGGTTCGTGCCCCGGTCCGGGAAGGTCCCACATGCCGCGGAGCGGCTGGGCCCGTGAGCCATGGCCGCTGAGCCTGCGCGTCCGGAGCTTGTGCTCCACAACGGGAGATCAGTGAGCAAAATAGCCAACAACTATTTATTAAGCAACTGCTTTCTGTTCCATTCAGAACCATGCTGTAAATTATTTCATAAATGAGTAAGATGCAACATTTGCCTTCAAAGAGTTTAGTTTAGTAAACAAAACTTACGCATCAGAAACCAGTAGTGAATGACCTGAAACAGTATATAATCAAGTATAACAGTGTATAATCGTGATTATGTAGTATAGCCTACTAAGGACAACAGGGGATCAATGTGGGAGTATCCCAAAGAGGGAAACGCTGAAGAGGGGTGATCTGAATTGGGATTCAGATCTTGGGAAGGATGTAGATGAGTGGAAACGATTAGGAAGGGTAATGCCGTCTGGGGAAAGTCTTGGGCAACTGCAGCAAGTAGAAAGGAGACCTATCTTCACAGTATGCCTTTGCTGCATGGAAACAATCAGAATTTGCTTGCGCTGTGGTTGCAACTGGTTTTACGGGGTTCCATAGGATTCAGAGCAACTATATCAGCGAAAATCTATGCAATGGCTGCTACTGGATAGAGTCGTGCCATGTAGAGCCACAGGCCATGATGTTTAAAAAACATAATCAAAGTAAGGATGCCGTTAAAGAAGTCACCCACGGAGATGAGCTGGGGTTTGTCCCCAGACCACCTAAGAGAGGAAAGAACAAACATTTTTATCAGTCACAGTTATATATTACACATGGGCTCTAAATGTGTTGGTTCCTGACAACGTTTACACCTTTATCAATCTTAATTAGATCAGTGACCTTACTGAAAATTGGTGAACTTCATTTCCAGGAAACTGAGGACAGATGTTGAGGAATGATTTCTTCAGTAGGAATTCATTTTCTATTACAGCTTTAATCTGTTACCTCTCTATAAAATGGAAAATCTTTTTTTATTGAAGTATAGTTGATTTACAATATTGTGTTAGTTTCAGGTATACAGAAAAGTGATTCTGTTTTATATATTTTTCGGATTATTTTCCATTATAGGTTATTACAAGATATTGAATATTCTTCCCTGTGCTATACAGTAAATCCTTGTTGCTTATCTATTTTATGCATAGCAGTTTTTAATCTGTTAATCCCATACTCCTAATTTATCCCTGCCCCCTCCCTTTCCCCTTTGGTAACCATAAGTTTGTTTTCTATGTCTGTGAGTCTGTTTCTGTTTTAGATTAGATTAGATTTCTGATATAGATTCTTTTGTATTATTCTTTAGATTCCACACATAAGAGACATCATATATTTATCTTTTTCTGACTTCATTTAGTATGATATTCTCTATGTCCATCCAGGTTGCTGCAAATGGCAATATTTCTTTTTTATGGCTGAGTAATTTTCCATTATATATATATATATATACACACACACACACATATACACTCCCTACATTTTCTTAAACCAATCACTGGTGGATGGGAACTTGGGTTGTTTCCATGTCTTGGCTATTGTAAATAGTGCTGCTATGAACATTGGGGTGCATATATCTTTCCAAATTAGAGTTTTCATCATTTCTGGATATCCAGGAATGGGATTGCTGGATCATACGGTAGTTCTATTTCAGTTTTTTTAAGGAAACTCCATACTGTTTTCCATAGTGGCTGCACCAATTTACATCCCTACCAACAGTATAGAAAGGTTCCCTTTTCTATGAGACAGAATATCTTTTATTTTGCTTTTGGATTGCCCTTCCCTAATAAAGTTGATGTCTTTAACATGTGCTTCTAATATGTGCTTAATTTTGCAAAATATTTTGGGTAGCATTTGGCATCCTCTTACCAGAAAAAGGTACAAGCCTACAAAGGCTTGCTGTTTTGGTTTTAATCAGTTCATGGAATTAAATGCATTGAACCACAAAATGCTTTTATGTGACAGATACTGTGGTTCACACTGAACATCCATGTGAAGATAGGCTTGGACCTTTATAAGTGACATAATTTTATTAACTAAATAGACACATAGGACAAAGAAATGTGGTTTCAGCCTTCTAAAATTCCAAAGGCATCCAGTAAAAATCTCTCAGAATGGGTGTTGGCAGGACTATTCTGGCACAAGGCAAATTGTGTTGCTTATTTTAAGGAAATAAGCTAAATAGGGATGGAGATTCTTTTAGAGAGATGCTCTGGATGTATTAGGTTGAACCATATGCAGTATGACACTATTGGTCTTTGTGTATGGTTCAACGGTGTGCAAGCATGTCTAGCCCTCTTGGCACATTGAATCTCATTCTGAAAGTAGAGCTAGAAGAAAGCCTCTTGGCAATCTTAAGACAGATTGATTTACTACATTTTATCCAGAGATCCCAACTTTGTCACTGGCCATATATGACTTCAGCCTCTGTGGGCCATTTCATTTGCAAAATTGATGGTACAATGGGTGGACAGTTGACTAAATGATCGCTTAGAATCTTCCCAACCTAAATTTCTGTAGCTCTAAAACATCCAGATACTGAATCTGTTTCCTACTGGCTAACCAAAGATGCACCTGGCAATAATGCCCAAACCATCTTCTGCAGATTCTCGCCTTGCCAAGGTACTCCTCTTCCATGGGTTACATAACGATCAGAAGACCCTGCCAAGAGGTACATGCCCCCTGTGAGGTTCAATATGTTAGGACATCACCATTTGTTTATACTTTCTCACAAGTCAGTGCACATTATCTCTATCATTTTTCTTCCATTTTCCTTAATTTATTAATTTTGCTAATTATATAACCAACAAAGGTGAGAGGATCCCACCTCTTTATCCCCATCTGGTCACTTGTCCCAGTGATGACCAACGTGACAAGAGGCCCTCTAAGGTTTCCTAGACAGGAGACCTCTTGAAGGACAAAGGGGAAAATGAAATGGGGGTAGGGGGAGTGAAGGGGGAGGAAGGTCTGAACTCCAGCAGCTGCTTGGCATCCAAACTGAGTGTGCAGAGAGGAAGAGACATCCTTATCAGATCTCAGGTCCAGGTTTTTGGTGTGTGTGGAAAGAGGGAGATAAAAAAAAAGTGCACTTGGGATGAAGAGAAATAAGCAACATTGGCCCCTGCAAGATATATCGATATTTGCTTAATAACTGTCCTGATGAGTTCTCTGACTCTCTCCAAATGTGTATGTGGCCATTCAGGGTCAACCAGCAAAGGACAGCTCCTGAAGCTGATTTATATACAACAGACCTGCGTGCAAATGTACTGGAATGGACCTTTCTCTTTGCCCATTTTGTCTGTTTCTGCTTCCTCTGTATCTTCCTGTCTCTCCCTCCTACCCTGCTGGATCTCATTTCCTCACTTCTTATCTAACCTGCAACAATTTGTGTTTTATGTCCTCTGTAATAAGGAATATGCACCCCAGAGTCCGTTTCCATCTTTCGTTCATTTATATTTTGTGAAAGAGAGCAGTGTCCCTGGCAACATTCATTCTGCAGGAGGCTACAATTATTACTCAGGTTAAAAGAAACGTTCAGAGGAAATTCAGAAAATGATAGATACTAATCTTGAGCCTTTTGTTTCAGCCTACAAGGAAAAAATGAAGGAGCTGTCCATGCTGTCACTGATCTGCTCTTGCTTCTACCCGGAACCTCGCAACATCAACATCTATACTTACGACGGTAAGATGCCTACGATAGAAATGCCCCCGCTGGCTGGATCACTTGGCAAAGCTTGGATATATTTGTTTCTGTCTCAAAGTTCCTGATATAATTAAATCAATATTTTGTGGATATTACTATTGATCTGCCGGGTCTAGCTAATGGGTCTTATTGATTGCCGTTTGCTCAAAACAGTATGAATTTGATGTTAATGACAGCACATTAATGTCTCTTAAGAAACATGGCTGAGTGCTTATTAGCCATCGCATCCAGCATGTCAACAACCACAATATGTCCGAGGCTTTTCTTTGCAAATAACATGATATGCTAAGCTGTAATCGGAGATCACAATTTGCAAGAAAATGCTTTGTAGTTAGAAAACTCAGGAGAGAAAATCAACCACCATCACAGTTTTTTAGTGTAGTCTTTATAAAATCCCCATATTTTGTGTATGCTGTCAACAACCTAATAAGTTCCAGTAGTAAAACCGACCTATGAAGCCCCAGATAAAGAGGATTTTTTTTTTTTTTTTTTTTTTTTTTTTTTTTTTTTTTTTTTTGATAAAGAGGATTTTAAAAGAAAATCCTGAAGAACTGGCATAGCTATGAACCTTATTTTGCAGTAAAACCTTTTTGGTTTGATTTATCCTGATTCATACTACTTAATTTTATTACCTTCCTGGTTCTGCCAGTATCTGCATGACCTCGGGCAAGTAACTTAGATTCTTTGAGCCCAATTTAACTCTAATATCTTCCTCCCAGTGGTGTTGCTGGGTTTAAATGGTTTCATGTTTAGCATAGAGCCTGGTCTCTTGTAAGCATTCAAAATAGTAGCTGACATTATCAACAATACCATTTTTACGTAATTCAGTCCATTTAATCAAAATGTTTGGTGCAGTTACATATGTAGTAGATAAAGCTGAGGCATATCTGGCTACCTGTTTGGCTCACAACGATTTTCGTTTCCACATGTATAAGGAAATACATTAAAGGTAAGGTGAAAGGATCTATGGCAGTTAATTCCTTCTATGCCTTTAAAATATTCCAGGACTCAAAGACGCTTTTCTTTCAAACTGATTCTCTCATGGCACAAGCATCATAAATATGAATTAACTGTTTCACAAGGAAATGTCTTTCATGCAAAAAGATTTTGGTTTCCAACCAAAACTCTCATTAGAATGCAGGTCCCACGCCTACTTCGTATAAGTTCATTCAGTCAACAAACACACTGGTCCTTCC
The DNA here is from genome assembly GCF_003031525.2 of Neophocaena asiaeorientalis asiaeorientalis. Lineage (NCBI taxonomy): Eukaryota > Metazoa > Chordata > Mammalia > Artiodactyla > Phocoenidae > Neophocaena > Neophocaena asiaeorientalis. The sequence continues at coordinate 6,254,898 of NW_020172369.1, read as the reverse complement.
TTCATCTGCTAAATGTGGCTGTGACTAGCAATCCAGCTATGTTTCTTCTGAGACTGTATCTCACCATGTGTTGTCACTGAGGCTCCAGTGAAGAATGCAGCTCAGGCCTCTTCTTTAAGGCACTCATGGCCTAGTAGAAGAGAATTACAACATACAGATAACCAGAAAGTGGAACTCAGTGTGATTATTTGCTAAGGCAGCGTTTACTGGTAGGACACAGAAGACAGGGATGGTTTCTGCCCTCTTAGGGACTGGAGAGAAGGAAACGAAAATCAAAGGTTATATATAAGCTGAGTCTTAGAAGTCAAATAGACAATTCAACATAGCTCATTAACTGCTTCCTAAAAGAACTGGTAGAGAATTTCAAATTCCCAACGTCTGTAACCTTGTCTTCTCTTTCTATATTAGGTAATAATGTGAAGTGTTTATTGTAGACAAATATTATCACAAGAATTAATAATTATTATTTACATTTATAAACACTAAGTGCTATGGCCCGTGCTTTACATTTAGTATCCTTTATATCTTTTTTTTTTGGAACACCTTTACAATTTAATTTTTTTAACAGCTGTATTGAGGTAACTTACAAATCACTGCACATATTTAATGTATATAATTTGATTAATTTGGACAAGTATCCTTCATCTTTTAATCTTCACAACAGTCTTATGAGAAAGGTGCCTTTTATCTCCATCTTTTAGTTGAGGAAATGAAAGCTTAAAGAAGTGAATTAACCTTCCCAGTATCACACCCTAGTAAGCAGGGCTTACTATTTGGATGCAAATACAGGCAGTTCTGATTTCAGTGTCTCTAACTCTATCCATTTAAAATCCCATCACCTCATCAAATAAGTGATTTTTATTTGCCTCTGTTCTCTTGAAATCCTTTTCCATAAATTTACACGCTTTTTATAGAATTGTACTTAAGATATAAGTACAAATTTGGATGCCTTCAGGAAGATTTAAAATATTTTTATATTTGTGAAAAAAGCCACATCATTTTTAAAATACTTACTGAATTGACTTTGTCTATATGATCTGTTAGTATTCACAGATCTAAGTAAGTAAGGTCAGTTCCTGTTCACCTGGTGTCTTACCTGACCACAAACTGAAAGTGCACTAACCAGGCTGCTAAAAGAATGTTAACGGAAGCTAATTTATAATTCTTCTCTGCTCTGCTCTAGTCAGAACTAGCCTGGAGACCTGGCCAGCTTGGTTGCCACAACTTTTAAGGGACATTAATAAATTAGTGAGCCCTGTGAGGTTAGGGAGTGATGCAGTAGCAAAGATCTAGAAACCGTGTCACTTAAGGACACTGAGGATGCTTTAGACTGGGGAAAAAATTTGAAATGGAAAATCATAACTGTTTTCAAATACTAATGTGATGCACAACAGAGACTGGCCTGACTTTGGGTGGGTTCAGAGGACAAAACAAGGACTGGGGGGCCGAAATGAGAGGGGTGTAGTCTGGGGTTCAAAATAAAAAACACTCATCTAAAAGTTAGAGCTGTCCAATGAGCTTCTAAAAATCAGTATATTTTACGAAGCTGTACGTTGTGTAATTACACTAATATCCTAGCAGGTGCTAGCTATCACTCTATTTTATATTATAAATGATATTATTTTACATTATAAATTATAATTTTACATTATAATTTATTACATTATAAATTATATTATGCATTTTCAGGTTTCTGCCCATTTAATTACTATGCATATTATACAGCTATTGAGTTTAAATAGTTTTAAAATGTACAGAGTGTATAAATTAGATAAGCAGATGTTGCCCCCTCCCTCCCCTACTACAATGCCTCTTCCCCCGGTTCCTGTCTACAGCTGAGGGATGATGAAGAAGGACATTCTAAGTAGCAACAAAGTAGAAGCAAAGAGATTACCATGGTACCCTGTCTTATTGTCTTCATTAGACTATAAGCACCTTGAAGACAGGGACCCCCACCACAGTGTCCTCCCCAGAGAGGACATTACACTGCTTGATGACTCAGATCAACAGACACACTGAAGGGCAAAACAGGAACCAGCAGGATGCTTTGCACATGAGCCTTGACTGCTGCAGGTATTTCCAACCATTCAGGGAGCTACATCGGTTCCAACACAGCTCCTGTGATTTCTAACCACAGGATTAGGTGTGAGAACTGGAGGACTTTGTTATTTTCCTCATTATGTAATCTGAAAGTGTTTCCAGCTATGCTAATTTCCAAAACAATAAAAAAATCTACATCTGTGCTCCTTGGTTTTCATATGAGGCTCATATTTATTCAAAAGGAAAATAAAGTTAGTTTAAAATCGATTCAGGCTATTTTTTTCTGGGCACGCCTACCATGATGCAACTCCCTATGGACATTATTGAATTTCCCCACACTGTAAATATTTATCCAGTTAAAATATATCTAGAATTATACGAAAGAAAGAGGTCTTATATGTTCAAACAATGTAGAGTAAATGATCATATGCAGCATTTTACTCATCTTTGCCAGAATAACAAGGCTACTTTTAATTGCCAGAATTCACATTATTTTAGTAAACCCATGCCTGTGTTCTGTGTGCTTAACCTTCTCAAATATTCATCTCTCAGATATGGAAGTGAAGCAAATCAACAAACGTGCCTCCGGCCAGGCTTTTGAGCTGATCTTAAAGCCACCATCTCCTATCTCAGAAGCCCCACGAACTTTAGCTTCTCCCAAGAAGAAAGATCTGTCCCTGGAGGAGATCCAGAAGAAACTGGAGGCTGCAGAGGAAAGAAGAAAGGTAACTTTTTTCATAGGTTTTTAAATTCTGCTCTCTCTTTTCCTTGCCTTCTCTCTCTCCTCTTCCCTCTCCCTTCCCCTCCCCAACCCCTCTGCTTTCACACACACACACACACACACACACACACACACACACACACACACTTCCATCAGAAGTTCCAGGAGACAATGATGCCTGAACCTGCACATGTAGGTCTTCTAGACATAGATCCAGGCTACTTCAAGTAAAAACTGCTGCTTTGAGGCTAGTTAAAACCAAAGATCTCAGGCACTGAAAGAACTTCAGTGCCCTAGTGCCCTCCCTCCATCTTGGACCCATTTTGATAAAAGCCTCCCTGCCTTAGCCTATCCTTGCTATCAAGAAAGCACAGCCTTAGGTACCATAACTCCAGGGGTTGTGGTGGAGAGAGGTGCCCAAGTGGTGAGTCCTTGCTCTCAGACTCTGCGTCCTGCCCCAAAGCATAGTACATGGTTTTCCTCGGAACTAGAAAGCACCAGATACTCCCTCTGAGATAGTTCTGCCCAGAAACGCTGTTCACCCCAGGGTAAGGGCCAGAAGCTTGCCCCTGTCCCCAAGGCCTCACTCCCTGTCCTTGAAGTTGGTTCTTCCAAGATCAGAACCCTCTCGGGAATATATGAGTATCTTCCTCTACCCATTTCTAAGCCTTGATGGCATTTTTTTCTTTTTTCCATTGGTCCTTGTTTGTATTAAAGAGCTTTTTCTTACAGAGCTAAATCTTTAATTTTCCACAATCAGTTGAATAAGAAAAGCCAAGGGTATTAAAAATGGAGGGCATACAGAAATCCCTAAGACTGTATACATAGAGACAGAAGTTATGTCTGAATATGTGTGTATCAGCTGTGTGATTATGGGGGTACATCCCATTGAGACGCTCTTGATTAACCCAAATGGATTACTGCAGGTAATTCATTCCTATGTTGTATTTTCCACTGACTTTATCATGATATATTTTTAGAATCATGTAGTCCCTAAGAATATGCTCCACGCGTGGTCTCATGATTTAAATGGAAACTCTGCATTTATAATAATTTTTAAGTTTTATTTAGATGTTTATAAAAAGTTAGCCAATACATTAAACACTTCTATGTTGGATACTTACAAAGAAAAGGAAAATAGTCCTTCTCCTAAAGACTGAGTTCTCTAACAGGGAGTGCAGAACAAACCCAAATGTGTGTGTATGTATATGTGTTTATATATACCTACATGCACACACACACACAAACACACTCACACATATGTACATACATAACTATAGCATCAAATAACAAGGCTCAGAGATTATAAATCCTAGATTAAGTTTTCTGAACCAAAAATACTTTTTGTTTTCATTTTGTGGTTGGAAAATCTTCTTATATTGTGTAACTTTCTGATCACAATTTCAATTTTTACTCAGGTGAAGTTCTCTTTGCATCCAGTGAGTATTTCTTTACATATTATTTATTGTATTTGACCAATTACTGTTGTTATAAATTTGGATTTCAAAGGAAGGAAACTAAGCTACTAACCCAAGCAGACATACAGGAAGTTGCTTTAGAAATATTTATCATTTTTTTTTGTTGTCATTTATAGCTTTCTTCTTATAGTAAAACTGAATTAACATATTCAGAGTTACAGTCCTTTGAGACTGTCGCCAACAAATATGAATAACTAACTACAATAGTAGAAAGCATGTTACAGTCAAGGTAATTTAAGTTCTCACCGAAGCATTGGCATCTTATAGCTAACAGTTGTAAGTAGAGGTCATAGGTTGACATATAGAGATGCCATGACTTGATTAGAAGTCAGTAACTGACCTGAAATTGAAAATTAAAGATGAAAATTCAACATCATAGCTCAGAATGTTGCTGGTATGTTTAATTTGAAGGAAATTATTAAAAGAAAAAGAACACAGAGATGATCAAAATTAACTGGATGTTCTCATAAAATTCCCTGAGTTAACTAATTACTGATTCTGGTAAAATTCATGTACTCTGACAACAACAAATTATCAACAATTACACATTTAAACCATTGAATTTAACTAGAAATTGGCCACGTGGCTAAAAGACATTTACAAATGTAATCATCCAGCATTGTGACACCCAGGAAAAATATTCTTTGGAACCTTTTAAAATCAGTATTCCACCACATTTCTGCTCTTACTAAAATTTTCAAAAAAATGATTTTCAAAAACATCATTATATAGATTTTGTCCAGGTACTAGGGTTTCAATTAGAAGAAAATACAACTGATTAACAGAAAGTGACAGCTTAAGAAATCATTAATTGATTAAAATCAGTATTCCACCACATTTCTGCTCTTACTAAAATTTGCAAAAAAATGATTTTCAAAAACATCATTATATAGATTATGTCCAGGTACTAGGGTTTTAATTAGAAGAAAATACAACTGATTAACAGAAAGTGACAGCTTAAGAAATCATTAATTGATTTTTTTCTATTGGGTTGTACTGACTTAATTAGCACTCATTTGAAGAACTGTTAATTCTCTTTAAAGAGAATTCTTTAAATTCTTTAATTCTCTTTAAAGAGCCTTTAGCAAGTGCATATATCTCAGTAACTATCTAAGTGAGGATATGCATATAACCAAAACCCAACTCAACTAAATGAAGCAAAAAGAGGGTATGGGACTAAAATCCTCAGAGTGGTTACAGCTTCAAACACAGCTTGATCCAGGAGCTCAATATTTCTTTTTACATTTATCATTTATTTCTGCAACTAATTGGTCTCAATACCAAGGATTTTTTGTTTCAGTCAGTCCCAAATTATTTTTCTCACAAATTAGCAACTCCAGCAGAAAGAGAGCTTCTCTTTCCTAATAGTTCTAACAGAAGTCTTAGAATTGAGTCTCAGTGACCTGTGCCAGGTCACATGCTCAACCCAGTAAGATGGTAATAAATAAAGTAGGACAAAGAGAATTGGTAGTTCTGGGGCGAAAAGTGCTATTCATATGGGGTGGTCAGAAAAGCCCTCTTGAATATGAGAACATTTGAAAAGAAGCATGAAGATAGTGAGGGAAAACATTTGAAAAAAAGGCAAGAAGGTAAGGAGTGAGCCATGGGACTCTTCTCTGGGGGACAGAGTTTGAAGTAAAGAGAATAGCAAGTGCAAAGGCCCTGAGGTAGGAGTATGCTAGGACTACTCGAGAGATAACACAGAGGACAGTATGGTGGGAGCAGAAGGAGCAAGGGGAGACTGAGGTAGGAACTGAGGTTAGAGGTAGCATTTTTAAGGACACTGACTTCAAATGAAAAAGAAGTTCATTGGGAAGATGAAACCATTTCACTCCTTGTGAATCACAGTCTCTGTTCAAAGAAATATCTGCTTTAAAAAAGCTGGGTGACTAGAAAAATAATAGTGTTAGATAAATAGAGAAGACATGAAAGTGTGCTAGATGTAGAGAATGGTTCCAGAACTAAGGATACCCAGAGGTGAGAGTGCAGAAAGTGTGTTTTCAGGGCAGTGGGTAGACCAGTAGTTTGGGCTAGTGGCCTTGGGTAGGGAGTTGGAGAGTAGTGAGGTGAGATTGTGGAGGGCCTTCGATGCCAGGTTAGGTATCCAAACTCCATTTTATCTAAGAAATGAGGAGTCACTAAAGGCTTTCAAAAATACTCAGATGTCCAACCTAGCCGAGTGACCGGCAGCACTTATATTGCCCTGGTTCCATTTCCTTTCCTACAAGCTAAAAGTTTGTAAAGATTCCGCCTACCAAACATAATACATTTAAATACGTATTAATCAATTCCTTTTGTCATGGTTATAATCAAAGCATCTATAACTGCCAATTACTATTTCTGATTATCATAAAATAAGCCTTCTCTCACTGAATTAACATAATTCTAACTCAAAGTAAGGATTAAGATAGACACAGAGGTATTTCACAGAGGTGAAATATGACTCCTGATAGGGCTTTTAAAACAAAAAGGTTATGAGACTCCTCCCGTCCATTAGTACCCTTGAAAGACTTGCTTCTGGGACCTGAATTTAGAGATCATGTCTGGGAAACAGTGACCTACCTCGGCCGTGCTGCTGGAGCCTGCTGGATCTAGAGCTGGAGGGCTGCCACTGACTCATCTCCGTGTGGGCTCCAATTCACTTTGTGTTCGATGTTTTGGCAGTTTCCCTAATTCCTCACTCCATCTGTTGATACTATTGCAGCACTGACCATCTCATCACTATGTTAAATGCTCATCCCTTAGGCTCCTTTGAACCAGAATTAATGCTCCATTGATCAGTTGGTAGAAGATTATTATAAAAGGAATAAGTCCTTTTCCTGATGTTTTTCTTCCTTCTTTGATTATCTCTGAGAATCAGTATTCACCTCCATGAGACCACATTACCTCATGAGGTCAGATTTGAAGCTCATTATTTGAAATTATAGTTTCCATACAGCAGCTTACCCATGTGGATGAAATGATATGAACTCTTCGGTTATCCATCCATCTATCCATCTATCCATTTATTCATTCAACAAACATTTATTTAGTGAGAGGCAGCAGAGCTAAGCTAACCATACATTCCAGTTGGCCCAGGACAACCCCAGCTTATTCCTACTGTTTGGTTATCATTATTATCTCAATCTCATAAGTATCCCAGTTTGGACAATAAATTATGTGATATGGCAAGACAAGCACAGTGTTTAAGAGCATCTTTAAAAGCATAGTGGTTAAGAACACATGGTTAAGAGAATGCCTGTGATCAAAGTCTGGTTTCGCCACTTAATAGCTGTGTGACCTTGGGCAAGTCCCTAATCTCACTATGTCTTATTTTATCCATCTGTAAAATGAGACTAACAATAGGACCTACATCCTGGAGTTATGGTGAGAATTAAAAGAGTTATTCCATATCACAAGCACTGTGAAAGTGTCAGCTATTATTGTGTAAAAACACATCCAGTTCCAACCTCACAGAGATGATGATCTAGCAAACTCATGATTTTATAAAGAAAGCTTCTCATTAACACAGATGCTGAAATGTTACTGTATAATACATTTCATAAATATTTTTAAACATTATAAAATATTAGTTATCAAATTACAGAGGTGGTTTGATAGGTAACAGATATATAAATAGTTCAGCCCAACTAAAAGTGGCTTGGAAAAATTAGTATTATAAAAAAAATGATGAAAACTTAAGGAATTGAATGATATTGATAAAATCTCATGCTAAAATCAATTAAATTAAAAAGAAAGTTATTCAAACCACTCCAGTAAACTATAATTGGCATACTGACAATACTGGCACAATCAACTCCAAAGTCATGGAACCTCCGAAAGAAATCTGTGTTGCTTATTTTTAATAATATAGCCTCGAAGTGGACCATTTGTCACCAAACATGATAGACTTACCTTTTCCATTTGTCGGCATCTCACATTGTAGATGGCAACTAAAGTCGAATCCAGTAAAAGAGGGGTGGTTTGTATAGCAATGATTATGAGCTAAAGTGCTGGATTATTCACAATTCAACATTCAGGAAGCGTTCTGCTCCTTAGAGAATGTGACATATGGTCCACAGACTCTTCCCGTGTGTGAAGAGCACCATGGGGACCTCCCGGCAGTCTAGTGGTTAAGACTTCACCTTCCAATGCAGGGTGCGGGTTCGACCCCTGGTCAGGAAGCTAAGATCCCACATGCCTCACGGCCAAAAAATCCAAAACGTAAAACAGAAGCAATATTGTAACAAATTCAATAAAGACTTTAAAAATGGTCCATATCAAAAAAAATACTTTAAAAGAAAATAGAGGTAGAAACGTGTATACTTCAGAACACATAGAAATAAAAACTAGCACTATCTAAAATATAGTCTTAAATCCCCTCTGTGTACACAAAGTAAAATGAGTTTTATTATACCACTTAACTCAAATTTATCTTCCATTTCATTATACAGTAATTAAATGCTTATACTCAGTAATATAAGAAATGGTAATGAACCTCTTTGGAAAATTATATAGTTAAAGTGTTCCTAAATGTACAATAATTCTTCTCACCATCTCATTATTTTTCCCTTCACGTATGTCTCTTGTAATTATTTCAGTGATAGTGAGTTCAGTGTGAGGAAATTTATGCCTAGAATAGGTGTTCACCATCCTTGTGGCTCCGCTATTACAATAGGAAGGTGGAGATGATCTTCATCTTCCAGAACATCATATCATGCTGGATGTCTTAGCTCTATAAATACTTTGCCTTGACGTTCGCATTATACCTGCATCATGCCCTCATTTTCTATTTCCGCGTTTCAGTGACCTTCAACATTAGGTACATGCTATTCAGAAATGCGCCTCCATGGTCAGATCCTTTTCCCTTAAACAATTTAGTTTTAACAACCTTTAGCAAATCCCACCTCTCCAGCCTCCCTATAAGTCAATCAAGATTCCCTTCTGCTAATTTGCCCAAACAAGGAATAAAGTAAGAATACCTATTCGACCACGTAGCAAAAACTTTACTCCGATTGAAATGAAGGAAAATGCTTCTACTTTTATATATCACATCCTCACACTCATTTTCTGTTTTAAGGCAGTTTTCCGGACAAAATACTTATTTGCTTATTGATAGAAATATTAGAATCAGGATCAGTGAGGCTGTGACTGGGGGGATTAAAGCTGTATTCATAGAATCAATTTCTCCCCAGGAACAAAGTTAGAGGTTATAGGTGGTGATATCTGGAGGCCAGGCTATGTAAGAAGGAAGAAGAATTATGACTCTCTGCCGCAGTGGAGTTCCAGAGACCCTAGGAACTGAGGTCAAAGCCCTCAGGGCTGTTAGCTCCATGGAAGAATTTAAGAGTTGAGTACGTATGAGGAAGAACCAAAACAGGGAGGCAGACGTATTTTCTTGGTGAGGAATTCTTTCCATAATCAACTTCTCATCCTGTATATTTTTTCCATGGACTTGAGCTTTAAATATTTGAAACATATATAATTATTAGATCCTACTAATGCATGAGTTGAGGCAATGGTGGTTATAACAATCCCTACCAGTGCGTAAGGAAAGGCTCCATGGAGTGGCCCTGAAGGGTGGCCTGGCCCAGTTAGGCAGGTCTTCATCATTGAGCAGCGGCCTCACGTGAGAACGTTCTGTACTGCCTTCTGTTTCTGTTTCACCCCATTAATTGTGCTAAAGGAATGCACTTGACACCTAGGCTGGGTAATCTCATTTAGCCCCAGTGGCTGCAAAAGTACTAACACCATTAATTGAGGCATTTCGAACTGAGCCAAATGCCACACTCCACAAATGCAATAGGCCTCCCTCCTTTCGTGATTATGGGCCCCCGAGGGAGTCTGTGTTCACACAGACCAAATGTGTCCCACCAAGGCAAGAGATCTGAAAAGGAATGTATTGCTCTATTACCATTTCAATGCCAAGGCCTTCCCTTCTCAATCCTATTCCCCTGCTGTCTCCCGACTGGTTTCGGCTCTTTCACAAAAGAAAATTAAGAGCACAAATATAAACATCAAGTTACAGCACGATTTCACAAAGTGCCAAAGTTAATTTGAGCATCTGAAAATTAAAAATTACGCAGTTGCTTCTGGATAACTATCCACGGTAACTCTGCGAGAAAGGGCCACAGAAGAATCCAGGTAGATCCTATCCAGGGCAGCGCTGGAAGCACTGATCTATGGGAGAAAGAGGAGGGGAAAGGGACTTACTAACATACGGAGCAGAAAGTTCACGTATCTACTGGCTTCAGCAGCCTTGGCTGATGGACCCTGTCGTACAGAGGAATACAATCTAAAAGCACTGCTATAGAGGATTTTGAAAAATTTTGTTTTGCTTTATTTTGATTGATTTGGTGTTCTTTGGTTTCCTGAAGCCGCCCCATCGTTTTCTGCCCATTACAAGAGATACCTAAGGCCCCAATCTTATCCATAATTCTTGGACACATTGCACCCTTGTTTTGTGATAACCCAGACTTCTCTCCCTCAAAAAGTTTTCTGGACTTAGGTTACGTAAATTGAATTGAACTTTCTGAAATGAAAGATCAAAGTCATTTCCTCTTACTTCTTTGTGGTGCTTCCTTAATCGTGAAAATTCTTAGCAGTACAGCCCCATTCAGTGTACGTGTGCCGGTGGAGAGGACGGAGTTAAGGAAGGGCTGACTGTCACCAACCACGAGGACACCTGAATCTACTCACCGTCAATAACTAAAGGAATGTGAACAGATATCCTGCACACGTGAGATAACCAAGATTCTACATCTGAGCTTAGGTGTAGCAGGAGGTTCAATTGCCGTCCTCTCCTGTCACAAGTGTTTTGAGTTTTCCTTTCAATAATAATGGCTGCCGTTTGCTCAGTACTAACTTCCTCCATATTAGACACTGTGCTGAATCCCTAGCAAACATTATTTCATTTGATGCTGACAAATAGTCCTATGAGATAGCTACTATCTTTATGCATATGCCAAAAAAATAATTTTGTGAAGACTTTGCTCAGAGAGAAACTTTAAACACTCACACACCTTTTGTCAGTCTCTCTTTCCCTGTGTCACAATTCAGTAGTCCCGGTAGCAGTAGATAAGCAAAATCCATGTAGGATGTTTTACCAATAGCCCCACCTAGAGGCAGAAGGATGAATAAACTAGAAAATATTTTTTCATGTTTTTTCCAGAAAGGCTCCATTTGATCTTGAACTTACTTTGTGTTAACATTTTATCATTTTTCATAGTAGATTTTTTGCAAGTTATAACAAAGCAAGAATGAAATGGGTCCACTAAAGATGTCAGTGAAACGATTACGGGGTTAAAACAAGAAGTGGGGCTGGTTCCCAGAACTGTCTGTTTAATCTCCAGTGAGTCACTAGACACATTCCTGATAAACTTCAGAATAACCACATCAACAAAGACTCTTAAGGCTGTCTGTTTTTACCATTCCTGTAGAATTTTATCTAAGGAAAAGTTTCTTTCCCTGTCAGACTTCGTATTGTTTATACATCACAATCTCTCCAGTAAGGGCCCACGACCACTGCCATCAACTGAAATATCTTCCTGTTAATGTTTTTAATGGTAACCAATATTTAGCCCATGAAATCTTTGTTTGATCTACCGTTGTTTAGATATTCACATTTACAATGAATCCTCTGAAGCCTCACCTCAGAGGACCAGCTGATCCCAAGGAATTACCCAGGAACTATGGATGTGTAATAATTTAGTCTTAAACCTGGGTAGTTCATTATTGGGTAAGACTGCTCTTAGCAGCATAATTGGAGGAGAAGGTGAATGTGGAAAGATGTTAATATATCCAGGGTCATTGACACAGTCAGCACTTAAACACAGACCTGACGCCAAAGCGCATGCCAGTGTATTTTTCAAAAAGTAGGCTGTGAACTGCCTGCATTACAATCACTAGGGCTGCTTATCAAAAATATAGCTTCCTGGGTCTTACCAAAGAACTGCAGAGTCAGAATCTCGCGGGTGGATACCGGGCCTCGGCATAATTATCAAGCACCCCTCTGACTGTTAGCATAAAGAACCGTGTAACCTCCTGATGCTGCGGGAGAATTACGGTGTGCAAAAATGTGTGGGACGTGCAGGAGTGGGGTACACAGGTTTCTGATGTTTCTGCTGTAATCACTGAGCAATCACAGGGTTTCACAGGTGACCCGGGTGGCCTTGGCATATTCAAGACGGGGCCAGAAAAGGACTTTCTGTTGTCTGTGGCCATATGGAGATGAAGTTTGCACTGTTCCCAAAGTCTCCAAAGAGAATTTGGTGCATGGTAAAAAAAGAAAGAGCAGAGGTGGGCATGGAATAAAATGAGAAAGTGGATTTAACAATTTAGGGAAAGTTGAAAGGCTCATTGCAGGGCCCGGCCTACAACTGATCAAAAACAATGAGGCAGGAAAAAGATGGGAACATGCCCCAATCCTCACCTATTTTCCTCAGGCTTCCAGGGATGTTGCCATCAGGTGATTAATTACAGCATTCCCTGTTGCATAAATGCCTAGCAGCAACTTATGAAAACAAAAACTCTTCCAGGAGGGTAAAATGCTTCTTCTTCTAAAACAATCTGTCCGGAAAAACTCACAGCTGAAAATTCAGCTCACTGCATTTCCCCACTCTGCGCATTCTATAGAGAATTCTAAGGCATGCAGATGAGCAGGGAATTGACAACAGTGCTCAAGGCTAGAAGTACTATTCATTTGAAAAGAATGCTGTCTTGAATCAGTGGACCATTATTCCACCAGGTTTGTGTCTGGGTGATTCTAAGATGGATATGTTTTTCTTCCCCAGTCTCAGGAGGCTCAGGTGCTGAAACAATTGGCAGAGAAGCGGGAACACGAGCGAGAGGTCCTCCAGAAGGCTTTGGAGGAGAACAACAACTTCAGCAAAATGGCAGAGGAGAAGCTGATCCTGAAGATGGAACAAATTAAGGAAAACCGTGAGGCTAATCTAGCTGCTATTATTGAACGTCTGCAGGAAAAGGTAATCATAACAGAGTCCCGAGCAGATGCATACATTCGTATGCAACACGGCCAGATGAACTCTCAAATGCCCAGGCACCAGAGACTTAATCAATCTCTGCTGTGGGTGCATAAGGCACCTAAGCCCATGGGCAGGGTTTCCCGGGGTAGCATGGCCTTAGTGGGCACTGCAACATGGTTGAAGAATGAGAGTAGGACTTAAAGCTGGAATTCTGTCAGATTTTTCCAATGGTGAATAGTTTGAGGGAGGCTGATTCCTGCTTTTCAAATGTATAACAGACTTCGGTACAAATCTCAGGAACCCATCTACTGGAAAAATATTAAATTGGAAATATTAAATATTTCATACAATCAGTAATAAAAGACAATAATATATAGTAAATAATAAATTTAGTCTAATAATTAATATATAATAAATTTGTAAAGGTTTTGTCAAAATATGTTTGGACATATTTCCATACATTTGGAAAAACATTTGTCAGAAAAGGACAGAATGTTTATGAACAGCGGAAAACCCATTCTCTCCATGTAGGAAAATCTACACTAAAAGCTAGTAGGGGAACTTCATTTACTCAATTTTCTGGTGCCTTCAATTTCCCGGTGCTTTTCTTCTCACCAACCTGAACATATAACTATTCCCATCAGTCAGGATGAACAGCCCCGGAAATCCTCTAGAAATTGTTCTCTCAGAACCACTGTACCTTTTACTCAGGATAACTGTGAATCAACCTTCATCTCTCATCCTAGGCCCTAAAAAAATAAAAGCAAATGGCATTGCTAGGAATGGGGCATGCTGCTTTTATTCCAGGATTGGCAATTAGACCTTTAATATCTAGTGCAAGATTTATATCAATCCAAGTGGGGATGAATTGGGAGATTGGGACTGGCATATGTACACTGATATGTATAAAATAGATAACTAATAAGAACCTCCTTATAAAAATAAATAAATAAAATAAAATTGTTAAAAAATTAAATTAAATTTAAAAAAGACATATCAACCCAAGGCTATCCAGGAGCATTACTGTTTTTTAAAATTACACATAGTCAAACACACAGCAGATCCTTCTTGATTTCAGTTGTAAAATAGTTCATAAAATTTGCATATTTAACTATTATTTCCAGAAGTGCTGGATTTTAATGGGCAATTTATTTCTCTCTGTGTATTTTTCTTCACCCACCCCTCTGGCCAGCTCCTTTTTTCTCTCTTCTCACTCTCACCCAGAATTGGTCTCCTCCCTCCATGCATACATACTTGCATACACACTTGCATGTCTACATACATGCATACATACGTACGTACATACATACATACAGTTTGTCCTGGAAATAATCAACCTGTGGAATGCTTAATATTCCTGGCATCAGGCTGCAGAATCTCCAGGGGTGGGATCCAGGCATCCATATATTTTTTTTTAACTCTCCAGATGTTTCCAGTATGCAGTCAGGTTTGAGAACTAGCGGTTTGTAGCTTTTTCTGATGTAAATCTCAGCTGACAGCATTTTATCCTGTGCTGAGTGATGCAGCCCACATCATTTTTAGGGCCACATTTTCCCTGGTATTCCATAGCTAAAGAGACACTTTTCAAATCTAATAGAATCTTTGACCAGTGACAGCCAAGATCTGTTATCTTCTCAGTAAAGTGGAGATACTCCTTAGAGCATACTAACTTTACTTCCATTTGATGTATTTTAAGTGCATTGTAGATTTTTTGTTGACATATGGTATATGTGTTTGTATGTACTAAAACTACTATGCTTCTTCCTAAAATAAGACAAAGTTAGTTTTTTATTGTGATTTTTTCTGAATGAAATTACTGCAATGAAGTTAGAAATTAAAAAGAGGATCAATAATAATCATTATGCTGAAAGTGCATGAAACTGCCGATATAACATAAGCTTTTCTGGAATCTCCCACGTCAAAAGATGGTTATTACTGAAATGACATCTATTAGTGAGATAGTCATGAGGCGACCACACTAAGTGCCCACCACTTTGACAGCCCTCACTGGCCCTACCGATTAGCCAAGAGATGTGATACAATTCCACGTGAGCTTTTGCAGCAATCTGCCTACCACCCAGCCCTCAGTCCCCCTCCTTCTCAATTAATCGAATTGAGCACTTGAGCAGAGCATGTCCCTCGATGGTGGCTACGATGGTATCCTCAGTGTAATTCACTGATGAATTCCCACAGACCTCTCAGAGTCCCAGCCATGTTAGCACAAAGCCTTTAGATAAGACTGAAAGCCTAAAGCAAAATCAATCCCGGTAGCACTTTAGAACTTACTGAAGAGCTCTTTAAAATGAGAGCTTCTGATATAGCTGTCTGGGGCGGAACCCAGAGATCAGCATTTTTAAAGCTTACCCATAAGCACTCATATTTAGCCAGGGTTGAAAAGCACTGAGCTAAAGCCTTCTTAAATATGTTCTGTTATGTTGTCATAAATGATATTTAAATCTTTTTGATTTTTTGTTCCGTAAACATGTTCTTTCTCCCTTCAACTATAATGTTACACTCTTTTTTCAACATACATTACTATTCATTTCTTGAATAAATGAGCACCTATAAAAATATAAAAACACTAACATGTGAGTAGTAGGTGGGCAGGTACTGTGTCTATATTGTTCACCACTGAACACACAGTGCCTAGAATGTGGAAGAGCTCAACAAATATTTTTGAATACATACATACATACGTACATACGTACATACATACGTACATACATAATTCAGCTCATGATCTCTCTTTTCTCTCTATTCTATTCCCAGGATTCCTCATGCCTCTCACAATTTCTACTATCCCCTATATGAGAACATATCCTATGATTATTAGTTTATTAATCATTCGGCTAATAATTATTAATGATAATAAATGTAGTTGTGATGATGATGATGATACATTTACTGAACACATGACACATATTAGCTTTGTGCTCAGTACAATTTTGAATGTTACACTGTTTTTAAATTTCCGTTTCTGTTTCCTTAGCACTTCATCTCAGCACTCCAACTTATCATATAGAAAAGAATCAAATGAAGAGGGTGTGAGCAAAAAGATGCCTGTGCCACAAAGACCTGCATTAGTCTGACCTGTTTCAGTCACTCAAATTGAGTGACATGAATAGTCATGCTCAGGGCTCAAAATTGTAGTCTATGACTACACTGCGGATTATGACTGGCCCTGCAGTAAAATTAAAAATGTTCTTATTCTTGGAGTTTCTATTTCTAAAAAATAGAAAGAGACAGAGAGAGAGGCAACACCTATTCTCGCCATACAGAAAGGATAAGAGACACGTTCTCCTTCCCCCACGTGTGCTTCTTCCCCTAACCCACTAGACAGTATCCCACAGAAAATCCACCACCTGACCCATTTGGAACCCTGGGTCATAGCAGCTCTCTTGTCAAACACAACCAGGAACTGTAGTGAATAGCTAGTTTTGAAAAATCAATTAAAGCATGTATAATCATTTTGACCATAGATACATTCATTAAACATATAACTTTAACATCAAACATTTAAATGTACTTCTAATTACACCCTTTGAATGTGGACCAGGACCTGTCTGAGAAATGGCTCAGTAAATTGGAGTTCCATGTCCCTTTTTCCTTGTGTTAGCCACACCTATATCACATTAGCTATGATTTACAGTTTCCTTTTTTTTTTAATTGCGTGAAGGCTAAAGACATAGGCAAAATAATCTGGATATAGAAAGGATAAAAAATGTTTTTTCTTCAGGGAGTAACATTCTGTGATTCTTTTTCTAAGAGATGATTTTGATGATATATAACCCTTTAGATAGAGATTTCAACCATTATCAATTTCCATCTGTTGTAACCTTTCATGCTTCTCATCTGACTTTTTTTTCTTTATCATTCTGATTCATGAATGCTACTTGTGTAACTATTTCCTATGGAATATGTCTGATAAATGAAAAATGAAAGGGAAAAGAGGATTAAACTAGGTTTCACTGATTTCTCACTGTAGGCGAGGCATTTGACACATACTATGGAATTTAATCCAAACTACAGCCCTAGAAGGAAATACTGTTATCATTCCCATTTCGCATCTAAGGAACCTGGTCCTTAGAGAGGTTAAGCCATCTGGCCAAGATCACAAAGCTAAGCAGATAGCAGAGTCTCGGTTTGAACCCATGTCTTTTTGACTCCAAACTTTTATACTAAGCTAAAGTTGTAACTTTGGCCATCCTAAAACACTGCACAGTAAGCAGACTTGGCAGCGGCATTGGATGTTGATAATGCTCCCATGACCAACGTCCTCTTCATGTATGAAAATGTGCTTTCCTGCACTCCTGACTCACTCCTGACCCCTCTTTTGCATTGCAAGCTCATAGTTATTAGCAAAAAGAAGGATTCTGATGATGTTGAATCTCATCTTGCATTTAAATACTCATATAATAGGATTTCATGGATTGGAATTGATACCCTAGGTCATCTAGTTCAAGTCTTTTGTTTAGATTTGATACCTAGTGAGGTGAAGGGGATATTTAAAGGTAAAGTAAAAGAAAGACCTCATATTTCTTCGCTTCCAGTACAGAAATCTCTCTAATCAGATTTTCTCCAAGTATCAGAATTTTTTCCTAAAACCATCTCTTACACATTTTTGCATATCAAAAGAATAGTTGCGGGCTTCCCTGGTGGAGCAGTGGTTGAGAGTCCGCCTGCCGATGCAGGGGACACGGGTTCGTGCCCCGGTCCGGGAAGATACCACATGCCACGGAGCGGCTGGGCCCGTGAGCCATGGCCGCTGAGCCTGCGCATCCGGAGCCTGTGCTCCGCAACGGGAGGGGCCACAACAGTGAGAGGCCCGCGTAACGCAAAAAAAAAAAAAAATTGTTGCATACAAGTGCTCAAGCGCTATTATATTGATGGGAGCGAGGGGGTAAGTTGTAGAGAACATCGTAAATTTAGATCTGCTTCACTCTGTCTAACCCGGCGTGTCTGACAGTGCCTGGCAAATATTAGAAGCTCAATAATGAAATGAATATTATCAAAGAAGAGACTTGACCTCTTGATGCACTTTCTCAGAGCATCACAACTTCCTCAGTAACCTCTTACTCAAGGTCTGACAATTGCCAACATTTTGCTGATTAAAAAAAAAAAACAGACTATGTTGAAAATTACACGCCCCCTGCCTATCTGCCTTTGATTCTCCCACATTTTTATACGAAATCACATTACAATTTTGAGTATATATTTGATGATTTGAATGTAAGGTTTTCAAATAATAGATTTACTAGAATGCCTGAAAATAAACAATATTTTTCCCAGAAGCTCAGCATTTATTTAAATTTCCTTTTTTTTTTTTTCATGTTATCTCAAGCTCACAGATTATATTTCTTCTTTCCTATGGCAAAATCCATTTCTTTGCAACTAATTTTGAGCTGAATAAGAAGTGTGCTCCAAAGTAGCCTAATAATACTGATTATAATCTTTCCTGTTACATTATAAATTTGAGTTTATATGAATCTTTAGACTTGAGGCTGGTTTTCTTCCTAACGTAGTGATGGTCTGGGCTTTCTCTCAATTTTTGTCAGAGCTCAGGTCTTACTAATTAGTTTCTTTCTGCATGAGAAAAAGATTTTATGGCATCTTTTTCCTCACCATAACAGAACAAAAAGAAAGAAGAGTCAGCTGCATTCATCCTAGTTCCCCTGTGACATTTCCAGACCGGACATGATTTCTCTATACATGCTTTTTCCCTCTTCTCTTCATGGCTTTTGAATACAGACAAAAAGCTCATTTAAACCAATTAAATAAAATTGCTTTTAAACTCTTTCTCTAGAATCAACTTCCTGTTTACTCTAACTCTGTATCTTTGAAAGAAATGTAAGGCTGTACATGCCTTTCTCTCCCAGAACCTACATTTGAAAAGACATATTTTTCCATACAACTCTAAGATTTTCTCCTCACGTTCACATTGAGGCTATATAGCCGTGGTTGAATGGGGGCTGTATAGCCAGACTCCCTGGGTTGGAGTCTCAGCTCTGCTGCTTCTTAGTTTTATGATCTTGGGCAAGTGACTTAGCCTTTCTGTGCCTCAGTTTCTTCATCTGTAAAATGGGCACCAGAATAGAGCCTCCATCACAGGACTGTTTCGAGGATCAAGGGAATTAATACAGGTAAAATCTGTACCTATGCAGAACTGGTACATATTAAGTGCCTAATAAATGCTTAGTATTATAAGGAATCTATAAGCAGAGACTACTTGAGATTAATAGAGCTTAATGATAAGATTTACTTTATAGCTGGTCAAGAGCATTGCCTCTGAACTAAAGGAATCTATAGAGCAGCAGTCCCCAACATTTTGGCACCAGGGACTGGTTTCGTGGAACACAATTTTTCCGTGGACCCGGGGCGGGGGTGGAGGATGGTTTCGGGATGATTCGAGCGCATTACATTTGCTGTGCACTTTATTTCTATTATGATTGCATTGTAATATATAATGAAACAATTCTACAACTCACCATAATGCAGAATCAGTGAGAGCCCTGAGCTTGTTTTCCTGCAACTAGATGGTTCCATCTGGGGGTGATGGGAGACAGTGACACCCGAAGTGTGTTGCTTATGTCCAGTCTACTCTGTAAGATGCAGCTTAATTGTCACTTGCCACTCACTCGTAGGGTTTTGATATGACTCTGCAAGCAGTTGGTTTATTATGGTCTCTGTGCAGTTAAACCTCTCTGCTAATGATAATCTGTATTTGCAGTAGCTGCCGAGTGCTAGCATCACCGCCTCAGCTCCAGCTCAGATCATCAGGCATTAGATTCTCATACGGAGCGCACACCCTAGATCCCTCGCATGCGCAGTTCACAGTAGGGTTCGCGCTCCTGTGAGAATCTAATGCCGTCGCTGATGTGACAGAAGGCAGAGCTCAGGCGGTAACTCAAGCCATGGGGAGCGGCTGTAAATACAGATGAAGCTTCGCTCGCTTGCTCGCTCGCCGCTCACTTCCTGCTGTGCAGCCCGGTTCCTAACAGGCCACGGACCAGTACTTGTCTGTGGCCTGGGGGTTGGGGACCCCTGCTATAGAGCCACAAGAAATTTCTGGAGCTGCAGGGGAGTAAAGTAGCAATATAAATAATATTCTAAATAGAAAAATAAATAATACTAATAATTAATATTTTAAAAATTCAATTTCAATTTAACACTTATTTATTTATCACCTGTGATAGGCAAGACCATGTGCTTATAATCATCCAAGGCAGAACTGTGTACTAAAAATAGAATTCCATCTTTCCTATCAGTTCCCTTCTCAGAGAGTTTAGTTCCCAAATCAAGTTTAGTGCCCCAGATCCTCATGTAAATAAACATCTACTGATCATGCACTATGTGCAAGAGAACCTGCTGGGCCCTGCAAGTGCAACAAGAGTGAGAAAGTGCAGCCCTGGCCCTCAGCGAGCTTCTAAGTAGGCATCTGCCTAAGAGAGCTGCTGAGATAAGAACAGAAATGACCAAAGCACAAGTTAGAATAAAACGGCTGCCACAGAAAAAGGGAAGATTAATGCAGGTTTTCAAATGGAAAGTGAGATAGTTTTCAGTCTCATGAAAGTCTTCACGGAGAAAGAGACAACCGCTACAGGGATTAAAGAGTTTGTTTACTATCCTGGTGGTTGGAACTGGAAGGCTTGGAATCTCCAGCATTGAAAAGTGCAGGAAAAGACAATTCCGGGGCTTCCCTGGTGGCGCAGTGGTTGAGAGTCCGCCTGCCGATGCAGGGGACACGGGTTCGTGCCCCGGTCTGGGAAGATCCCACATGCCGCGGAGCGGCTGGGCCCGTGAGCCATGGCTGAGCCTGCGTGTCCGGATCCTGTGCTCCGCAGTGGGAGGAGCCACAACAGTGAGAGGCCTGCGTACCGCAAAAAAAAAAAAAAAAAAAAAAAAAAAATTCCGTTAAAAAAATAAAAAAAGACAATTCCGTTAAACCGAGAAATCAAGCAGGCGTAGGAGAAGGGTGGAGGGTAAGACTGGAGAGGTCATTTGGACTCAAGTTTTGAAAGCTCTTGACTAAGGGGTGAAGAATTTAGGAAGCATACAAAAAGTCTTGTTCCTGCATCTCCTCCTCCCAAAGTGTCCACTGGCAATTATAAATCCCTTAAAATGTTAGGGAAAAGGAAAAACACCGTTCAAAATGATAGAGAAGACAGGATGATACTTTATTGCTATTCTCTGGATTTATACAGTAGTCCTAATAGTCAAAATTCTCTTAATCAAAAAATTTAATTTTTTTTTAAATTCTCTTAATCATATGATCTTTTGTTCATCATTTTAATCAAATACAGTTATAAAATTTTTTTAGACACTATTAGTCTTCTATGATCTTCTGTAATGTGACCCTTATTGCATTCCACGTTTTCCTTTCTTTGAAATGAGAACATTTCCTAAAGGTAGGCGCTAAAGGGGGTTACTTCCAGTCAAGCGCATAGTAGCCAAATTAGTGGGCGAGCCCTCCTAATTCTCTGTGGACCAGACGAGGTTCCTGATGTCTCGTCTCCCTTCGGTGTTTTTCAGGAGAGGCATGCTGCGGAGGTGCGCAGGAACAAGGAACTCCAGGTCGAACTGTCTGGCTGAAGCGACAGAGGGTATGGCACGCCCCACCATTAGTAAATCCCCCTGCCTATATTATAATGGATCATGCGATATCAGTATGGGAAATGTATGACATGGTTTAAAAAGAACTCATTATAAAAAACAAAAAACAGAATCAAAAATAAAAAAAAAAATCAATGCGGTCTCTTTGCAGAATGTTTTGCTTGATGTTTAAAAAATACCTTGGATCTTATTTTGTAAATACTTACATTTTTGTTAAAAAATACAAGTATTGCATTATGCAAGTTATTTCATAATCTTACATGTCCTGTAACAGGCTTTTGATGTTGTGTCTTTCCACTCAAATGAATTTGCTAGGTCTGTTCTTTTTGAAGCTCCCCATGTCTGACTCCATTCCCTGCCCTTTTCATTCCAACAGAAAAATGAGGTCAATAGACAGTCTTTGGTGCTAGAAACCCACCATTGCCTACTGACCTAGACAGCTTGGTAATCTCTGAACTTGACTGAGACCATACCTAGATCACAGGTATTACAACTCCACACAAATCACCACATTTGTCCGCTCATAATCTACTAACTGCCTAAGAACTACAAAACCAGGCTAAGAGAAACCACTACTCGTAGCATTTACTTCTGCTTCTACTGGATTATGTGCTGCAAATGTGCTTTGGCTTTAGAAAGGGATGGACGAAAAAGACAGATCTGAGATCAATCTGGGTAGAAGCAAAAAGCTGAACCTTTTAAAGTGCTGAACACAGATCCTAACCCAGATGGTTCAAGCAGCCGTGAAATCGCTTTTCATGAAGTGGGCTTATTCTCTAGTTTAAGTTCTTTTGATGGAATGAATTCATGTGTCAGGTGGCTTATTTGTGGATGCCATGATTGATGATGTTCATTTTAAGCTCTTACCTATAGTACAAGTACATGATGCTACTGAATATTTTTCCACTTGGAAACTGTGAGCTGATTGTTGCATTCAAACACACACGCAAACAAAATCAAAAACACTGCGGACTTTCACTTAAGCTGGTCTTTCTTCCCCAGTGTGAGGCAATCCTGCCTATTTAAAAAAATATTTATATATATTACTCCATCTATGAGGGCTGACGCAGTCAAGGGGGCTAGGCAGGGCGTTTGTGCCAACTGAGAGAATCAACAGATACCCACCATAAGTACCTATCGCAGTTTTGAAGTCGTTTCTCCCCCAACTCCCAACTCCCGAAGGTTGCTGCCTGCATATTTACTCTTCATTAGTGCTATTTTCCTGTATGTCATTGTGAGCAAGCTGTGATTAATAAAGAATTGGAGTTCTGTGAACTAATACAGGTTTGGTCTGTTCTCTTGCCCCTCCGTGTGTCAGACCCTGGAGTTCAGATTTTAAAAGGGTAGCCGTTGCATTAGGCAGTCTCAGAAGCAAAGACAGTAATTAGAGTTTGAAGGAAACCAGGGCCCTGCTGATTCACTTCCCTTCTGGAGCAGCAGGAAGCATCACTTTTCTCTCTCCCTCTGACAGTCCAACACAGCAGGAGAGGGCTTCAATCTGTTCCCCTTAAAAAACATTCAAAATTGAAGGAGCTACCACAGGTTTAGAGTGATAATTCTGCAGGAGAGAGCCCTTCTCAAAGAGCTTGGAAGCTTCCTGGCACCGCCTCACGTTCTCCCACGCGGCCACAGGACACCTTCCCCAGCCTGTTAAAATGTGATTTCCCTGCCATACTGCCGAATTTTGCACTGCCAATAAACGCACTGCACACACGGACACAGCGGGGGCGTGCCAATGACCCAGATGGATACTGCAGGACCAAAGGAACCGCATCCAGTTTTAGCAGAAAACCATAAATAATTGAGACCACACAGACTTATGAATAAACAAACTGAGCTATTCTCCATAGGAGTGCTAACAAGCCAAGTTTAAGGTGGAGGCCACCTGGTCCCTATCTTGAATATCCTTTATTTGTGGGCATCTAGCACTGCAACCATTGATACACATCCTTAAAAACATGAATTCCATGATCTTCCTTTCAGAAGTCAATCAGAGCTTCTGATTAGCATAAAATAAATTATACTTTCACACTGCTTTTTATGTTGCTTAATTCAGTAAACATTACTTGAAGGGCTTCCACTGGGCCAGAACCTGTGATTAAGCCCTGGATTTCCTCAGGATTACGTTTAAATTGCGTATATGACTTTGAGATGTTCTTTAAAGAAAACTCACATCATCCCATTGATTTGAAGATTCACCCTCCTCTCATCTCTTCTACTCTCAAAAATGTGTGAAACAGTGGACTGATAAATGTTATCCTCCTCCCTGGATCAGGCACCAGACTTTACAACACTTGCACTGATAGCCGTACTCTAACCCTCCCATCAGCCCTCCCACTGAGGGAGAGAATGAGAAGGGAGACACGGCACCCTTGACTTTATAGCAAGCAATCACCTCTTGCATTCCCAGGCTGGACAGGACAACGGTCCTTGACTTCTAATCAGGCAATTTGCTGAAAACTGCTAAGGCAAACACAGAGCCTAAAGCAAAACTAACATCCTCAAGCTCCCCCAAATTATCCCAGATCATCTTAGATTCCCCTCTGTCCCCACTGCCCACCTCCAAGTGACCATCAAGCAGCACTGATTTGACTTCCACGTTGCCCCTCATTCCTTGCTTTTCTGCTTTCATAACCACTGCCCTAATTTGGATGCTATCAGACTCTTACAGGAGCCAACTGAGAAGTCTCTTCCGTGCCAGTCTACAGCCTCCTCTACACACTGATCGGGTCCCTCCCACATTCTACTACCACCTCCCCTTTACCAGCAGAATAAAATCTGCACTTCTTTACATGACATTAAATTGTCCCCAACACACCTCTCTTTTCTCAAGAACGTCATTTTCCTTAGACACCAAACCATGCATCCTGACATACCAATGACATGAAATGTCTGGCCTCCATGCGTATGCTGTACTCTCTGTCTAGAATTATCTTCACTACAATGTCAGTCACGAGAGCCTAGCTTGCTCTGTAATAAAACCCCCCAAAATCTCAGTGAAATAAAACCACAAAAGTTTATTTCCTTCTCCCGCTGTACATGTCCAACATGAGTCACAGTGGACGCTGCTCTGTTTCACTGCTCACTCTGGGGCCAAAGGCCTACAAGGACTGCCTCTATCTGGAACATCGCTGGCCACCGTAGAAGAGGAAAAATGTAAACTCAATGTCCAGGATCTCGGTGGGACACAGTACTCTTTCCGACAGATGTGGATGTGAGTCCTCCTGACAAGAGACAAATAAATTTAAAATGCAAGTTATCTTCCCTAACATATTCAATATACGGTGGTGAAATGAGGACAGATAAATCACAATAAACAAGCTTGTTCTAAAGGGGAACAATAGGGAATACATGGCATTCACTGAAGATAGAAATTCTGGTGACCCATTGGCCAGTAATTATGAGGGTCCTCCTTTGGGATAGGGAACGTTCCTTGCTTCTGTCTCTATTCTACTCCCAGAGAGGGACTCCCCACTCCATGGCTCTTGGCTCTGTCAACTAAGCAGATCTTCCTGTTCCTTTATTCTCCATGGGGCGTTGGAGAATACGCCCTCCATGGAACCTTAGCAGCTCCTTGCCATCTTGCTGCCCACCAAACTTGTAGATCCAAGACTCATTACGTTTTTACTATCATACCCTCACATATTAGTCCTCAACCTGGCAAGAAATAGATGGCATACTATAAAGGGGTAAATGAAGTCTATTTAATGAAGATTCTTTTATGAGGATGTGGACAGATTAAAAGAAACCAACAAACGATGGTGAAGGACCTAGTGTGTACCACCCAGAGAGAAGCCATTTCCACCTGTGGCCTACAGATCCAAGAGAAAGTTGTAGCTGTAGAAGAAGGCTGTCTGATCAGGGGCTATGACCTTAAAGAGAGGAATTCAGCCTCTAACAGATGCAACCCGGCAAGGAGGGATCCACAGAATAGAACAGCTTTCTTCTGTTACTCTTCCATCTGTAGCCAAGGACTCGCAGTGGCCAAATCCAACAAGAAACCAGACGGCAAGGGAGCCCAGGTGAGGCAGTGTGTAGAAGTCAGTCTCTGGGGCTGAGGAGGATGAAGAAAGGCAGAAAGAGAATCTGGAAGGACAGAGTATATGGCAACCTGTAGTACAGACCGCCGACAGAATTAGAGGACAGTGTTCATGACAACTAGGATACCTTCCGTTTGTTTGTCATTAGTGCTATTCACTAAATATTTCTGGCTTCTTTTTTTCTGGGATTGATTGCTTCCCTGACACTTCTAGTTAGGCGTGGTTGTGTAATTCCCTTTGCTCAGTGCACGTTGTGTGGGAGTAACCTGTGTCCCTTCCAGGTGGAAAACTTAAGAGGAAATGCACAATTCACCAGGCCTGATTTCCCCCTGCTACCATGACCTGGAAGAAGAAAACAGAGCTCAGCCCCCATCTGTGAGAGACATGTATCAGGAATGGGGTAAACTCTTTTTGTTTTATGCCCGTGAGCTCTGAGATTGTTATTCACTAATAACTATTAATGAATTGAAATTCTTTTTACCATCACACACCGTAACTTTGAGCCAACCACATCATCCCCAGTCTGAAATTGAATGTTTCAACAGCTTTCAAGTGGCTTACGTATTTTCAGTTCATTTGAGTCCTAAATGGCAAAGAAACCATTTAACACTATGATATTGGGAAGGGGGCCTGACCTAACCAACTGAGCTATTTATCTCAAACATGAAAAGGCAAATTGAATTTTTTCATTGGTTTATTTTGAACTATAGTCACCCGCATTGTTTTAAAAGATAAGAGAGCAAAACGTTTAAAACCTTATACAAATTCTAGCATACAAAAATCTTCACATACATACTTGTGCCAACTACCTCTAAAAGTTATTTTCCTAACACACATATTCCCATGACTGAGGCTTCAGTAGACCCTTTTGTGTATGAAAGGAAGTAATACGTTTGACTAGCCTGACACAGCATGGAATATTGTGAAGGATTCCATTTCAATTAATGGAGACTTCCAGAAAGTCTTTTAAAACCTGCTTGTGATGTTTCCTAAATACTAGTTAAATAAATGTATCAATTCAATTCTGTAGGCTACATGACAGACACTGAGCTAGACTACATGTTATATGCAATGGCACATACAATCATTGAAATGATCCTCTCTCGCTCTTTTTTTTTTTTTGGCCACACTTCACGGCATGTGGGATTTTAGTTCCCCAACCAGGGATCAAACCCGTGCCCCCTGCAATGTAAGCGTGGAGTCCTAACCACTGTACCACCAGGGAAGTCCCCCCTCCCTCTTTTTTGAGTCACATTCATCTCTTCTCTGTCCCTCACCTCCCACCAGCGGGGTCATCTTGTATGGAGGGGCAAAGATGTGTTGGAAGCCAAACTTCAATCCAATGGGGCCTCTCTACTAACTCTCAGGTTAGCATTAAGCACTCAGGTCTCTGAAGAAAAAAAAAAAAATGCTATCTTCTATCCTATTCCAATCCTATTGTCATATTTTTTTCTACCTATCTTAGTCAAGCTTCTAGAACCTGTTTCTCTTCTTTCACCTCCCAAGCACCTTTCAACCTACCACCATCTGCCTTCTGCTCTCACCTCTCCAGTGAAACTGCTTTCACCACTACCAATGGCCCCTTTGCTACTAAACTCCCAGTCTGGCCAAATACTACTCAGGATCAGCTCCAGTCCCTTCCTTCCCTACTGACGCCCCAATAGGCTGGTGAGCCGCATCGCCTATGTGCTCCCAAAGCACCCTGTGCAAAATAGTGTAGTGGTCAAGGGCATGGGCTCTGGAGATTAAGGTCCCTAGCTCTCTGACCCTGAGCAAGTTGTTTATCTTCTTTAAATGTCCTTACCGGGAAGCTGGGGATGATCTCATAGTCAACGCCTACATTTGACTGAATCATTGTCTCAGCTCTTCACTCGACTGCAGGACCTCTCACTGGAGAAGACAGAGTACATTTCCCCACCCACTGATGTTGGGCCTGACTACGCATCAGACCTTGGCCAATGGAATAATACTGGATTTGCTATGAGTCAAGGCTTTAACCGAGCAGGGGCTTGCCAGCTTGTAACTCCTATGATGCGTCATGGAAACATGTCCTGGAGGAGCTGTCGTAAACAAGGAGAATGTGGAGGCACGTGGGCAGACCCGAACGCAGTCAAAAGCCTGGAGCCAAGCCCAGCTGACCAACAGTCTGAAACAGAAAAAATATATATACATATATATGCAAGAAAAGTAAATATTTATGGTCATGGGCCACCGAGGTTTGAAATGGTTTGAAACACAGCATTGTTATGAGATGATTAATGTAGTGTCTGAGAAGACTGCTGACCAGATTCAATGAGCTAATGTAAAGGATCTTTACACAGCACCTGGTGCATAGTAAATATTCCATAATTATCATTAACATATATCCCGCTATATTATAATTTGTTTGCTTAGCTGTTTCTCTCATTTAACCATAAGCTCCTCCAAAGCAGAGAGTCCTCTTCTAATTTATTGTTGAATCCCTAGTATTTAGCAAGGGTTCAATACACACACGCACGCACAGAGACATACTTTTGGTGAGTTAATGAATGACTGAACAAAATGAATCGATGAATTCAAATGAGAAGAATACTTACCGCAGTGCTTGGCATATTCAACGCTTAATATGAGTTCCCATCTTCTTTCCTTCCTCTGTAGTCTAATAGTGTCTTCTTGGTTTCAAATTATTTGAGCTTGAAATTAAGCTTCAGGTATACAACACCATTTTAGATGATCAGGAAAATAAACCTCCGCAAAAAAGGGAAAACTTTTTAACATCTAACCATAGAGAAAAACAATAAAATCACTTGGAGGTAACTCTTTAATTAGGAATTTAATGGTAACACTTTCAGCAACATACCATGAAACCAACACTGGTCCCAGCAGGTCACACCACATGGGCTGCTGATTCTGCCCGCAAGTCGTGCCACTTAAAGCAGCAGCTAGTCCAGGGCTCTGAAGCCTGAAGTTCCCATTTGTTCCTGAGGAAATGGAGTCTAACTAAACTGAACTCTCTTCCAAAATGCGAAAGTACAGCAAGGGCACATTTTTCAGGGTCTGGTGACAAAAAAATTCCTGGCATTTATGTGCTGAATACTGTACGTGCATTGTCTCCTTTAAGCCTTAAATTCCCCAGGTAAACAATGTCTTTCCCAATGGAAATTCCCAATGGAAACAATGTCTTTCCCTCTCTCCCCTGGGGATTCTGCTTCCTCTGTAGGCTTCTCAAGGAGTGTGTTCTTGTTTTCCACATTCAGATCATTTTAACTCCTCCCTAAAATACCCACTCTTGGATCTCATGTCACCAGACTATTCAACCTCTTTTCTTCATTGTTGGGGTTCACTACAAACCCCCAGGTCACGGTCCCACATTTCTCTATGATTTTTAGATATTGGATCACTGTTACTCTCTTCAACTCTATTTCTGTGTTAATGATAATATCCACATAGATGAAGCTCCCACATTCATTTGTTTGTTTGTTTGTTTGCTGTACGCGGGCCTCTCACTGTTGTGGCCTCTCCCGTTGCGGAGCACAGGCTCCGGACGTGCAGGCTCAGCGGCCATGGTTCACGGGCCAAGCCGCTCCGCGGTATGTGGGATCTTCCTGGACTGGGGCACGAACCCGTGTCCCCTGCATCAGCAGGCAGACTCTCAACCCCTGTGCCACCAGGGAAGCCCCCTGTGTAGTCACCTTTGATCCCCTTCTTTCTCTCATACTCCATAGGCAAACATCAGAAAATTTTGTTGACTCTATTCTCAGAATCAATAGATAGATAGATAAATAGATGATGATGGTAGATAGATAGATACTTTATCACCTTCGTCTAATCTACCTTCATCATTTGTTGGGATTACTGAGATAGCCTTCTAACAATGTAGAAACATGGTGTGCTGGCCAATAACATGGGGCCAAAGTGTGTGGGTTCAAATCCCACTTTGGTTACTTATCAGTCAGGTGTCAGTAAACAAATAACGCCTCTGCCTCTATTTCTTCAGATATAACGGAGGATGATAATAGTACCGACCTCATAAAGTTATAGTGAAAATTAAATGAATTAGCAACTTTAAGCGCTAAAAAGAAAAGCCTAACCTCTAGGAAGTAGTATTTACTATTTATAAAGTATTAGTTATTTGGTTATTTTTTATCTAGAAGGAACTGAAATGCAAATTTTTCTGTCCTGAACTTTATATTAAACTCATCACGAACAGCTATTTGAAAGACATTTTATAATTACACCCAGGCCACTTTGATTTTCATACAAGTTTTATTACAGATTTGGCTTTCAAACACTTCTCTGCCTGCAATGAGGGCTTATATTTACACATATAAATATCGCAGATGATTTTTTGAACAGAGTAGGGCATTAAATAAATATATTTCCACTCACAGTTATTGTAGCCACAAAGCCCAAACATATTAGTAAAATATACTTATTCTGCTGAAAGAACACAACATTTAACACAACAATAAGAATCACTTATAAATTTAAGAAGTTGTCAGCAACTTTCTATATGTAATTTATTTGTTTACTCATTAACAAGCACTTGTGTAACCACAATATTTTGCCTATATGTCTTTTTCATTACTACTGGGAGATGGACAGTTAATTACCAAATTACATACTGAAAAGAAATAATGAGAAGTAACAGAGTACATCAAAGTTTCCCCTAGAGATTAACATTTTGAGTAATACCTCTTTGGGAAACTTTTAATGTTTCATACATTCAATATGAAATTGACAGTTACAGAAGAAAGACACATCATTTCTAGTCCAGAGCTATAAACTAAGCCTAGTTATATATTATCACAAAAAGGATGGGAAAATCTATTAAACTTTAGCAATTATAGAATGTCCATTATAGAAGATCGATTACAGAATCACATGCAACCTTCTTATTAAACTGGTTTGTATTCTCTTGGCTAGATTTTCATTTTTGTAAAATGAATCTAACAGTAAATGGAAGAGAAGAGCAAGAGAAACGTGTAAGAATAGGACACTCTTTTGCAAAGAAAAAATCTTACCCACTTCTAGCCTGTTCTACATACTACAGCCAAGGTGGGAGTCCATAAAATTGATATCTGATTGGGTCACTTCTCCACTTAAAATATTTTGGTGGCTTCTCATTGCCCTGAAGTTATTCTAAATTCCTTAGTGTAATTTACAAACTTGTGGTCTCACTGCTTTCATCTCTTATCATCATAGCCCTATAATCTATGTAACAACCTTACTTTCTTTAGTTTCTGGAAAATACCGTGATTGTCTCCTCCCAACATTTAACAGAGTGCCTGAAAACATTTGTGGAGTATTAAAAAAAAAAAAAATCGAAAACAAATGAATGAAGCAAAGGGAACATCTCCATTTTTTTAATGATTTGATTCATTTCCTCCTTTCACGGCTCAGCCCACAAACATGGCTGATGACAACATTTTAACAGTACGGAGAGTAAAAAAAACAAAACAAAAATTCAGAATCAAAAGTAATCTCAAAGGATTAACAAATTGATTTCTCCGTCATTGAGTAGGTCTGCACAAAATGTATCAGAACAGATAGAACAATAACTTTTTAGTTGTTGTGTTGTAAATGCGGGATAATAATTTTGAATACATATTTTGAAAATCAATTTTTTAATTAAAATTCTGAAAGCAAAGGGTGATTTCCTCTTATTTGAGCAACACCATAAATGGTTTAAGGAACTATTTCTTTAGGAAAACATAATTGAGAAGTCACCAGTTAGATCAAGATGGAGGGTTAGATACATTCATTTCTCATTTTTTGCCCCAAATCCGTGAAATGGCGTAAAATATATTTAAGATAGAGTAATTCCATTGCAATAATAGAAAATAGAAGTGCTGTAAATAAGCCAGAAGTTTTGAGCAAACTTTGAAAAACGGAGACCAGTTGGACTCAGATCTGTAGAGAAATCCAGCTCGAGGAAGGCATGTATTTCAGAGGTAGATGCAGTTGGGGGCAGTTCTAAGTCCAGAGTCAAGAGGTAACAGGTGTGGGGCGGCAACCAGGTATCAGAGTGTTTAACTGAGAGCGTATATCTTGAGTATGTAGGCCAGCTGACTCCTTTCCACTTTCCAGGCTTTAGTGAGAGTTAGACAACACTATCTTTGTATTCAAACTAAAACAATGAGTGTGAGCCCTAAGGACATAGAGGCAAAAAAAAAAAAGTTAGAGTAAATGAAAGTGGAAACACAACATACCAAAACTTATCGGGTGACAGGAGTATTTCTAAGAGAGAAGTTTACAGAACTGACAAACCTTTATCTAAACTTACCAAGGAAAAAAGAGGGAGGATTCAACAAAATAAAATTATAAATGAAAGAGAAAACATTACAACTGATAGCCAGTAAATACAAAGGATCATAAGATACTACTATGAACAATTTATATACTAACAAATTGGACAACCTAGAAAAAATGGATAAATTTTGAGAAACATACAACCTACCAAGTCTGAATTGTGAAGAAAAAGAAAATCTGAGCAGATCAATAACAAGTAAGGATTGACTCAATAATCAAAACCTCCCTACAAAGAAAAGCCCAGAACCAGATGGCTTCACTGATGAATTCTACCAAACACCTAAAGAAGAATTAATGAAAATTCTATTCAATCTCTTCCCCCAAAAAAATTGAAGAAGAGGGAACACACTCAAACTCATTTTACTCTCTAAAGCAATTTACAGATTCAATGCAATTCCTATCAATATTCCAATGACATTTTTCCAGAAATAGAGCAAATAGTTTTAAAATTTGTATGGAACCACAAAAGACCCTGACCAGACAAAGTAATCTTGAAATAAAAGAACAAAGCTGGGGCTTCCCTGGTGGCGCAGTGGTTGAGAATCTGCCTGCCAATGCAGGGGACACGGGTTCGAGCCCTGGTCTGGGAGGATCCCACATGCCGCGGAGTGACTTGAAAACCCAAACCAGCCAAAAAAAAAAAAAAAAAAAAATAAAAAAAAAAAAAAAAAAAAGAACAAAGCTGAAGGCATCATGCTTCCTGATTTCAAATTATATTGCAAAGCTATAGTAATCAAAACAGTATGCTATTGGCATAAAAACAAATCAAAGGAACCAAATAAAGAGTCCAGAAACAAACCCATGTATTATATACTCAATTAATTTATGGAAAAGGAGTCAATAATATAAATGAGGAAAGCATAGTCTCGTCAATAAAAGGTATTGGGAAAACTGGACAACTACATGCAACAGAATGAAACTGGACCCCTAACTTACACCATACACAAAAATCAACTCAAAATAGATTAAAGACTTGAACATAAAACTACTAGAAAAAAATATCAAAGGTAAGCTCCTTGACATCAATCTTGGCAATGATTATTTTGGATTTGACACCAAAAGAAAGAACAGAAGAAAGATGGATTGAGGGTTCCAACATTCATCTCAGAGCTCTTCTAGATTACTTGGGTGAGAGGGGGAGCAGTTGGTGTAGGAGATAAAGACATAACAGAAAAAAATTCCCTAGCACTACAGAGCAACATGAATCAGCAGATAGAAATAACCAACTAAGTGCTAAACAGAGCAAATGCAAAAAGACTGCACCCACACAAATGCTGAAATTTGGAAACATCCAATCCTTTAAATTGCCAACAGAGTTAAAAATAATTTACCTACAGAGGAGTGAAAATCAGATCGATTCTGAGTCCCTATTGGCAACTCTGAAAGCTAAAAGATAAAGGAGAAATATCTTTAAAGTCTTGAGGAAATAAGGTAGGGCTCTACCTCCATCAAATGATCAATCAAATGCAAAGGCAAAATAAAGATATTTTCATATATATAAGAGCTCATAAAAGGTATTGCCCAATTTCTGAGAAAATTACTCAAGGATATACTCTGTCAATATAAGGAGCCAGTAAGATTTATAGGTCTTCTAATTATTGTTGATGAATATGTTTGATATTGTCTAACAGCATTCGGTATCGTTCTCATCCCTCTGTACTCTCCTCAAGGACTACAAGCCTGTGAACTACACTTCCTGTCTTCTTTGCCAGCAGAGCTCCTGGTACTCTATAGATTCTGCCAATGATATGTGCTTGCATTAGCTTTGGAAGGTGGAAGGGAAATAAAAGTCATTCTTTCCCCCCTGGAATTGGGGGGAAAAGCAAAGATGATCTTTTGTAGCAGTCACATTTCTCTGACAATGCCTTACTTCAGGACAACTGTGACCATGGACACTGGCCTTTCCTGCTGTCTCCAGACTCCTACATGGCAACAACCACTTCCTGATTTTCTGGACCACACAGCTACAGTGCCTCTGACTTTCACTCTCGCAGCACTTACAAAGTTCTGGAAAACACCAAATTCCCTTAAATCTCTTTCAGTTTGACATAATTAAAATAGTTTCTGATTGACTTTTTACCAGTCATGGTCTTTTCAAAAGTAATAACAATTTGGAACTTTTCAGAAAATGTTATCCCAAAAAAGTGTTATTTATAAAGAGAAACTCTCTGCAGTTCAAATCGAGCTTCTTTTCAAGACTCTTATCAGACTCCTTCCACACTATCTTATCACTAAAGAGTTCAGTAAATTTAAGAATACAGGAAGCCTCAGTAAAAACAGATGATTCCTTAAAATGTCACAAAATCCAGAACACTTGTAAATTGTTGTGCTTGATTCTTAAATTTTCAGATTCTCCAGAAACTGCAGTAAATTCTAGAAAGGGCTTGCCATGCAGTGGAATTCACTCTCAAGTAATATATTTATTAAGAGACCCATGAATTTCAGCTAGATTCCACAAAGAGAAAAACATGTAAGAAAAACTACTCCAAAGTAGATTTTGTTCTACGTATAAGTTTAAGGTAAGATCCTACCCTATGAATAAGCCAAAACGTAATTTTCATGGCCGCACACTCAGAACAAAGCTTCTAAACTTTTAAGTAGGGATCAATTTCCAGAAGTGAAACCCAGACTTCAGGGGGCTTTCCTCACTCACTTCACAGCTGAAACCTTATGAAAAGTAAGTTACATCTAAGCAAATCAATGGTCTTGCTCTTTAAATGGCATATACAACCAAGGCACCACGGAATGAGCCGTACAACACCAAACCGAGAACAAAGGTAGAACTTGATTAATTCAATTGGCCCAATGCCTGGCACATGGTAAACGGGGATTGAAACTGCACAGTCTGTAGAATTGTCTTGCAACACATTCAGCTCACTATTTCTCTGGTAACAAGCCCTCCAGTTCACTGAGTCATTCAGCAAACATTCATTGAGGATCCAGCATGGAGTTTACACAATTGAGAAAACTATCACATGCATTCGCCATCTTTTGCTCTTTCTTCTACACACAGACCTGTGCCCATTCTCTTCACTTATTTTCTACTTGCATCAACCATCCTCAGGCTTGTCCTTCTCTTACTCCTGTTCTTACTGATTCATGTTTGCATTTAACATTTAGAGAGTGATTCGTGCACACCAAGCCCTGCATATGTAAGTGAATAGAACCCGATCCTCAGCTGTGAGGCCATTCAAATGGTGATCTGCCTAAAAAACAAAGGTAGCTATCTCACATTCTTACAATAGTTGCCCGTTGCCCACTGGTTGGTCTTAAGCATGTGCCCTCCGACATGACTGGACTGATAAGCACAGTTCATACACGCCATGCTCATTTTCAGGCTCATGCTTTTGCTTGTGCTGTTCTATCTACTTGCTTACCTGCCTTCTTCTACAGCTCACACATCCACTGGTTCCTTTAGGAACCTATCTTGAACACATATCCATCCCTTCCCACTTCCCCCCATTGGCTGACTCTTCCCTCTGCTTCTGTAGCTCCCTGTGTTTGCTTGTGTCAACAATTATCACATTGCAATTGAAATCATTTCTTCCAGTTTTACCCATTCACTCCACAAACACTATTGATGGACTATTAAGTGCCAAATATTTGACTAGCTGTTAACTATACAGTACTGAGTAAAACAGATGTGATTCTTGCTTTCATGGATCTTACGTGGTTGTGAGGGGAGATTGACAACAAATAAGTCATATAGATACATTCATACAACTTGGGGGAAATGGCCATGAAAATGATGAGATTCATACTCTGTTAGATTAAAGGGATACAGAAGATAAAGTTGTCCAAAGATTCTTATCTGAGGTGGAGGCAAAGGCCTGACACATAGGAGGTGCTGAGTAAATGTTTCCTTAACTTTCAAAACTGTGCTCAGCAAGCCTACATTGGAATTAGACTTAGATTTTTATACATAAACTTTTATGTATAAAAATTATAACATGGGGATTTCCCTGGTGGCGCAGTGGGTAAGAATTCGCCTGCCAATGCAGGAGACACGTGTTCGATCCCTGGTCCGGGGAAGATCCCACATGCCACTGAGCAACTAAGCCCACGTGCCACAACTATTGAGCCCTCAAGACACAACTACTGAAGCCCGCGCGCCTAAAGCCCGTGCTCTGCAACAAAAGAAGCCACCGCAATGAGAAGCCCGCGCACCGCAACGAAGAGTAGCCCCCACTCTCCGCAACTAAAGAAAAACCCAGGCGCAGCAAGGAAGACCCGACGCAGCCAAAAATAAATAAATAAATTTCTTAAAAATAAAATTATAACATGGCAGCTATGATGGTGTAAATAACATGGTGGAGTAGGGAGAACAGTAGGGAAAGAAGTTTTATGTGTGTGAGGAGGAGAGAGAGAGAGAGAGAGAGAGAGAGAGAGACCCTCAGACCCCCTAAGGATGTGCTGCCTTTGTATTGCGGGTTTTCCTTCCTGGAGGAAATGTGAGATCATTTTGGACCACCAGGGGGCAGTGTCTGACCACGTGTGACAACAACTTTTCATTTTGTATGGGAGCCACTCCTGCCTGCCCCATCTGTTAAAAATGGGCGTAAAACGCTATTCATTCCTTTTACATGACTAATAAAATACATAATCCTCACAGATGACAAATATAGTAATTGGATTAAAATGTATTAAAAAGAGGCGTTTCCATATTCATAATTCTATAATTATCCTTATCTAATGGAACAGATCTCTACTTCCTAATCATTTATAATTTTCATCACTCAGCTATAGGTCACAGCAGGTATTAATATCGGGTGAGAAGGAATTTTCCGGTTTCTACTCAGCATTGATGCTGTTCAAGCACTTCCAACGGGTGCTTCCTTCACATTGAATAGTCTGGTTTAGCCTCATCATAACTCATTGAGATAGATGAGAGGCAATTATCATTTTTGCTTGGCAGATAAGGAAATGCAGAGGAGCGCTCTGCTGGTGCGGGCAGAATTGAAAATGGCCACCCACGTTTGACAGGCTGCCCAGAATTCACTCAACTCACTGCCAGCCAGAATGAACAGGCCCTGGAGCACTGCCATTTCCTGACGAAAGTCAATGACCAGGTGCTTTCAAGAGTGTGTTATCTGAGACACCTAGAGACATTATTCCTGTCAGAGCACATCAGAACACTCATAAAGAGCTTAGCGCCCCTGCTTGGCCCAATGAAGTTGGTCCCCAGAGGCCTCAGCAACTTCTTCACTAGGAACCGTTAATGGGAGAGACCAAATACTGTTCCAGGAAACAAAAAGCCATAGGAGTTGGAAAGAAATAATCTAGGCTCTGCTACCTGGTTATTCAATTAATGGACATTCATTAAACAGCACTGCATGAATCACTGCGGGGAAAGCAGTGTGTAAAATATTGTCCTTACCCTAAAGGAACTTTAATTATGAGAGCATGGCATATATGCATAAAAATATTTGTTAATAATAATATAAAACAGATTCTACTTCTGTGTGGCAGAGTTCAACTGAGATGGTCGATACATATTTGTTGATCGCCTACGAAGTTCCAACCATGAATGAGCTGCAAGAGTGTATGTAAAAGGCACTGTGCTCTCCCTTGCAGACTTTAAACTCTCGCTGTAAAGAGTATGATTTATTCTGTTTATTAATTTGTTCAATGAAGATTAATGGACCACCTGTAACATATGAAGCATCTTGCTAAACAAGAGGGATATGAATAACCCACAATCCCACCCACAAGGAACTCAGGCTGGTAGGGGAGACAGACTGTAAACAAATTGTTTACTTTTACTGTAGTGTGTGTGTGTGTGTGTGTGTGTGTGTGTATGTGTGCATGTGTGTAGTAATATATACTTTTTATTACTTTGAAGATTGAACTATTTGTACATAGACAGATACCTACAAATACCTATAATTATCTATCTATAGATAGAAAATTTACATAGATGATAGATAGATAATGCTTAAGATGAGCATGAGAACTAGAAGAAACATCACAAAAAAGGTGGCATTTGAGGAGAGTCTTGAAGGTGTTTTCTAAGTAGACTCATGAGTGAAGGATCTTCCAGGTAGAAAGAACTGAGTGTGCAAAGGCACTGAGTCAGGAAATGGCATGGTGGCTCATTAATGGGCTGAAGTCAGAGTAAAAATTGAGCAATGGGGCTTCCCTGGTGGTGCAGTGGTTGAGAGCCCGCCTGCCGATGCAGGGGACACGGGTTGGTGCCCTGGTCCGAGGAGATCCCACATGCCGCGGAGCAGCTGGGCCCGTGAGCCATGGCTGCTGAGCCCGCGCGTCTGGAGCCTGTGCTCCGCAACGGGAGAGGCCACAACAGTGAGAGGCCGCGTACAAAAAAAAAAAAAAAAAAAAAAAAATTGAGCAATGATGGGATATGAGAATGGTAGAGAGGCAGAAACCAGGTGGCAATAGGGATGGAGATTTCAACTTTACACAATAGAAAGCCTTAAAAATATCAGAAGAGGAGACTAGGGCAATTGTATTGTGTATTAGAAAGATTATCTTAATTGCTGCGTGGAAGATGGTTTGGACTAAGACAGGATTAGAGGCAAGGAAATAATTAGGAGTCTATCTCAGTAGTTAAGACAAAAGCTAATGAGAGGTATGGAATAAAGAATTACGTAGGATGGAGAACCAAGACAACATGGTAGCCAATTGATACTGAGGATAAAATATGATCAGGATCAATGATGATGCATTTTTATTGGATGTTCTTAATTTCTACTGGGTCATAATTTGGTGTCCTCAACTCACACACCCTGGCTGGCAGCAATAAAAGAAAAACTATAAGAAAATAAATGGGAAGAGTGGAGGATAAAGAACTCAGGTCTAAATATGAGTTCAAAGTACATGCAAACCATCTAATGGAGATGACCTATAAATAGTTGAAAGCTAAGGTGGCCATAGAATGCTTCCTGGAAAAAGTTTGGACTAATTTAGATCTAAAAGAATAGGTAGAGTTAGTGGAGGGGAGGTAGGGAAGGCAGAAAGAATTGGGAATGAAGGACATTCCAGGTAAAGAAATATTCTGAATGAGAACAAAGAGGTAGGAACAAGGACAGTATATGAGACCACCCTGAACAAAGCAAATGGGAAGAAAAAAAAGGTGATGCTCCACAGACAGAATGAATCCAAGGTTATGGTGAAAATGGGCTCCAAGGAAGAGTATCCTGGTGATAAGATGCAACACATGGTTTAGAGACTAGGAAATCTGGATCGGAGTGGCAAATGGGAGGTTAGTAAATTTTTCAAGTCATGAAGCGTGTAGGATAATGTCATTTCCCTTAAGAAAGTAAAATGCGGAACCTCCAAAATTTAGTACCCAAAGTAGAGTTTCCTGGTGAAAAGAAAGGTTGATATAATATGTATTATATGCTAGGCACTGTTCTAAGCACATTACAAACATCAATATATTAAATCTTCCCAGCAGCCTGCTGCGTATATGTTGTCATTTTATGGATGAGGAAACAGACAAGGAAGAGTCCAGTAACTTGATGAAGTTCTTACGGCCAGCTGGTGGTGGGACAGGAGTCTGACTATGCAGCCACACCTTCAGTCACTTCACGACATTGCCTCCCAAGTACTGTGGCTGCTCTGACTTGGTACCTTCCCTTTGAGCTCACCCACAGCCACCATGCTGATTCCAGGGGATGTCGGCTCTGTCCCTTTGCAGTGCTGACACAAGCCAACCCCTGTAAGACTCTTTACTAAATCATACAGGAGAACAAAGTGGAAACACAGGAAGAGTACTCAGAAAAGAAATCTGACTTGTGAAGCACAAGCCTTTAATCCTTTTCTAGCTAGCTTGCCCTGTTCTACATGATTTCCTCTGAATACTATACTCGCCCCAAGGGCTGATATCTCTGCATGCCTCTTGCCTGAGATCCTCACCTTTTAGCTTGTTCCATGTGGTAAAACTATCTTTAAATCATGGATACCAAGGGGGGAAAGGGTGGGTAGGGTGGGATGAAGTGGGAGATTGGGATTGACATATATACACTTCTATGTATAAAATAGATATCTAATGAGAACCTACTGTGTAGCACAGGGAGCTCTACTCAGTGCTGTGTGGGGACCTAAATGGGAAGGAAACCCAAAAAAGAGGGGATATATGTATACATACAGCTGACTCACTTTGCTGTACAGCAGAAACTAACAGAATATTGTAAAGCAACTATACTCCAATAAAACTTAATTTTAAAAAAACATGTGATACACAGCAACTACCTAGACATCAAACTCAGAGAAGACCTCCTTCCTCATTTCCACAGATTTATATGAGTGTCCACCTGTTCCCCAGGTGTTGACATCACACGATTTCATTCTACCAGTTAGATTTCCTGTCCAGAATCCGTGTGCCCCTAACCTTCACCCTGAAGTGTGTCTTCACTCTTCCAAGTACAAGAGCATTTCCTGATACACTATACCAAACACTGTTTCCAGATGGGAGGAATTACCTGCCTGTAAAACTGAGAGTATTTACTCACAAGGCGACAGGGAGGGGGCATTGGACACAGAAAGAAAAAGATTGGCCTTAACACAACTGGAATAAGTGTTTTGCTATAAGAGTTGAAGGTGGGACTTCCCTGGTGGTCCAGTGGTTAAGAATCCGTCTTGCAATGCAGGGGATGCCAGTTCCATCACTGGTCAGAGAACTAAGATCCCACATGCCATGGGGCAGCTAAGCCCAAGCCACAGCTAGAGAGCCCATGTGCCCCAACTACAGAGCCCATGTGCTCTGGAGCCCAGGCACCACAACTAGAGAGCCCGCACGACACAGCTAACGAGCCCACGTGTTCTGGAGCCTGTGAGCCACAACTAGAGAGAAGCCCATGCACTGCAATGAAGAGCCCGCCACAATGAAAGATCCCATGTGCCACAACTAAGACCCGATGCAGCCAAAAAATAAATAAATATTTAATAAATAAATAAATAACAATTGATTAAAAAAAAAAAAAGAGTTGAAGGTGAACCCAAAGTTTCAAGTCCAGGTGACAGAGAACTAGTTGTATTGAGACATTCAGGGAAGTTGGTGTGAAGAACTGGTTTAGGGGGTTAAAACAAAGAATTTGTTCTTACCCAAGCTGATCTTTCTGAGGGAGAAAGATCCAAGTGGAGATGTCTGATGGGCAACTGAACACCTAAGGCTAGAGATAT
Organism: Neophocaena asiaeorientalis asiaeorientalis; assembly: GCF_003031525.2. NCBI lineage: Eukaryota > Metazoa > Chordata > Mammalia > Artiodactyla > Phocoenidae > Neophocaena > Neophocaena asiaeorientalis. The sequence goes on along the minus strand of NW_020172369.1, from coordinate 6,213,611 downwards.
AGACAAGGATGTCATCAGTATAAAGGTGAGAAATGACAAAGAATTGATAGATGTTCCTAAATTTGAGGGAGGAAAAACAAAGAAGACCAAGTGGGAAGAATTCATAGCTATGGGAGAAATGAAGAAAAAGAAGAGGAAACAAAGAGATAAGTGGAAAAGGAATCATTCTGGGAAAAAGGGAGAAACCAGAGATACTGCAGCACCACAGAACCACAGAAGATAAGAGAAAGGTTTCTGAAAACAAAGCGAATTACTTAAAAATTCTCATGTGGCAAGAGATGCCATAAATAAGAGCAGAAAGCAAACAATATACTACAAGAAAACATCTGAGCTACATATGGCAGTGAGTTGATATTGATATGAAAAGAATCTTCCATAGAAAAAGGATGAATAGTAATTTCACAGAAATGGAACTGAAAATGGCCGGTTTATGTATGAAAAAATACTCATATTCATCAATAACCAAGGAAATGCAAAAGAAAACCCATCAGAAATGTTGATGGCATCCGTGCTGGCCAGGAGTCCAACATGAAGTAAGGCTTTTTCATTTATTGTCGGTGGAGGTGTAATTTGGTACTATCTTTTTGATAATCATCTAACAGCATTAATAAATTTTCAAATGCACATACCTTTGACCCGATGACACCTCTTTTGAAAATCTATCTCATAGAAGCAAAAGAACCGATATATTTAAAGATCTTTGTATTCGATTGTTTTTTGCATCATTTTTTGGTAGTTGGGGGGACTTGAAAGATTGAATCCAGGTAAATCAGAAAATAATCAAATAAATTATGGCATATTCATACCATGAAATATTGTGTATCCATTAAAATGAATATATCCTTTTAAATGATATAATTTAAAGCAAAATACAAGTTGCAAAGCCATATTTATCATATGATTCCCTTTCTGTATTAAATGCCTGTTTATGCATATACAGTTAAATGCATTTGCATAAGTACAGATATCAGAGGGGAAGCATAAACATCAAATTGTTAATTTTGGTTACTGGAGTGGGATGAGAGCAAAGGGAGGGAAATTGATTAATTTTTTCTTTATATACTTCTGGGCATAGGTTGATCTGTTACGACATGCATATATTTTAAGGGATTTTTTTTGGGTAAAATACAAATAAATAATTGTAACCGTGAAGACCTGAAAAGTGTCAGAAGCCACATTACTCTAGAAGACTTAACATGGAGACACAAACCACTAGACAAGTTCTTTGGGAAAGACCTCAGGAGAGTGAGGGTCAGTGGGTGACACAGAAGAAAAGAATCCTGATTCCAAGAAATGCCAAAGAAAGTGAGTGGTAAATAAATAGATTCCTACAGAATGTTCATGCTCCCAAGGGGGCGAATATTTAATATGTGCATATTTCTGTTGGTATAAAGTTTTCCATTTTAAAAATAAACACACACACAGGGCTTCCCTGGTGGCGCAGTGGTTGAGGGTCCACCTGCCGATGCAGGGGACACGGGTTCATGCCCCGGTCCGGGAGGATCCCACATGCCGCAGAGCGGCTGGGCCCGTGAGCCATGGGAGCTGAGCCTGCGCGTCCGGAGCCTGTGTTCCGCAACGGGAGAGGCCACAACAGTGAGAGGCCCGCGTACTGCAAAAAGAGTAAATAAATAAAAATAAAATAAATAAACACACAAAATATATATATATTTTTTTAATGAAAGCACTTTCTGGTGCATTATCCCATTTGGCCCTCACAGAAATTCTGTCCTGTCATCAATATTGCATCCCCATTTGACACATAAAATGCTGAATCTCAGATAGTAAAGTGACTTTCCCAAGACCACACAGCTATTAAGAGGTCCCACTAGCTGGGCAATCAGATCTCCTGTATCAAACCCCTGTATTTTGATCGGCCAAAGCCCCGAAGTGTGAAAGTTCTTCCTGGACTTCAAGGGAAGTAGGCTGGCTCTGAAGAGATCACTTCCATTTTTGGTTTTGTCTTTTTTGTTTGTTTTGTTGGGTTTTTTTTTTTAGCCGCACAGTGTGGCATGCGGGATCTTAGTTCCCCGGCCAGGGATGAACCCACCACACCCCCTGCAGTGGAAGCATGGAGTCTTAGCCACTGGACCGCCAGGGAAGTCCCCTCACTCCCATTTTTGGATGGAGAATCAGGGAAGGGAACCAACTCTGAATCAAAATCAGTCTTGCCGGACCCAAGCTTACGGCAGGAGGCTGGAAATAAGAAGACACTCGGCTGGAGGCATCTGTTTCTGTCACAAGCTCTCCACAGCCTCAAGAAAGTAACTTCACCCCTGTGTCTCAGATTCCCTCCCTTTAAATAGGATACCCCACCTTCCTCTGAAGAAAAGGTGTGCTGAGATCAATGGGGCTTTGTCTACAATCGCTTTGAACTTGATGGCAGAAAATACTCCACCCGTTGCCCTTACCCTCTTCCTTAGAAGTGGTTCCCTGAGAACACGCTCAGGAAGGAGATTTAGAGTATGGTCCTCCCACGTCGTTTGCCTCAAGGTGAGAATGATCCTGCTTAGAGTATCTAAGAGACTAAATATAAATTGAGACCACACCTGCTGAGAGCTGAGGGGCTGCCAGGAGCTGTGAGGAAAAACCTGACATCTTTAGTAGTCACTGTGTGTGTGAAGGAATGTGACAAACCTCAGGCAAGGCCAAAAGGGACCCACCCTAACTAAAGAAAACCACAAGTGTGTGTGCGTCTGTAAAATTCAGCCACACGGCCAGAACCTGCAAATACCAATTCCATCTGGAAAAATTGAGTTTGTCTCTCATTGCTTCAAGAAACCACATTCCAACAGCCTCAAAACAGCTTCTTTGTGCGTTTTTTTTTTTTTGTGGTACTCTGGCCTCTCACTGTTGTGGCTTCTCCCGTTGCGGAGCACAGGGTCTGGGCGCGCAGGCTCAGCAGCCATGGCTCACGGGCCCAGCCGCTCCGCGGCATATGGGATCTTCCCGGACCGGGGCACGAACCCGTGTCCCCTGCATCGGCAGGCGGACTGTCAACCACTGCGCCGCCAGGGAAGCCCTTCTTTGTGGTTATTGATGAGGTTAGTCGACAGCCATATATGCATGGGCAGGTGGTGAGCAGTGATGGGTTTGCCTGCGTTTTCTATTCACCCAGCAAGATGGTAATTTCCAGAAGCCAAAGAGCTGTCTTGTGACGGTGTATCTGGTGTCTGCTCTTCCTCCTGCCCTGCTCACCCTTCATACACAGCATCCGTGCAGGGCTCTGCACACACAGCTCATGCATTGCTGAAGCTCTCATGCTAGTTATTCACGGCTGGAGATTTCTGGGAGATTCTACAGGGAAAAGCCAATAAGCAACCGTCACTGAATTCTAAAACATGGGATTATAACTAAAATAATACCCAAGCTGGTCATGCACATTTAGATTGTTACAGCCCAAGCTATAACTATCTTGGTGTCCTTTTATCCCTTTTCTAAAATCATAGCAGAATAAACATTACCTAACACTCTGTGTGTGTGTGTGTGTGTGTGTGTGTGTGTGTGTGTGTGTGTATTCTCAAAAGCAATTTTTAGGTGTATAAGCAACCCTGGAGTTGCTTATACACCTAAAAATCAACTCTCTCATAACTTATCGTGCGCAAATCATGTACTATAGTTTAATTATTGTGCTACGTAATATCTAGTGGGGGGCACCTAAAGTTTTGGTTTGTTTTTCTTCTTTTTGAAGGCGCAGTTTCTTCCTTCCAGAAAATCACAGTAGAGTGAGGGAGACGGCCAGTTCAGACTAATATCCTCCATTTCTACAAAGTTCAATGAATGTCACTCTGTGTAAGATGCCAGGCTGGATTCTCCAGGGCACCAGAGTGTATAAGGCAAGGCCTCTGCTGTCAGGGACAGCCTTAGAGTCCCCTTGAGTGGCTACATTGAGTTTTAAATGCCTGGTATGCCATATCTCTCCAGGTTCTATTTCTTGCCTATTATATGTGGAAGTCAAGGCAGTAGGTGGAGGAACTATGAAATGAATAAACGTAAAAGGCAATTTTTCCTAATGCCTGTACCCACAATCCTTGGTAGGCATCATAATATAGCAATGTGGTTTAACTAGAGCACCCAGGGCATCGTAAAATGTAATGGATAATTTGTGCAGATCCTCTACTTTTTTTTTTGCAATACGCGGGCTTCTCACTGTTGTGGCCTCTCCCGTTGTGGAGCACAGGCTCCGGACGCGCAGGCTCAGCGGCCATGGCTCACCGGCCCAGCTGCTCTGCGGCATGTGGGATCTTCCCGGAGCGGGGCACGAACCCGTGTCCCCTGCATCGGCAGGCGGACTCCCAACCACTGTGCCACCAGGGAAGCCCAGATCCTCTACTTTTCAATGAAGAAATAAATTTCCTTGGATTCTTCACATTAGGAAATATTGGCACAAGAGAAAAAAAGAGAAAGAAGGAAGGGAGGGAAGGAGAGAGGAAGATGAAAGAAAAAAGAAAAGAAACAAACAGAAGGAAATCTTTCCATTGTTTTGAAAATTTAATAAATTCTTTAAGAAAAATTCTATTGACTCCCAGCAGGAATGAAGTCACTGATCACCCCTCTGATTTGGAAGGGGAGGGAATCAATGGTTTATTTTTGAGAATCCCAAGCTCCTTCCTCACCTTAGAGGAGCCTCCAGGTGTCAAACTCATTATTATTATTCTCAGCCTCTGAATTCTTGTCACAGAAGCTGCTTCCCACCCCTAACAATTGCCTCTTGGTTACCTGTATCATAGAATCAGTGTCAGGTTTCAACTTGGAAACCTGGTTAAATTTAGAGGCTGCAGGAGACATTAATCTAGTTTGAAACTTACCCACTTAACAACTAAAAATAGGATAAGAAACTAGATTCTTATCTGGGGGGAAATAGGGAGACATTGGTTAAAGGGCACAGATTTTCATCTCTAAGATGAATAAGGTCTGAGGATCTCATGTAAAACATGCTGGCTATAATAAAGAAAGAAATAGAGAAAGAGAGGGAGGGAAGGAAGGAAGGAGGGAAGGAAGGAAGGAAGGAAGGAAGGAAGGAAGGAGGGAGGGAGGGAGGGGGGAAAGGGAGAAGGGAGGAAGGGTGGAAGGGAGGGGAGAAAAAAGAAAAACAAAGAATCTAGATTCCTGGTTGAATGGGGGCTGTGGGGACTCTCTCGTGCCAGAGAAAAGACAGAGGCTGTCTTACCCCTAGGTTCTTCATGACATTTTTTTTTTCCTTAGGGGTAAGACAGGTATAAAGACACAGACCTACTAGAGAACGGACTTGAGGATATGGGGAGGGGTAAGGGTGAGCTGTGACAAAGCGAGAGAGAGGCATGGACATATATACACTACCAAACAGTAAGGTTGATAGCTAGTGGGAAGCAGCCGCATAGCACAGGGAGATCAGCTTGGTGCTTTGTGACCACCTGGAGGGGTGGGATAGGGAGGGTTGGGACGGAGGGAGACGCAAGAGGGAACAGATATGGGAACATATGTATATGTATAACTGATCCACTTTGTTATAAAGCAGAAACTAACACACCATTGTAAAGCAATTATACCCCAATAAAGATGTTAAAAAAGTTAAAAAAATTAAAAAAAAACGGAGGCTGGGGGAAATGCGGAACTGCCCCAGCACACTGAGTTTAGACTTTGAAGAACCATGGCTAGGCCTAAAGAACAATCAGCAAGTGAGTACAGCAAGCTCTTCAAACAGCTTCTGTTAAAATGCAACTGTTGGGCTTCCCTAGTGGCACAGTGGTTGAGAGTCCGCCTGCTGATGCAGGGGACACGGGTTCGTGCCGCGGTCCGGGAAGATCCCACATGCCGCGGAGCTGCTGGGCCCGTGAGCCATGGCTGCTGAGCCTGTGCGTCCGGAGCCTGTGCTCCACAACGGGAGAGGCCACAGCAGTGAGAAGCCCGCGTACCGCAAAAAAAAAAAAAAAAAAAAAAAATGCAACTGTTGCAGGGCCAGTCCTGCAGCAGACGGGCATGCAGTGTCAGGGCTTCTGGGGGCGATCAATGAGCACTTAGCTCTGCCCCCAGAAGCCCTGACACTGTGCACATCCACCCCGCCCTGGTATAGACAGGCTCCGTTTTCCTAAAATGAAAATGTCCAAGTCACGTTCAGCCCACAGATAAAGGAAAGAAAAAGCAGAAGGGCTCAGGCATAGGACTGAGATCACTGGGGATAACACCGCAGACCTCAAGAAGATCTGATTTTATTCCTAATGTTTAAGTCATTAGAGTGCTCCTAAAACGTACAAGAACTCCAGAGGAAAGACTCCAAGAATGGAAGCATTTTATTTTATTACATTTTTAATTTATTGCATTTTTATTTTATTGCCAAAACTGAGTCCCTTAACTATTCTGACTCTTCATACAGAAATCTCTCCTTCAGAGCAGGAATGTTTGCAGTTGGCACCTGAGAATAGGAAGACATCAAAGCCTTGACAAATAGCCCAAGGTCACACCTTAGTCTCTCCACCAGCAGTCAGAGTGAGTCCTGAAAGTCAATCAACATTTAAAAAAATTTCCTTGGAGGTGTTGATCTCAAATGATTAGAGGTCCAAATGGCAGAAGGGAAGAGATCCCAAAATGTGCTTGGTGGCTGGTAAGTTGTTTCCAAAATAATTTCTTTGCCAGTTGTCTTCGTACTGGATTCCTTATTTCACAGCACTTGGCAGGAGGCAGCTCTCTGCTTCCACTTCCATCCCCTCTGTGTTACTCAGTTCCTGTTAGTGTCAAGTCTATCCCTTTAGTCATTTAGGAATCTCATACATTTGTTCAATCACTCTTATTTTACAGCAATTTTAGTTCAAAAACCTCTGAACGCGTGGAACAGATACCACCTTATGTTCATTTCTCTTAGAACTTCACGAGAGAATATCACGAGCTCTAATCATGAGAGGGAGTCACAGCCCTTATTTGGTCAGTTAATTGGCAGATGCTGGGACACCGGAGAGAAACTGTCCAAGGATGACAGCAGGATTTAAATTCTTAGCCCACGTTCTACCTCCTTGGTGTTAAGTGACTTCCTCTACTCCTGATCACGTGTGCCCTCTTTTCTTCCGTCACTGCAATCACCCTTCAGAGTCTCCTCCACAAGCTAATAGCTCATGGACAGCATCGAGTTAGACATTCTCTAAAGACTTTCAGACACTGGCCCGGAGTAACCCAGAGCTTCCCTGAGGAAGGGAACTGGGCTTCAAGCACCATCCTTGCCTTTAAACCAGATGACACAGAAGACAATGAGAGATAGAAGAAGAAATGGAAACGTTTATTTAAATAAAATAGAATTGGAGATATTCTATTGTATAACTTCTAAGGGTTAGAAAGATCATAGAATATCACCTCAAAGAAACCTCTCTGTACCTACGTCTCTTCTACCATTTTTCTGGCAGAGGGCTGGGAGGAGGCGCATATCCTATGTGCGATGCTACCGAAGGGAAACTCAACACCTTCAGACGCTGCCCATTCCATCCATGCTAATAGAGTCCAGCATCTCATCTCAAAAGGGCACGACCCTGAGGACCAATCTGGACCATCCTACTGCCGTTATAATGCCATCTACAGCATGCAGCCTGAGCTCCTTTTCTGAAGCACATCTCTTCTCCATGTTCTATATCAAATACGTGTGACCCTCGTTTGGTCTTAAATAATTGCAGAGTATTCCTGAGTCAACAACCCTGACTTCTTTCTTGATCCTTCTCAACTGAGCTATGCGTGATGCTCTCCTTATATTTCTACTCATAAATCAATCCCTCGTTCCTTAAAGTATTAGTAGCCACCTCATGGGCTTTTTATAAGAACTAAATTAAACATAAATATATCACTAGAGTATGGCCCAGCACATAGAAAGACCTTGATCAATATTGGCTTTTATGAGCCATTATTATTCATGTGCATTTCTCTTTTTATTCGACTCATATGAGTCTCTTTAAAGATGGGACACATGGATGTAAAGACCGGACGTGGCATTCTAAATGCACTGGCACCTAAAAGATGCTGAGAAGGGGGACTGGCCCTTTCTCCTCCATAAGGCATTGCATCCAAAGACCCCTGCTCTCTCCCACTAGGAGATCATGTTACACACATGGATCTCACTGGCTTCCCATTGTCACTGTGACTACTTCAACAGTCGTGTCCTTGTCATTGCTCCTAGAGCTTAATATATACTTTGAATTATTTTCCTTGAAACTAAAAAAAAAAAACCATCTTCACATAGGTTTTTTTTTTAATTGATTCAAGTCCTTCACCGATATTTGCTACTCCTTCAATTTAGCGTTACCTCCAAGTTGTGAGGTGCTGGTTATATTTTTTAGGTTCAAAAGATGTTCGTTTGGATAAATACACATGAAGGCATATGTAGAAATATTTAATTCAAACACATCAGTCAGCGGCGGTTGATTGATTGCACACCGAGTGCATGTCACTGTTGTGGAAAAACAACTGATACTTAACAAATATTGATTGATTCCTGCCATGGGCAAGTTTCTGGGGCAGGATTTCTTATGTGGAAAAAATGTCATTTTATAGGAAAAGATGGTTTTTAATTGAAAATAAGTATGCATGGTATGTGTAAGATGCATAATAACAGACACTTGCTATAAAGAATCATCTGAGGTATTTCTCCATCAATCACCAGCAACAGCATATATCCCCATCCTAAGCTCACAGCAGATATTGGTAATATCAGCTGCTCAGCCAAGACAAAGCCCTGGAATCCTCCACACAGCTCCTTAGGCAATCTATATCAATATGTCACAACTCAACTAGTCATTCATTTATTCAACAAATATTCATTGAGCACCTACTATGTGCCAGGCATTGTAATACATGCTAGGCTATCACAGTGAACAATATAGGATATGGTCCCTGCCCTCTTGCAAGGGCAGTATGATGAGGCTGGCATTTAAGTCAAAAGATATTTCCATCCTTGACTTAGACTATCCACAAGCTGTTACATCTTCTCCCTTAAAAAGATGTAAGATGAATGAGGGAACCAGACACAACTACTCTTTCTCTCTGTTGATTCGAGGTGCCCAGGACTTGAACTTCTGGCCAAAGAGACTGGTGAAAGAAGAGTATTCTAGATTATACACTAGAAATAGGGTGTATTGGTCAAGATTCCTTTGGCTACAAGTTAACAGAAAATCCAGTATAAACTCATTTTAAATGGTGAAGAAGTTTATTGCCTCACTGCGTCAGAGACTGAATTGTCCCCCTATATCCCATAGCCATATAACTCCCACGATTACTTGAGCATACACCCACCCAGAATAAAAACTACTTTCTCAGCCTCCCTCACGCTAAGTTTTAGCAGCAAGATAGAAGCCAAAGTCTATTTGGCAGCTTCTAAGAATCTTCCCCAAGAGGCAGATGGTACATACACTTCGACCTCTTCTTCCTTATGCCTTCCTCATTCTAGCCTCCTAGAAAACGGATGCCATTATCTTAGACCTTAAGGACAAGGTCCATATCCTAGAGATAGTGGAGTGATGACCTGGAAGAAGCCTGAGCCACTGAGGACTTCAAAGAATGCTGGTTGCCACACCAGCCCTGATCTGCTTTCCTACACTTTTCCATGAAAAAGGATTAAGCATCCATCCTGTTTAAGTCATCGTTATTTCAGGTCTGCACGATGCACAGTAAAACCTGACCCAAATGACATACTCCTATAACGGGAAGTCCTGCAGTAGGGTGAGCTTCAGGAGTGGTGTGATCTAGTGGTTCTGGTTTTATTCCTCTGTGATACCCTTGGCCTCTGCTCTCCTCCATGATGGAGACTCATCTTGAGCTGGTGATGATATAGGTGTAGTGGTTCTGAAGCTCACATCTGCACATGACAAAAATCTACAGAGGGAGGGAGAAAGTAGCTTCCAGAAGTTTTCCCCAAAGAGAGAAAAAGAACATAACAAGAAGTCCCCAACAAACGTCTCCTCTTGTATTTGGGTCTGAATTGAACCCGAAACAATCATTGGCAAGTTGACCTGCTCCTATGCTCTTAGACCAAATAGAACCACCCCCTAGAACTGAGGATATGCCAAGCTTTCTCTAGGCTGGGTGCAAGAGCTGGTGGGAGCAAGCTGAACAAAAGTGAAACTCAGAGGAAGTAAGAAAAGTAACGTCCTGGCTATGTATGAGCAGAGCAAACCACCCCAAACTTGTGACTAAAAACAATCTTACTTAGCTTACAGATCTGCAATTTGGGCAGGAATCAGTGGGGACAGCTCTTCTCTGGGCCATGTGGCAACATCTGGGGGGAAGGGGCTGCTTGAAGATCACTAAGGGCCCCTCAGGATCTCTCTCTATCTCCATGTAGCCACTGCGTCGTTTCCCCGGCACGGTAGTTTCCAAGTCACTGGATTTCTTCAGAGCAGCTCAGGGCTCTGAAGACACCTATCCCAAGATAAGAGAGAGTCAGGGAGATGCTGTGCCGCCTTTTCTAACTTAGCCTCACTTTCGTCTCATTCTATTTGTACAAGAAGTCACAAGAGCCCACCCAGATTCAAGGGGAAGGAACATAAATTCCACATCTTGCTGGTTCCACGGCAAGATTCTGGAAAAATACATGAGACCGGAATGATTGTTGCGACTTATTTTGGAAAACGCAGTCTGTCACAAAGTGAATGGGAGGTTGATAGGCCACCAATAACATCCACGACCAGGAGATCAGACATATCTTCAGACATCCACCTGCTTGCTGTGCAAAGCGATCAGTGCTTTAAGACACAGCGGGCAAGTGCTACAGCAGTTCAAAAATGCAAAAGATTACATTTCTGATGGCAGGGGTGCGCCGAGAAGGCAACATTGGTAGTGGGCCATGAAGCATGCCAGTGGTATGTAAACTGGGATATGTGGATAAGGGGGTTCCAGTGAGAGACCAGTAAGTAAGTCCTGAGACACAAGAAAGTGCACAGGCCAACAAGGACCTACTGTATAGCACAGGGAATTCTACTCAATATTTTGTAATAACCTCAATATTTTGTAATATTTTGTAATTCTACTCAATATTTTATATATATATAAAAACGGAATCGCTTTGCTGTATACCCGAAACTAACACATTTTAAATCAACTATACTTCAATTTTAAAAATTAAAATTAAAAAAAATTTTTAAAAAGAAAGTGCACAGGTAAGGGAATTCCAGAATAAGGGATCAGGTGAGTGAATCCAGCAGGACAGGACCCTAAGCAACCAATTGTTCATGTCTTCTACTTATAAAGATGTATAACAGGGGCTTCCCTGCTGGCGTAATGGTTGAGAATCTGCCTGCTAATGCAGGGGACACAGGTTCGAGCCCTGGTCTGGGAAGATCCCACATGCCACGGAGCAACTAGGCCCGTGAGCCACAACTACTGAGCCTGCGCGTCTGGAGCCTGTGCTCCGCAACAAGAGAGGTCACGACAGTGAGAGGCCCGCGCACCGCGATGAAGAGTGGCCGCCACTTGTCACAACTAGAGAAAGCCCTCGCACAGAAACGAAGACCCAACACAGCCAAAAAAAAAAAAAAAAAAAGATGTATAACAATATTTTCCTAGGGCTCCCTTCTAAAACTGTTGGGAAAATAATGTACATAAGTAAATTGAATGACAGGTAAGCAGGCAGACAGAGGCACAGACAGATGAGTAAAAGAGAAATGGAGCACAGACATGACAGGTGCCCTCTGTTAGGAGCTGCCAGCTTGCAGCACTGACCCAAATGGCTGAGGACATCCACTCCTGTGGCGTGATGACATTCATGCCAACTTCCTGTAAATAAGAGGATTGATTTTAAACCACCAGGTGCTCTCAACCTGTTTCACATAGAAAATGATCCTATTTCTCAGCAACCTAGGTGGGGAGGTTTGAAGCCAGAGGTGGCCTGGCCCTGACCAGGGGCCCTGGTACACTAAGTACTGAGAAGATCAATATCCCATCACACCCACAACCTGGTTTAGATTTAGAAGTTGGCCTTAGCATGATTTTTCCTACAGCAGTGGGTCTCAGCCTTGGCTGCACACGTGGATCCACTAGAGAACTTTTATAAAATTACAGAGGCCAAGGTCTCCCCTGAGACTCCATTTAATTGCTCTTGGGTGCCATCTGCACAAGGGGATCTTTTTTATTCTCCCCAAGTGATTCAAAATCATTGCTCGGGCTCCCCTGGTGGCGCAGTGGTTGAGAGTCCGCCTGCCGATGCAGGGGACGCGGGTTCGTGCCCTGGTCCGGGAGGATCCCACGTGCCGCAGAGCGGCTGGGCCCATGAGCTATGGCCGCTGGGCCTGCGCGTCCGGAGCCTGTGCTCTGCAGTGGGAGAGGCCACAACAGTGAGAGGCCCGCGTACCAAAAAAAAAAAAACAAATCATTGCTCTACCTCCCAAACTCCCCAGCATTGACTTTTAGAGAACAAAGTCTTAAAGGCTTAGGAGCTCAGAGTTCATCTTCACCAGTGGAGTCTCTACCTTGTAGTAGTGTTTAGTAATTTTTCTACAGGTGAGTCAGGAAGAGCTCTGTGTCGGGAGGAAAAAACCAGGCCCTTATATCTGCATTATGCTAACCCTCCAACTATGTAGAAGAACTGATGATTTTTTTAAATTTCCAATCCAGATGTGTGAGATTCCCAGGGGAAAACTCTTTGTGGTCTGGCATTCCTAATGGGAAGAGACATCTTTCGTTATTAGACATTGAAGAATTTGAGCCTAAGAAAACCCAGATTAGGAATTCGTGCATCAGATTTGCTTTTCTTCAAATTGGTCTCTGCCTGTGACATATGATTTCCACTGAGTCCACAGTGTACTTTCTGATTGTTAATTGAGGAGTTGGCAGGTTAATTAAGTAATTTTAGTAGCAGAAGCACATGGGAACATTCCTACCATGGATTCGACTCTAGTTCATCAGTACAATCACACCATGAGTTGAGAAATGCTTTCTAGGGCCACGTCGGCCACCAGTCAATCATGAATTTTCCACAGATACTTCAAGGGTGTCCAAATCAGCACTGAGGGAATCAGAGACAATGTCTCAGAGCCGTTGGTCAGAGCTTCTACCTGGGTGATTCGGAGACTTATGGAAACAAGGTATGTAAGAGCATGAGCTTAAATCTCAGATGAGGAATCACAGCTGAGGGATGAAGATCGCTGTTTCCTGAATGTACCATGATCCTTGAGCCTGGTGGGACCTGGTTCCTAAGGGGATGCTGTCAATTCTTGACTCACCTGGGCCAGGTATCAGCCGGCACCAGATGTTTTCTACTGCAGACTGTCAGCTCTGCCGTCCCGGGACAACAAGCGTGTGGAGAACCAGACTCAAGCATTGCCTAGTTGGTGCCCACCTCTTGCAGACGTTGATTCTGACTGTCTGACCCCACAGTTTCACCTTCCCCATCACAGGTAAGAGTGGACTCCATGAACACGTCTACCTGGAGACCTCTTTCTCTTCCAAGCAGCCATGCAGGCTTCTCCTCCACTTCGGGGCTGCCCCTGTCTAGAAGATGCTGCTCCCCAAGGAGACTGCTATGGCTCCCCTCTGCTGCACCCATCTGTCCCGGTTCACACCTCTGGATGTGCCCCAGAGGAGATATTATTCCATCCCTCACCTGAGCTCTGGGTCTTGCCTTTTGTTTTTGCTTTTGTTTTCGTTTTTCCTTATGTTTTTGTTTCTTTGCTCTATTGTCATGATTGCCTTCCCAGCTTTCTTTTGTTTCAAATCATTGTGTGCCTGGATCACATGAGCTACAAAAACTTGGGGGATTTTCACTCTCTGAAGTGTCCATGACCCAGGCAGGAACTGCCCCCAAGCCCACTTGTCCCAGCGAGGAGGCTGTGAACCCCACTGCAACGGTCAGACTCTCAGACTCACTGATGCAAGGCCAGCACTCAAAGGACTAAAGGGATGTGGAGCCAGGTCACGTCAATAGATTTAACATGAAAAGCTCCCACGGGGGGGAAACGGACTAACCACTGAATCACACCCCCTCCTGGCTGCACATTCTGCACAGAATCACAAGACCCACTTCATTATTCAAACCCACCATGAATACTTGACCACAGTCATACCTGCCGGCCTCACACCTGCATCCTGGTCCCTGGCATTGCTGTAGAACATACCGTTCAAACCTCATGCAACGGCTAGATTATAGATGAGGGCTGGCAGAGTGGGTGATTTTCCCGCAACTAGTTCATGAGTCCGTGATTATTTGTTTTATATAAAATTAGATTAACAAACAACAAATTCTCAACATTGTAAATCAATTATACACCAATAAAAAAATTTTTAAAAAAGACCTGACAACTAAATGTATGCTGTGATTCTAAGCTGGATCCTTTTGTCATAAAGGTCATTATTAGGACAACTGGTGAAATTTAAATGGGGCCTGAGGATTAAATGTTAGTGATGCTTTGGTGGTAATTTCTTGATTTCAGCGGTTGCATTATAGTTGTGTAGGAAAATGTCCTTGTTGGTAAGGAATATGCATCACAGTGTTCTGGGGTAATGGGATATCAGGTTGGGAACTTGTCCTAAATGATTCAGGAAAATAAAAAGTTTCTTGTACTGTTACCTCAAAAAACAAACAGAAAACAAAAAATTCAAAAAGCCATCAATTTTGGCTCTGATATTAAGCCAGTCTAAAGGCAACATGTCACAGGGCAAAGAGTATGGCCTTCTGAGTCCCAAGACCAGGAATCGAATTCTGGCCTTAAAGTGTGAGCTTATCACTGAACCCCTCTGAACCTCCATTCTCTACTCTGTAAAATAGAGGACTCAAATAATGCCCAGTTAGGAAGTTAATGGTGAGATGGGTGTTGGGATATGGAGAAAACAACTGGGGCGTTATAGTCAGGTGGCCTTGCATTCAAAAGCTGGAACTCCCCTGACTCCAGACGGGCAATCTGTCTCTAACTGATACAACTCCCTTCAAAAACCAGCCTTAGCCCATCTCCAGTGTTCCAAGCAGGCATCTCTTAAAATATTCCCCAAAGCCCTGGCTTCACCTTCCCCTTGGCAAGTAAGAGGCAGATTGGTGAGCCAAGGAGCTCCCACAGGGACACAGCCTCACAACTACACCTCTCAAAACAGCACTCACATGAGCTGAAGACAATCTCAGAGCCAGTGCAAGGGTATCAGCCTCTAACAGGAACCTATAAGCACAGAGAGCTCGTGGTTTCTCCTCCCTGGATTCAGGCAGCTCGGTTGTGTGTGACTCAGATCTCTCCACTCCCTGGAAGGCTCCACATTTCCCCAGGGAACCTCAGCCAGCTGGGCACTGCTGGCATTCTAGCCAGAGCCAAGTATATCTCTGCTTTTATCACCAGAAGTTCAAAAGGGATCACATCACTGGGGTTGGTGATGTGGGCTGCCAGCTGTTGTCCGAGGTACCAGCTCTGGAGGGACACCCTAGGGAGGCTCAGGGGGAAACAGACCTGCTGCATTAGTAATTAACAATTATTAATGGTACAGCCCAGAACTTGGACTTCAAGCTGTTGATAACACTTTTGAAGTCAGAATCCCTGGGTTGAGATTCCTGCTTAGCCATTCACTAGTCATTGACAGTCTCAGCTCCAGTCTCCTCACCTGTACGATGTAGTTTTACCATCAGTAAGTTTTGTCACAGTTGAAATGACAGCAGTTGGAGCATTCTGATTCCAATATTAAGCTAATCTAAGGGCCAATATGCTGTAGAGCAAAACATAGGAGCTTTTGAGCCACTAGATAAGAATAAGGTTCTTAGCCATTCTGTTTCCTCGTCTGTAAAATGGGCAATGGTAGGCCTAGGGGTTGTGAGTCGGGCAGTCCTGAGCTCAGAGCCGTCACTTGTACTTGGTGATGTGGCTTGAGCAAATCACTCATTGTCATTGAGTCTCAGTTTTCTTCACTGTTTAGTGGAACTAATATTACCTATTTTTGCGTGTAATTGCAATTTCTAAATGGAAAAATGAATGCATGTAAAGAGTCTTCTAGAGGGATGTCTAGCATATAAGAGGCACTTAATAAAAAAAATAAAATGGAAACTATTATTATTAGATGTGAATATGCCTTGTATTTGTGTGAAAGGTTATACACATATAACTTATTATTAATTTATCTTTTTTCCTCAGAATGTCTAAGATACACAGTGTAATGCCTAAATTATTACCTTAGAAAAGTAAATAAATTTAGCTATGGTCACAGAGGGCTAACAAACACAGGAAAAGATGCTCAACATCACTAATTATTAGAGAAACGCAAACCAAAACTACAATGAGGTATCATCTCACACCGGTCAGAATGGCCATCATCAAAAAAATCTATAAACTATAAATGCTGGAGAAGGTGTGGAGAAAAGGGAACCCTCTTACACTGTTGGTGAGAATGTAAATTGATGCAGCCCCTATGGAGAACAGTATGGAGATTCCTTAAAGAATTAAAAACAGAACTACCATATGACCCCACAATCCCACTCCTGGGCATATACTCAGAGAAAACCATAATTCAGAAAGATACATGCACCTCAGTGTTCATTGCAGCTCTATTTACAATAGCCAGGACATGAAAGCAACCTAAATGTCCATCAACAGAGAAATGGATAAAGAAGATGTGGTACATATATACAATGGAATATTACTCACCCATAAAAAGGAATGAAGTTGGGTCATGTGTAGAGACATGGATAGACCTAGAGACTGTCATACAGAGTGAAGTAAGTCAGAAAGAGAAAAATAAATATCATATATTAACACATATGTGGAATCTAGAAAAATGGTACCATTATTGACAATATGATTCAAAAATGTAGATGGAAAAATCCTAAACGAAATATTACTAAATCAAATACAACAGTATACTAAATATAAAAAAATAAATTTCTTATACATTAGGTTAAATATACTAATAATAAAATAATAATTACTTGTATTTGCTTTTTAACATAATGTATACCATGCTAAATTTTCTTTTCTCGATTTTGTTCAATGACTCATATTCCAATAAACTTAAATAACTATTAACATAAAAAAAATTTAGCTATGGTCAGAACACAATAATTCAAATAACTATATTTGGATGGTCAAGAGCTTGAGCTAGGAGTCAGGCTGCGGAGCTAAATCCCAGCTGTGTGACATCAGACAAGTTACTTAACCTCCCTGTGCTTCAGTTTTGTCATCTCTAAAACAGGACGATAATTACAGCTGTCTCATAAGGTCATTGTGAGAATTAAATAACCTTAATAAACTGAAACATGAGAAGTCTTTAGAAAGTGTGTAACTCATAGTAAATGTTCAGTAGATGTTGACAATTTTATTACTATGTGCCAATGGCTATGCTAACAGTTTGGTAAATCATAGATCACTAGGCTCTATATAATTCATCCCCTGAATGACTCATAATCTAAGGAGAAAATAGGCCTTATATAACCAGGCTTTGGGTTTCCCCAATGGTGCATTGTGCAATTTTGAAAAAGCTGTCTTTCTTGACACTTTCTTGTCATCTGCCAGAAATTTTTCCAAATAAATATGCTATAATAATATGCATGTAAATGATGCCCCCAGGTAAGTGCAGTATACAGCCTTAACAACCATATATGGGGACCCTGTATAGCTGGACATAAAAAATATGTGTGGGGCTTCCCTGGTGGTGCAGTGGTTGAGAGTCCGCCTGCCGATGCAGGGGACACGGGTTCGTGCCCCGGTCCGGGAAGATCCCACATGCTGCGGAGTGGCTGGGCCCATGCGCCATGGCCACTGAGCCTGTGCGTCTGGAGCCTGTGCTCCGCAACGGGAGAGGCCACAACGGTGAGAGGTCCGCGTACCACAAAAAAAAAAATGTGTGTATGTATATGCATGTACCTGTGTGTGCATGCACAAGCACACATTTTATTAGTAACAGAATAAAGGACGAAGTACAAGAGGATGGGCTGGAGAGAGTGAAGGAAGATTTTGTGGAGAAAGCAACGCTTAAATTGGGCTTTGAGCGATGAGTAGAAATTTGCCAGGTGGA
Organism: Neophocaena asiaeorientalis asiaeorientalis; assembly: GCF_003031525.2. Classification (NCBI taxonomy): domain Eukaryota; kingdom Metazoa; phylum Chordata; class Mammalia; order Artiodactyla; family Phocoenidae; genus Neophocaena; species Neophocaena asiaeorientalis. The sequence goes on along the minus strand of NW_020172369.1, from coordinate 6,195,689 downwards.
ATCAAGGGCTAGAAGGGGACAGTGAAAAGGGAAATCTAAGCAGAGGAAACAAGATAAGAAAAGTTCAGAAGCATAAGCACGTCTGTAGACTAGAGAAAGGAGTCTGATGTGTGAACAGAAGAGGGTGAGAGGTTGAACCTGGTAAGGGAGGGTGGGAAGGTGCTAAGAAATGTGTGATTAGGTCATTGTTCAAAATGTTGGTGCCTCTCCCAATAGAATCACCTGAAGTATGTGTTGAAATGCAGGTTCCTGGGCCTCAGCCCAGAATTCCTGAAACAGGCTCTCTGGAGGTAAATTCTGGGAATCTGCCTTTTTAATAAGCACCTCAGACAATCTTTATATTCAATAAAAGTTTGAGAACCACTGCTGCAGGTAGCGGGGAGCAATCCCAGATTCTGAAATGGAGGAGGACCCCAGAATAAGTTAGTTTAAGTGGGCACTTTCCTCCCAGCAGATGGAAGGGAAATTTTACATGACAGGAGGTGACCCAGTAGGTTTAGGGTGTCCTTCTCTGCATCCTGGAAACAAAATGTAGACCCTGGGAGCCCAAGAATTAGAAGGAATCAGCCAACTCCAGGAGGTAGGAAAGTAAAAGGAAACTGGAAACAACATACCTGTTCATCAAAGACAAAAGGGCTGAGTCAACTCTTGTTTGTATACCACACCAAAGAATATACACAGCAGTTAACAAGAACAGTCTATATAAAAGATCTCCAGGAAATACTGTGGATTGAAAATTGCAACTGACTGAACAAAACCCGTAGTCTGATCTTCCTTTTGGTAAAGTAAACACACATACCACACATACGTCCACACAAAGCAATGTCCCATAACCTCACACATGCATATACATGTACGTAAATATGTAACCAATGTTCTTGGATGGATCCTCAATGCGCTGGTAATAACAGTGATCTCTGGGAACAGGTTAGGCTTGGGAAAAGTGGTTAAGGGAAACTCAGACTCATCATACCATGTTATTTTTATAAGAAGAATGTATTCATATAGTACCATGTAATTCATGTTGAGAAGAGATTACAGATTGAAACAGAGCTGACTTTGAAGACAAAATTGTCCCTCTTCCCAATTTTACTACCAAGGTAATATCAACAAAGCACCCCCATATGTGTCTCCACCCAACCAGACCCGAGATGGAGACCAGGCAGGACTAAGCCCAGGCTTTCTGCCTCCCAATAAATCAGGGAGGACTGAAGCTGCTAATTTGAATAACACATGACATAGAGGATTCTTAATAGTGCCGTCTCATTCTACACAAGGTTTTCTCTGTAACCAGCGTGAAATCGTCCTCATTTACTAAGGTTCAGCTGTTGCTGGGCAGCCTGGCAGGAAGGATTTCATCGCATCAAAAGCTTTCTGGCTTTGCAAAAAAGTGTGTGACCACTCCACCAAGGTAATAAAGAACGAAAAGCCCAAGTGTACATTTATTCCCTCATATGTTCAATGTTCTCACTCTAGTATCATGGAACTGGAAGACTGTCCTTCAGCAGAACAATTCCTGCTAGGAATTGCTCATGATGTAGGTCTTCCATTGGAATTTGCATAGAGAGATATAGCAGCATAAACAGCAAGGTAACACTTCATTTTCCATGCGCAACTGTCGTTAATTCATGTCTACTCCTTACAGATTCCAGGAGTCAACCCAGAAAAACCTGTTGACGTCACACATGAGAAACTGCCTAGAAGCCAAACCTTATTGCTAAATTAAATTAAGTGTTTTATGTGTCACTTTTTGAAAAATAAACTGCATGACACATTTACCAGACCAGAAACTGCAGAAATACTTAATGTTTGGCTCTACCACCATTAAGACTAGTATACATCTTGATTCTATAGTGGTAGGTTTTCCCCTGAGGGATTACAGAATGTAATATTTAAGGTAACTCTGGGTTATTATAAAATAGGTCAGCTAATGTTGTCCAGCCAGTTTTTCTGTGATACCCAAGGCCCAGTGGTTATGTCCAATAAGCTCCTAGAGGTGACTCCAGCGTCACCTCTATTCTCTGGAGTGACTCAGCGTGTCACTCATGGCTCTTAGAATTGCCAGCATTGCTGTGTCCCCTTGTTTCTCCTCTGCACATTGCTTACGACAGAACAGGACAAAATAACCCTTTAAACAAGACGGTATCTTGTGTTTTTCGTTTTAAGTGCCCTCAGTCCATAGTTATTATGGGTTTTATAAATAAATATCAAGCTGCCCAGTACCCATGAAATACAATACAATGCATTTAAACACACAAACACATTTTACCAGATGGTGCGCTACTAATCAAGAAAGGAACAGTGGAAATTGAATTATGCAGGGTTTGGTTTTTCTTTAAAGCAAGTTCCACTTAGCTGAAGAGATTGTGGACTTACACTCAATAAAAGCTTTGAACCAACAGTTAAATAATATCTGAAAAAATTCCAGGTTGTTTTAGGTCACTGAGTACAAAAATGTTTGCAAATAGGGCTCTTGAGAGGTAAGGTGGGCTTCTCCATTCAAGGTCCATGGAAGTTGCAATCTTCCTTTCAAAAGGTAGTTCTTTAGTAAATTAGCCATTAAGGACAGAGAGTGTGGTTAGAGAGATGGCAGATAGAGAGATGTCCTCTACTCTTACTTTGAAGCCCTTTCCTTTAGGGAATACGTTGATTAAAAAAAATTTTTATTAATTTGTATAATAACTATCATAGGGCATCCACTCTGTAAGTGCTAAGGACACACTGAATATTAAATACAACTCCTACTGTCAAGGATTTTATGGTCTAATGAGACAAAAAGAGATAAGTTGAGTGCTAAGGTAGGAGGAGGCACCGCTTACTATAATAGGGTCCTCGGAAGGGACAACCTTAAATGCATCTTTGAGGATGTGGGAAAACATCTAAGAGAATGCCATCTAAGCAGACAACCGAAGAACAATCCAGCCGTTAGTAACGTCCATCAGCAGCAAGCAATAGAAAAATCTAATTTATGGTGATTTTAACACATAGCAGGAAGACTGGAGGTAAGCAGCCCTTTACGGTTCTACCTCAGTCCATGCTTTTCCCTAAATGACCCCACCCGGTCCTGGAGAAACCAGGTCTGAGAACCAGTAGCCTATAAAGTGGCCTGCTGTAGAACTCTGCCCAAAGAGGCCTGTCTACGGGATTAGAGCTGGCCAACCCAATGAGTCCCACTACATTGGGGATTTTTTTTTTTTTTTTTGCGGTACGCAGGCCTCTCACTGTTGTGGCCTCTCCCGCTGCGAGGCACAGGCTCCAGACGCGCAGGCTCAGCGTCCATGGTTCACGGGCCCAGCCGCTCTGCGGCATGTGGGATCTTCCCAGACCGGGGCACGAACCCGTGTCCCCTGCATCGGCTAGAGGACTCTCAACCACTGCACCACCAGGGAAGCCCGCGGATTTTTAATGTAACCCATACAAAGGGAATCAGCAGAGCATAGAATGGTGAAGCTCTAGGAGGAAAAGCACTGATGTAAAATTTTTGATTGGTACAGAAGAACCTACCCGTACATTCTTTTCTTAAATGGATCACGATTCCATTGGATTTAGTAAACGAGTGATGAACAACTTTTATTTTTGTGTCAATATTTATAAAATTCTTCGAACTAGATCCTTGACAACCATTTAAAATGATGATGAAAAATATCAGATGTCTATTTCTAAATGTTCAAAATTCATCTAGGGGATATGGAAGCAAAATCTTAAAGACTGGTGCTCAAATTGAAAAACTATGACCCAAGAAACATAAAGGGAATCTGCTACAATGTAGGGAAGCTGATGTGCCGAACATCCATCAACAGCACGCTAACAATAGAAACCAAAGCACCCGTTATTCAGTGCGAGAAGGTCACATGTAGCAAAGTTTCGAGAAGTGAAGAAGGGCAGAAAGGCATCAGGGCTTTCCAAGTGCATAACAAAATCAATTACTGCAAGATATCCAGGTATCCACCAGCTGGCCTCCTTCATCCCATATTTCTCCATGAATGACTGTTCTCACTGAAGCTTTCCAAGACTCTCGTTATTGGCTTATCACCTTAATAAGTTTTTCCCTGTGTGCTACCACCAGGACAATTATTTACTTATTATTGCCTCCAAAATCAACTCATTTTTAAAATTTTAGATTGATACTAAGGAATCATTATATCCCTAAAATAACAGATGTGATGTGTTCATTCTACTTTTCCTAATTCATAATAAAACTTTAAAAATAAAAAGTCCCCTATTGTGCCAATTAAACACATTCTGTACACCTACTGGTGAGACTAACAGGAAGCATCATTCTGACTTAAACTGCCAGTGAGCTAAGCCTTTGATTTTCCAAAAACTGGTGGAAATAACTGTCCTACTTAGGAAGAAGTTGGGGCTATTTCATCAACCTAAAGATTAAATCTGTCTCCAAGCTCAGAGAATGTGTTTGGTTAAAGGAATGCCCAACAGTGACCAGGATGGTCATTTTTTTTCTCTGTCTCTCAACAAAGGGATAAGACTATATTGTTCACTAACTTTGTATAAAGCATTTCATTTGCTACTTTACCTGGGCAAATGACCCATTACAAAACAGTTGGAACTGTCATAACTAAAATCAGCTGAACTTCAATGACACCAGAATAAAGAATGGGAAAAGCTCCCAAACATTTCTTTAGCAATATGTAAGACTGAGTCAATCCATTAAAAAAGAAAAATAATTTGGGACTCCCCTGGTGGCGCAGTGGTTAAGAATCCGCCTGCCAATGCAGGGGACACAGGATTGTGCCATGGTCTGGGAAGATCCCACATGCCACAGAGCAGCTAAGCCCTGTGGACCCCAACTACTGAGCCTGCGCTCTAGAGCCCGCAACCCACAGCTACTGAGCCCGAGTGCCACAACTACTGAAGCCCGCATGCCTAGAGCCCGTGCTCCGCAACAAGAGAAGCCACCGCAATAAGAAGCCCACACACTGCAACGAAGAGTAGCCCCTGCTTGCCACAACTAGAGAGAGCCCACACGCACCAGCGAAGACCCAACACAGCCAAAATTAATAAATAAAATAAATAATTTTTTTAAAAAAGAAAGAAAAATTATTTGCCTGTAGCCAAAAGTCTGGCAGTTGGTTTAGGCTTTTACAACTCAAAAAGGGGGTAGGGGAAGAGGGAGACAGGGAGAGGGGAAGGGAGAAAGACAGAGAGACAGAGAGACAGAGAGAAGGAAGGCAGTAAAGAAATGAGAGATAGGCTAGATTTTATGACTAAGAAAAGTTTTTAACAATTATTGAGTCTAGATAGTACTTATTTACATAGGTATTTCCTTCCCAGTTGCTATTACATCCCTTAAATATCTTGCCAAAAACACATTTTAGACAGCTTACTATATATGTATATATATATATATATATATATATATGTATGCATATATATGCATATCATATATATAATACAAATAAGTAAGTAAATACATCTTGGAAATGGGGAAATAAAGGTAGAGAAAATAAAAGAAAGACAGAATTTAATTCAATACACTTAATACCTCTCATCAGATTCTGTACACTTGCTAGATATAGGTGATGAATCTGTCTTCAGCAAGCTAGCAGCTAATACAGAAGAAGAAACCTGATCTAGGAAGCCTTATCAATGCCGTGGAGGGCCTTGCAGTCAGAGAAACCTACATTTGAATCCCAGCTCCAACCAGCTCTGTGGTCTTGAGTCCAAGTCATTGAAACTTTTAAGTCTGTTTCCCCCTCCAGAAAGTGGGAGTGATAATAATCAGCTCTTAGAGTTATGAGCTACACAAGTCAGGTATCTAGTAGAACAGCCGGCATTCAGCAAATATTTAATGTAAGTAATCCAACAGCTCATACAGTCCATAGGATAAAAAATAAATTAGTTGCTGGGGACCAGAGAGTAAATAGCTAACCCAGCAGAATGTGAATGAAACTCAAGTAAAGAGAGGATGAAGATCCAACCCAATTTCTTTAGCAACACTTGAGTTTTGAATCAATCATGGTGAAAAGTAAAATAACTTACACGTGGCCAGAAGTTTGGCAGTGGTTTCAGGCTTTGGCATAAGGCATTTGGGTTTGTTGCATGTGTGTGTTTGTGTGTGTGTGTCATGTTATTGTTTTAACCTTGTAATCCCTTGACTAAAAGTAATTCATCCCTTCACAGATTTGCACAGGTGGCTTCAACATCGACCTTCCTTTCTCTATTTTCTTCAGAAATAAACTGAACTTCCTGGCTCTGCTTTCCTCTCACTCCCTCCCTGGAGGCTGTGACAAGCTTCCTCTGGCTGAGAAGGCAGGAGAGTCCATTGAACCAGATTAACATTGTTTTAATGGATCCACCACTGCCAAGAGCTAGACTCACGAACTAACAAGATGGCAGGCATCCCTACCCGATCTTCGGGGGTGGGCATGAGAGTGGTTAGAACTTCACACACCCCCAGCCCTCTTTGGCTTTCCACATCTTTCAGCTCCAGATCCTCTGGGATTCCGGTCAGCGGGCTCCTGTGTCTCATTCTACCTCTGAAACCCCCAATGGCTGAGCCGTGATGATTTTTCCATGCCTCCCCCTGGGGCGTGTCAGTACAAAAAGCCCAAGTATTCGAAATCTTTTGGATTCATTCAAACAGATGTGCATATATACAATGGAATATTACTCAGCCATAAAAAGAAACGAAATTGAGTTATTTGTAGTGAGGTGGATGGACCTAGAGTCTGTCATACAGAGCTAAGTCAGAAAGAGAAAAACAAATACCATAGGTTAACACATATATATGGGATCTAAAAAAAAAAAAAAAATGGTCAAGAAGAACCTGGGGCAGGACGGGAATAAACACGTAGACCTACTAGAGAATGGACTTGAGGACACGGGGAGGCGGAAGGGTAAGCTGGGACGAAGTGAGAGAGTGGCATGGACATATATACACTGCCAAATGTAAAATAGAGAGCTAGTGGGAAGCAGCCGCATAGCACAGGGAGATCAGCTCAGTGCTTTGTGACCACCTAGAGGGGTGGGGTAGGGAGGGTGGGAGGGAGAGGCAAGAGGGAGGGGATATGGGGATATGTGTATATGTATATGTATAGCTGATTCACTTTGTTATTCACTTTGTTATTTGTTAAGCAGAAACTAACACACCATCGTAAAGCAATTATACTCCAATAAAGATGTTAAAAAAACAAACAAACAGATGTGCAATCGGGGTCTGTTAACTCTGCTCCCCAGTATCCAGTACTCTGGGTCCTCACACCCCACTGTCCCCAGAATTCACAACCCCAATAGATCCCATGAATAAAGACATGCCTACCTGTCTGTGGCTGTCTGGAAACAGTAGGGTCGTATTCCCTTCCCGCTTGTGCCTGGTTTCATCTTCAGTGGACCCATCGCCTTGTTACCTCCCACGTTAGTATTGCTCTGAGGCCAGAAAAGATGTGACTGGGGCCCAAAGTCATGTTTTCCCACAGGAGCCGGAATTGCCGTATTTCTCAGAAGGTTGTGTATTTTTATCCAGGACCGATTTGAAATGCTCCAAAAAAGAAGTTTTTTAAAGTAGGATCAGAGAAGTCAGAACAACAAAATATCCTTTACTTGGTAACTTAGTACTTCTTGGGAAAGGAAAAAAAGAAAACTCCCTGGGCCACAGAAGACAGCATCATGAAAGGAATACATTTTTATTATCAGAGACGTTAGGAGACAGTCGGTGAAAGCCTTCTAGCCGACCTTCTGACAATGAAGCACAGCACATCAGTCAACCACAAGATCTGGAGGCCTGCCAAGCTGCTTGTGATCAGACAAGGAAAACAGCATCAGGCTTAACAGCTTGAGTTTTGGACTCAAGTCGATTTGGGGATCATTTTGTGCATTCTCATTTTGGGTGGTTGACCTGCCTCTCCCACATACTAACTGCATGACTTGGGATAAATAACTTAATATCTTAAACCTCAGTCTCTTCCTTTGTAAAATGAGGCTGATTACATCTCTTCCATAGGCCTGCAGTGAGTTTAAAAGACAACTTACTATTGTATGCACAATAGGGTAGGGCCACAAACATTTATAAGTGCCTCCTTACATGGCACTTACATGGATGAATAAGTACCATATGAGGAGGAACTTACAAATGGATGGATGGTTGAAAAGGAAATGGTCACTGCCCTCAAAGAGCACACAATCTAGTGAAGAAGAGAAGGGCAAACATCTGATTACGATACGATGCAATACCCGCCCTAACTGAGGTTGGACAGACTGCTCTAAGGGGCAGAGAACGGGGACATTGTCCTGGTGGAGCCAGGACACAGACAGTGGCAGTCTGATCCCAGGGCTTCTGCCCTTCATCATCACGTCCAATGGCAGCAAAATGCCATGATCATCAGTCTAGCTCCCAGCCTTGTGAGGTGAGAAGATTCCAAATTCAGCTGGCCACTTTCTGTGACCCTGTTGGACCCACTGAAACTAGCCCCACCTGTGCCCTTTTTAAAATCTAGAAGACTATCAGAAAATAGATTCTCTTGGGCTTCCCTGGTGGCTCAGTGGTTGGGGGTCCACCTGCCGATGCAGGGGACACGGGTTCGTGTCCCTGTCCGGGAAGATCTCACATGCTGCGGAGCGGCTGGGCCCGTGAGCCATGGCTGCTGAGCCTGCGTGTCTGGAGCCTGTGCTCCGCAACGGGAGAGGCCACAGCAGTGAGAGGCCTCCATACCGCAAAAAAAAAATTTTTTTAAAAAGAGTAAAAGAAAATAGATTCTCCCTCAAAGGACTTTGGCCACTTCATTTATTTTCTTGAGGACCTTTGAGTCCATCCCACATCACACAGTCATTCAGCTGTGCTCAAAGTCTTCCATCAGAATCTTCCTGTAAGGATGGAAATGTCAAAATCAATTTCCTGGAGAAGAAACAAAAATGGCTTTTTTTCCTAAAATGATCCTGATAGCAAAATTTATGAGAGTAGAAACACGTCCTGAGGGATTGGATGGAAGGCTCACTGAGTCATTTTCATCTGAACCAGAGAAAGTCCTGGAGAAGAAACTCCACTGGTCCCCAGAGGACAGACTACTATATGTTTGAATTTGTCCTTGTTTCTAACAGCCACAGTAGTGGGGGATTTTTTTGGCGTTTGGGTTTTGGGGGGGGTGGTTTTTGAGTTTTTTTGCAAAGTGCTGGTTGTATCTCAAGGGTAGTGGGTTGGAAAAGCATTTTACGTGGGAAAACTGAACAAGCTGGAGTCACAGACAGAGGCTGGCATGTCACACTGCAGACAGCTCAGCGAAAGGTGAGGCATGTCCAGGTGCCAAGGATACTTGGAGAGGTCCAGAGCCCTGTTACGCTTTCTGGCGCTTCCATCTACAAGGACAGCTAAAATCTTACAGGAATATACCCGAAAGCGCGGCCCACTGTACCACAGAACCCCACACCCGGACTCATTACAGAATGGCCAAAAAGTAAACTGGTTTCTCTGCCACAGAAGGAGACAAGGTTCTGAAGTAAAAATTAGAAACAGTTCTTCCCCATACTATCCCTGCCCCCTCTAAATGTGTCGAACAGAATTTAAAGATTGTCAGCCTAGGGACTCCCCTGATGGCGCAGTGGTTAAGAATCTGCCTGCCAATGCAGGGGGCACGGGTTCAAGCCCTGGTCCAGGAAGATCCCACATGCCATGGAGCAACGAAGCCCGTGCTTCCCAACTACTGAGCCTGCACTCCAGCGCCTGCAATCCACAACTACTGAGCCCGTGGGCCACAACTACTGAAGTCCACGCGCCTAGAGCCCGTGCTCCGCAACAAGAGAAGCCACCGCAATGAGAAGCCTGCGGACCTCAACGAAGAGTAGCCCCCCTCTCGCCACAACTACAGAAAGCCCATGCACAGCAACGAAGACCCAACGCAGCCAAAAATATATAAATAAATAAATAAATTTATAAGGTAAATAAGTAAAGATTGTCAGCCTGAAGGATGACATCTCTATCCTGTACCATTCCCCTACCCCCATCCACTTGGTCCAGAAGTACAAACAGCTTCCCCCGAGTCTCAGGATAAAGAGACTGAGTGTGCCATGGGGACAGTTTAGGGGAACCATCAGGTCTTTTAAACAGGAGTGATCACCACGGTGGTCAGGACACCAGGGCCCACAGACGGCCGGAGCCCTGGAAGCTGGGCCGGCTGCATGTGGGATGACAGCCAGGGCTCCAGCTGAGGAACAGCTACGTGGATGCAGCAAGGCATGTCCAGGCAGAAGGCAAGAGGGCAGTGGCGGCTCCAGGATTTCACTTTCGGGAAAGACTCAGGGACAGCTGTTTTGTTGGAAGAGGACTAGAAAAGCTGAGTGTGTAGGCACTGGACACAGGACTGAGAAAACAGCAATCATCCATATCCAAAGGTGTAAGTGCTGTAGAGATTTGGGGGGATAGCTAGAGCCTCCCAAATCACACACTGCAAGCCGCCCAGACACGACAGAATCGAGAAGCTTCCTGGACCAGAATTCCCTAAGGTCACTGCTCTAAGGTCCCAAGCGGAATGGCAGATTTAGAAAGCAGGTCTCGCAGTGTGGGGGGACAGGCTCAGGCTGCCAAAGCCAGCTGCAAGATGTCCTGTCCAGCAGACAGGAGGCAGGGGGCTGGGAGGGCATGCGGTAACCCCTGAACAATGCAGCTACCTGGTGGTCAGCCGAGGGTCATGCATCCTGGGTGAGCAGAACGGTGAGGATGTCTGGGTGGGAGGGCCTGACCCTGTGGAGAGGCAGCGCTGGGTTCTGCTTGATTGTTTCCTGCCTCCGGCCCACATTGGTCTGGGAAGGAGGCGGGGCGGGCTGCAGGTGGGACGTCTGTGTGGCCAGCTGTGACCGAGCTGGAAGAGGCTGAGTCAGGGGAAACACCATGGAAGGTCAGGCTGGGGTTGGGGAGGACCTGCTGAAAAGAATCCTTGAACGTTCTAGGGAAGGAGGTGAGTCTCACTTCACGCGGGGCAGGAACTTCCTTCCCTCTTTCTTTCTTTTCCTTCCTCTCTCTTCCCTCACAGGCAAGCAACTAGAAGTAGGATGAGCTGTCTCAAGGAAGAAGAAATAAAAACAGCTTTTAAATGACTGGAGGTCATGTCCTGTTTGAAACAGCAGCAAGAAAAGAGAGCAGGGCGTTACCTCTCCCGCAGAGACCAGGCTGCCGTGATCTCTGGTCAATGGGATGGCGAGAGGACTTGAGGACCGTCTTCATAGGCTTGGGCTGAGGCATGAACCCACAAACCTCCCTCTATCACTCCTTTAAAGACACTGCTAACCACTTCCACATCGGCCCCAGCAGCACTTGATCCTTTCACTGTGGACGTTTCTGCAAGGTCTTCCTTCCCTGAGAGTCGAGTACAGAAGCCATAATCCAAGAGGCCGTGTCTGGGGCTCTTTTATCCTTGACTCGTGTTCCTGTGCATTTGGCCTAGAGCCTAAAGAGGAGACCCCCAGTCACAATCAAACAGTTAGGCGCTGAGCAATGCTATCAGAGCTCCCCTTTTCAACTCAGTTGAAGATTGACTAATAACCTAAGAAATAGTCATCCCTTTTTAATTTTCCGATGAAACGTAACCGTCTTCAAGGTGCCAATTTTCCGTAGCCTGCCCTTCATCCATCCAGTCTTCAAATATTTGCCAATATTTGAAGTTGCAAATATTTGTTAAATGCTCCGTGGTTTCCACAGGGAAGCAGGAGAGATCACAGAGCTGTCAGTACTTCGATGCAGCAGTAACTTAAAACAAAGAGATAAGGTAGACCTTGGAAAGATAAAATGTAAAATCGGTATCTGGAACCATAGGCCCAGTCACCTTAAAGCATCAGGACAGCTCCCTGTACATGTCAGACATTCGCAGCATTGGGTAGAAAAGCAGCGGAGCTGGCCCACCAGCCAAAGGACCATGGCAAGGCCCGGCCGGCACATCCAGGGAGCCAGGGACCTGAGCTGTGCACTGGCTCATGTGGGTGATGGAGAGCAGAGCCCCACGGGGAGAGAGGAGCATCAGGCCAGCTGTAGCTCAGGGCATGAAACAGGAAGTTTTTTAACTCACCAAGTAATCTCTGAGGAAAATCGGGATCCTTCTACCAGCCCACAGAGAGAGAGTGCACCAGCTGAAGTTCAAGAGCATCCTTTTAGTCTCCTTAGTACCTCTGGTTCTTATAAATTACCTTGCTTACTTACTTTACAAGTAACCTTGGTTACTGTAAGTCTGCCCTTGAGAGATTGGGTCAGCTGGAAATTTCAGTGCTTGTGGTAAATTCAATCAACATCTACTGAGTGAACAAATGAATGAGATTAGGCTTCTGTCTGCAAGTTTGAAGTTTCAACTCTGAGCCGCAGGCAATTCCTGGAGGCCACACCTTCTTGTGAGCATCTTGGGAGATACCCTGCCAGTCTTTCCCGGGCTCTGAACCATCACCACTTTTTGCTCCTTAGTCAGATGTGCAACTAACATGTTGCTAACACAGACAAAAACAAATAAAACCACGTCTTTGACCAGGAGGGAAAACACTGGTACATCAGAGAATAATATAAAGCAACAGATAGCTGCTAAATCACGTGGTTCATGGGCAGGAAACTAGGGACAGCTAAGAAGGGCCTTATGGAAAAGATGGGCATGAATTGGCTCTGTGGGTTGACGTGGCTGAGGCACCGGGCCACGGTGCCCTGGATAGGGATGGAAATGTGTGGGACTGACAAAGAAGGTGGGAACACTTGAAGGAACACAGAAGGTTTCCGTTTTGAAGTGCTGGTTATGATGTCAGAGACCTTAGACTGACCAGATCCTGCAGTGTCTTAAAGGTCAGGCTGCTGCAGTCCATGTAGTGGAAGCAGACCTAAGAAGACAGAGCCGGTGAGAGGACACAGGCTGGGTCACAGAGGAGAAAGAGTAGAAGTAAGGGAATGGCTAAAATATGAAGGCAGGAATACACAGACAAGGGCTATGGAGTCTACGTTTAGGACTTTGTCCCTCCCCTCAACTGTCTAAATTTTTTCTCCTATGTTCTACTATGTCAACTCAGCCTACTTTATTTTGCTGACTTCTAATGTCCATACATTATCTGGTTTAAGTCTCCCAACAAATGTGAAGTACATATTCTTTTCCCCATTGTGTAGGTGAAGAACAAAGAAGCTACTTGCGAGTTGAGTAACTTGCCTAAGGTCATGCAGCTGACTAGCAAATAGCTGGCCAGAGGCAGAGCCCTGAATTCAAACACAGGTCTGCCTGAGCTAAAGGCCAATCATCCTTTGTGTCTGTGTGTGGGGGGGTGAACAGTTTTCCAGCTATTTAGAGAAGTTAGAAAATATGATTTCTTAGCAGAGGCTTTAAAAGTCAAGTTCTATATTTGGCACCTAGGTTTTTTGTATGCTTTTATAACCACATCACATTTAGTCCAGGAAGAATTTGCTCTCAAGAAGCATTACTTAAGCATTAGGTAAATGAAATTCTCACAGATACTCAATTCTTAATAATATAAGAACAGGATCAGCATTAATTAACACAGTATATCAAATAGGATTCATGGCTTAAACCAGAAAACGTTTATTATTTCCTTACAGTAATGGAGTCCAAGAATAAGCAGTTCTGCAGCAGTGACAGTGGCACCACAGGACCATCAAAGACCCACACTCCCATCTCCCTACTCCAGCATCCTTAACGCAGGAGCTTCCATCTTCAAGGTCACCTCAAAATCCGTTATGGTGCTGAAGGTCTAGCCATCAAGTCCATGATCCTGGTCGGCACTGAGGAAGTGAGGATGAGCTAGGAAAAATGCCCTGCCTCCATCTGACCCTGTCATAAAGCGCACTTTCTAGAAGTCCCTCCCAACAGATCCCACTTGAAACTAATTGGCCATTCCAAGGCAGAATGGGGGCTGGAAACATGTCTTGTTCTAGGCAGTAATGTGCTCAGCTAAAAAAATCTGTCACTCAGGAAGAAGGCAAGAATAGATACTGAGTAGGCAACTAACAGCCTATACCACTCAGATCACCTGAATCAGCAAGGAAGTCAAAAATTAATTGAAATTCAGACAGTATGCTAGGATTCCATTTGCATGTGAATCATGGAAATCTGAGGCTCTTACAGCACTTTTCTGCAGGCCAAAGAATGCAGAGATTTGAACACATATTTGAGGATCTTTAGGAGGTTTTTTTTTTAATGACCTTTGGGTATTTTAATGAAAGAAGTTTGCTCCTGTCAAGTAAGCTTGGTTTCCTGAGACCTGTCAAAATGTTCTCTTATTATATTTCTAATATAAGCTCTTAGCATAATGAGGGCAATATATGAAGGGTGAGAAATACAGCTATAGGGGCTGGGAAGGTTGATGCTGGGTCTGGAGAGTATTAAGCAGTGAAAAGATGGCCCTTTTTACACAAATGAACACCAACGTGAGGCGCCTTCCCTGAGAGCTCAGCTTGTCCACAGAACTAAGTTGTATCATGAGAATTGCAGGGTGAAAATTGTCTACTATTTTTAAAGCCAACCCCAAAGAGGATTAATCTTGCTTCCCCAGGACCACCAGAATTGGTCTCTTATTGGTAAAGTAGATTCCTCTGCACCCTTTGTTTTATTCCTAAATGGGCCAGTATGTTTTAGGATTAAGGCAGCCTTGGAAACTTTTCAACAAGGTCAGAGTTCAGCCATCAGCCAAGCAATTCTGATTTTGAGAACTCATGAGAAAAGGACCAGCTATCTCCGTGATTTTCCAGACTTAGCTAATTTCGAGTAAATACGTGAAAACAGTCTCTTAACCCTGATTCCAAATCTTCTGATTATGCCAGAAATAAAATCTGCAGAATTTCCAAGACTTACCATTTTTGACACTTTAAAAATAATGTCAGACCATTTTCAACTTACACTAACTTGGGAAAACCATTATAAGACAGTGCTGGGCTGAGGTAAACAGCTCTAGTTCACCTTTAAATAAAATAGTGACCTATTTTTAGAGACCAGGGGTTTCAGTGTTTTACCATTCTGGAAGTAAACATCATCATCTTTCCTTCTATTTCAATGAGCACAGCTGTCTGGGTGGGGATGTAAACATCCCCTGGCGGTGTTGTGAATCCAAACACAACAATGTCAGGCTGCTGTGTGAGAACCAGGAAAGGAAGCTGACTACAAACTGCACAAGACCTGATCTATTTTCATTATCTAATCGAAATGAAATAGGACCTACAAGATAGATAATAGACTTGGGCCTCTTTTAGAAATTAGCCCTTTCGTCAATCCATGCTTCTCCTAGAAGTACAAAGATCCGGATGGAACTCTATATTAATCTTATTTCTTATTTTCTTTTTTTTCTTGTTTCAAGCCACCAGGTCATGGCAGAGAAGTCAATAGGCATGTGTTAGAATGATTTATTTTATTTATTCAGACTCTCTAAAGAACAGGTGAGGGAATTCCCTGGCAGTCCAGTGGTTAGGACTCAGTGCTTTCACTACAAAGGGCCCAGGTTCGATCCCTGGTTGGGGAATTAAGATCCAGCAAGCAATGCAGCAAGGCCAAAAAATAAAATAAAATAAAATAGGAGATACCTTAACACAAATCGAGCCACTGTAGAGATAAGGCCTGGGGTAGTAGATGGGAGTCTCTAAATCACCAGACACCCAGGTGGGTTCTCAAGGGCACAGGCAAGTATACTTAATTCAACTCTAGGTGTGAATATTGGTCAAGCATCTTTACCACACTGAGTCCCATTGTAGCCCCAGGGATTCAGTGATGATGTGGCCCTGACTTCAGGGAGCTCACTCTCTAGTGAAGTGGGGTGGACATGCACAGAAAGGCCTCGCAACACTGCAATATGACTACAGCTTAAAATAAGGATGCCTAGACTACCTTAGGAGCAGAATGAAGATGATCTGGGAGAGAATATTTGATATTTAAATATTTTTTACAAATCACTATCTTTTTTTTTTTTTGCTGTTGTTTCTTTGGGTACAAAGGAAACCTTAACAGAATTTTTTAGAATACAGACTTTTACAGGCTATACTCTGATCATAATCAAATGATGTTAAAACAAATAATAAAAAGATATTCAGAATGGAAATGTTCTGGGTCTTGAGTGTGGCAGCGTTTACCCCAGTGGACACATTTGTCAGAACTCACTGAGCTGGACACTTAAAATGGGTGCATTTTAGGGCTTCCCTGGTGGTGCAGTGGTTGTAAAAAAAAAAAAAAAAAAATGGGTGCATTTTATTAGAAGGCATTCACTCCCAAATACCTCCTGGATCAAAGCAGAAATCAAAACTAACATCTGCAGGAAACGATGAAAAGGAGAAGAGTTCACACCCAGGCCTGAGGACGTGGCTAAGTTGGACTTGGAAGAAAATTCATGTTCTTAAATACTTGCATTATTCCAGAGAAAAGAGCAGTGGTAAAGGCACTTAACTCTTAAAAATTCTCATGGGACTCTACATTAATCTTATTTTTTATTTTCTATATTTTATGATGTTTTGACTTCTTGGGGGCCCTGGCTGGCCAGGGAGAGACTGCCCTCCCAGGGCTAATTCCTAAGATAATAACTTGCCCGTTAACACACTTTTCATATGAAAACCAACCAATCCTGAGTCCATACCCTTAGCCACCTTCTATACCTAACTTTTACACACCAAGTCAGTATTTCCCCTGCCCTTAATCAACCCAGCACCAGCTATCAGACAACTAGGGATGGCCCCTAGGCCCCAACTGCCAGAATCATTCAAACTAGCAATCCTAAAATGTTTCCCTGCTCTGCCCTGCCTTCCCACAGAAAGAAAACACTGTGTTTTCCCCTCACTCCTTTCTGCCCCCGGACTGACTGGTGCTTCCCCATGTGACCCTGCAGAGTACGGCATGACCCCTCATTTGGGGAAATGTAGGTAATAAAAATCTTCTTTCAGTGGCAGTAGCTATGCTGTCATACAGTCATCTCTATAAATTAAAATCGCATGGGTGCCAATATTGACACAAATCCCCACTCACTAGTGCTTCAGAACATGGTACTAAATGCAGAAGTGAAAGTCTCAGTTCTCTCTATGTCCATCGTCCAGTTAGCTGGCCCAGTCTATGTACAGTTGGGTACATATGACATCTGACAGGGGAAAAGTATTCTCTCAAGTGTGTAAGCATGTCAGAAGAATCTCATCTCACAAGACTCTAATACATTTGTGCCCTGGCTTTCCTCCCACGCTGAGAACAAAAGAGAGGTTCATTCCATACAACAAAACTCTTCTAACCAAGATGCAGGATGCAGACTCAGACCCTCTTAACCCCCTGCCTGGACCACTGTGGCCTCCCAGACTTGTAACCAACAGTGGCCTGTGGGCCAGGTCTGACCCACAGATGGGTCTTATTTGGCCATCATAATATGTTTAAATACACTTAAGCCAACATTTAAAAATCACAAAATTTCACACAAAAATCTAGATTTCCAGCTTCTTTTAAAATGTGAAAACTTTTGTGGTGCTGACCTGTTCTCCCACATGGCAACCACCAGCTGGAGCTGACGAGAGTATGCCGCTTAGCTGGGGTTTATCCCTTTTGGCCCTCAATGCCCCATTGGTTCAAGACACCAAGAACGAGTGTCAGTGGCCTTTTAACACTGTGCTTGCTCAGTTGACTATCTCATACTAGAGGTGTTTTTCTGTATCCCCAAGGGCATCAAGTAAGGGGCCCTGGAACCAGACATTGCCTGGGTCCAAACCCTGGGCCTCCCACTTTTGTCATGAGCTTGATCTGGGCCAGAGTTGCTCATCAGCTTGTACCTTAATAACCTCATCATTAAAAAGAAGGATAATAATTGTACCTACCTGTTGTAAGGATAAAGGATTTAAAAGCACTTAAAACAACGTCAGAGTGGGCTTCCCTGGTGGCGCAGTGGTTGAGAGTCTGCCTGCTGATGCAGGGGACGCAGGTTCATGCCCCGGTCTGGGAGGATCCCACCTGCCACGGCGCGGCTGGGCCCGGGAGCCACAACTACTGAGCCTGTGCGTCCAGAGCCTGTTCTCCACAACAGGAGAGGCCACAACAGTGAGAGGCCCGCATACCGCAAAAAAAAAAAAAAGTCAAAGTGACGCCAAGTAAGAGTACAAGGTATTAGCTTTCAAAATCCACGTCTTCATTCAAAATTGAGTCAGGGGGAGGGGAGGGACTGAGAAGACCATGTATTTAAAAAAACTAAGAAAATGTTTCTTGGTAGAATGAATAAAACTCACTCCCAGATGTTGAACAGGGAAACCACGAGCCAGCTTCATTCAGTCACTGACTGTCCTGCCTGTCTGGACTCTATAGGCAGTGTCATATAACAGAGCCCAGCTCGAGGCTCTCTGGTCCCTGGTCTAATTCTTTCTAGAGTATTCTTCCCAGAGCAAAGCTCTACTCACTTCCCTCAACCTTTAGAGGAGCCAGCCTCCCTAGCCTGACAGCAGGGTCCCCTATGATGGGTGCCTCATTACTCCCTTTATACAGGTTGCATTCCAGCCAAATGACCTACTGACCATCTCCCCAGATAAACCACCAAACATCTCCCAGATGAACTATGGAACACTTCCCACACCTGCAGTGCTCAAGGCCACCTCTGAACCTGGTCCCTGCTGTTGGTGGTCCCTGCCATGTTCTTTCTGCCCTGCACACAGCTTGCTCAGATCCAACCCACCCTCCAGGTCTAATACAAAGGGCTACTTCCTCATGAAAAAGTACTGATCTCTCCACTTGAAAATAAGCTCGCCCTCTAAACTCCCCCTAGCTTTTTCTCTTACAACATTTCACACTTTCTTCATTGAACTGCTGTTAAATGTATACATCTCTTCTTTTTCCCACTAAACTGTAAAATTCTTGAGAACATACTTTTTTTATTTTTCTCAAAGCACCAATCACAGAAAAATGCATTTAACCCGAGATTAACTAAGAGACTAGAGGACAACATTTTTCCCCTTTTTAAAATATCTTCTAAAATATAGTCTGGGTTTTGGTACAACACGGAATTTGGCCAACAGACACAGCCTCTCTCAACTTCCCAGAAAAGCGGTGGAAGGTGAGTCATGGGAGGTAGGGATGGGGAAGCAGGTAGGAAAGGAAAGTAAACACACTGAAGATTCAAGTGAGTGCCAGAATTAGGAGGAATTTTCAGGGACTTCAAGACCAGTGGGACTGGATGCAGAAACATGAATCCTGGTGCACAAATGCAAGGCTACTTGAAACAGCGTAAACCTGCCCACCAGGAAGAAGGTGGGAGGATTTTTCTCCCTCCTACTCTCTAACACACTGTCCTAAATGTAAGTTTGCAAGTTATGAGAAAATAGAACTATCCTTAAAAGTAAGAACATAAAAGAATGGAGCAACAATCAGGCAAGAAATTAAGGAAGCCTGTCAGTAAAATAACACTCCCCTCAAAAAAAGAAAAAGTGCAGATGTGAATACATCAAAAAGATGAGATTGTTGGGATTATGTATTTTTCCCCTCTTGCTGATTTGTATTTTCTAGTTTTTCTAGGACTGCTCCTGTAATAATAAAAAAGTAACTACCATTACTTTTTTTTAAAGTTGTTTAAAGTACCAAATAAAATGACATGAGATATCATATTGCCCATTAGGATAGACCTTTTAACTATCAATTTTATTCATAGCTAGCATTTATTAAGCACTTACTATGTATTGAATAATATGCTGTGATTTATTATCACCTCAATTTGTCATTATGTCATACCATTTACTTTTGAGAAACTGAGGTTCAGCAAAATTAAAGAACTTGCTTCAGGTCCCACAGGTAGGAGATGGTAGAGGCCAGGTCCACCCAGGCACCTCGGATTCATTCCATGGTTTCAGCTCAAACCACCAGGTATAGGCACAGTCCTGCAGGGGGCGCTGGGAGACACTGTCACGTGCTGTTGCTGGAAGAATAAATGGTACAATCTTTCTAGAAAGCAATTGTGCAATAAATGCCAAGCGGTTTTCAAATGTTCACATTCTTTGCAAGTAATAACTTTAGGAATATATGCTGAGGAAATAAGTTGAGATTCTGCAAAATTTATGAACAGGATGTTCACAGCATCATTATTTATTACAGTGAGAAAATGCAAACAACTGTATGTCAAAGAAGGGAAACAGTTAAATAAATTATAGTGTTTCAATTTAAAATTATTTTCAAAGACTTCAATAACATGGCAAAATCTTAAATAAAATAGGCGAAATATGAAAGCTAATTTTATATAATTCTGTTTTGTAAATATATAAAAATCTATTTACATACACATGCATAGAAAAAGAACTAGGAGGAAAATCACCCAGCTGGAATTTACTGTGATGAGATTATAGATTTTTTAAAAATTTCTGTGCTTTCCGTATTTATTATGATGAATACATTATTTTCATATGCATAAAAATAAATTTTCTTATACAAGATTCATTCTTCAAAAGCCTGATTTATACTCAACTTTCTGGATTACACCAGTTGCCTCAAAAACACCTTTATTTAAAAGAAATGTTTTCAGATTTTAGTTTAATTCCTACAATATATAAGTAAACTGTAAGCATTCCATACGAGCACTGTTAATATTAATAATGTAACATAACACATTTAATTCACATGGAGCCCCCAAATTAAAATGTGATCACTATTAGACAAAAAATTAGAAACTGTTTTATTTGCAGCAAAGGTCTGTTTGTCTTGAATCCAAACTACTGGAAAACTAAGATAAATATAATTATCCCATGCTGTACAGTTGACGCGTAATTACTGTTCATAATGATGACTCCAAGACATTGCAAGACCCAGAAATGTCTTCTAAGCCACCAAAAAAAGATTGCATTGCATTACATTACATAGCTTCATTGTTAAGACTGTTTTATTGTTCTGAATTCTCAGAAAATTGGCCAACCTACATCTGGCAGGTACAGTTATTTTCAGTAAGCTAAAATTGTCTATCGATCAGAATGCCCTATTCCCCCTATTCCCCCATGCTTTTGAATAAACTAGAGTGCACTATATATTTATCAGAATTTGTTCAGAAAAAATGAGGAGTATGAAATGCCTCTCAGCTCTTTAAGTTTACGGGGGCCAGGAGTTACAAAAACAGAGAGTATGTGGGATTGGTAAAAAGAGAAGGAAATCCTGCAGGTGGTTAGAGAGTAGTTGGAAAGGGCCCTGTTTAAAGATAATGCGATGTTGGGACTGTCAAGTTCCATTAGCAAAAGCGAGTGAAGAGAAACTTCCGCACAACTGCTAAAAAGAGGTCAGAAGCCAGAAGAAGTTTGGCAAGCGTTGAGTCTGGAGCGAGTCCTGTGTGGGAACTGCAGGATGCTCCGGGCAAAGGACAATGGCAGGAGGAACCATTCTCAGTGTTCCCTGGTGGAAACGCACCTCACTGCCATTCTGAGAAACAGAAAACACGGCTGCAAGGGGCTTCGGGTTTGGGGTCAGCACTCTGAGCAGGGATCACCCACGTTGTCCTTCTGGAGAGCTTCTTTGGGCTTCCTGCAATCACATGGTTGCTGCTTGGGACCCCCCAGGGAGGATAGAGCTGTGCTGACCAAGACACAAGAGAAGCTGTAGGCTGGTAAGCAGTGCTGGACAGTGGTGGTGTTTACCGAGAGCCACAGAGAGAATAGCAGACTAGCCAGCATCACAGCTGCCTCGTGGATTTTAAATCCACCCACAGACAGACCATGGTTGAGCATTAGGCAGTACCTGTCCCCAGTAATAATTGTTGTTATATCAGGAACTCCATGAAGCCGTTGGCTAAACATAATGCGTCCATCTAGAGCTGTGCTATCCAATATGGCAGCCACAGTGTCACATGTGGATATTTAAATTAATTAAAATTAAATATAATTAAAAATTAATTTCCTCCATCACTCTAGCCACATCTTATGCGCTCAATAGCCACATGTGACTAGTGGCTACTGTACTGTACAGTGCAAATATAGAACACTTCCTTCGGCATTACAGAAAGTTTTGTGGAACTTGTTGAAGCCAACGTTGATATATGAATAGAGCCAAATACAAGAGGCTTATGCGTTTTTAAGACAACATACGAGAACTCAATGAATGTTTGTGCTTGCACCTGGCTGTTTTGAGCTAAGCCTCCTGGGCCTCCAGGTGTACCAATTTATACTCCTTTGCCAGGAATGTTTGAGAAGCAACACATAGTGGTCAGTCGGCACCTAGAACACTGCATCTGACATCCCTTACATACTGCTTATCAGATTTGTGAACCAGAGGAGAAGCCAGATTTTGAGATAAAGACTGTTCTCTTGGGCTTCCCTGGTGGCGCAGTGGTTGAGAGTCCACCTGCCGATGCAGGGGACACAAGTTCGAGCCCCGGTCCGGGAAGATCCCACATGCCGTGGAGCGGCTGGGCCCGTGAGCCATGGCCGCTGAGCCTGCGTGTCCGGAGCCTGTGCTCCACAATGGGAGAAGCCACAACAGTGAGAAGCCCGTGTGCCAAAAAAAAAAAAAAAAAAAGACTGTTCTCTTGGGCTCCTTCTGCTTGTAAGCAGCTTCTTGCCCATAGGTAATACTTAGCTACTCCCAGAAGCAGAAAAGTAAATTAAAAAAAAATATTTTCCACCCCAGGTCTTCAAGACCCAGTAGTCATCTCTCTCTTTCCATCCTTTGTCTGAGCCAGATCAACTGGTGGAGAGTCACAGGCAGGATTACCCAGTTCCCCCCAACTTGAAGATAGGCAAAAAGGGGCAAATGTTTGTAACTCAAGTTTTCTTTCCAGAGTAATTTTAGCATTTATTAGTCATTGTGTGCTCTAGAATACATGGGTGTCTCTAAGGACCTCCTGCTTCCTGTGGCTGATGTTTTAACCTCCACCCCACCTTGGTGAGGTTCATGCAGCTTGAGAAGAATGCTCTCTAGCTCAACAATTGACTATATCTTAAGGACAATAAGTCGATCTTTTAAAAAAAAAAATGGGGCTGAAAGTCAAACCTTGTAAAATAATTCAGACATTTTATAGTGTTGTTCTGATTACATACAATTCCCACAAGAAGGGAAGTACCTTTAAAATAAGGACTATTCAATACTAGTACAGGATTTCCTCTTGTTGTTGATAATTTCCTCCTAACAGAAGACATGACACAGTCCAAACCAAATTCAAAGGAGGTGTCCAGAGACAACGCGGCATCTACGTTCCTCGGGGAACATTGTTCAATCTAATTGATGTTTTCCTTGCAAAGCAATAGTGAGTGCAACTATTTTTATCCAGAACAAAATAGGTTCCCCCTTAATCTTATGATGCCCCCACCCCCAACTTGTTTTATATGTAGTCAGAATCACAGCGTGTACCTTTCCAAAGTCAACGTTTCCATGAAATGTTATAAACAATAGGCAAATTTAAATGCCAAACTATGTTCTCACTCAGCAGGCAAACCTTTACCAGCCACAGAGTCTTGAATTGTGGAAATTCTGGTTCAACCGTTGCATTTCCAGTGGATTCTATCTTCTCAGCAGGAGTGATGCCCAGAAAAGGGTCGTCAACTTCTGTGAAGTTAAAGACCTTCCTTTTTGCTGGAATAATGACACGTGTTGTGTACAAATCAGTTTAAGTCACCTGTGGAAGCTGACGCCTTTAGTTACATACGGTCGAGTTCTCTAAACAGACAATAAACCTTGATTCTTGTATATACAACGGCAGTAAATCAGTAAGCACATTTTGGCAGAACATTCTTCCAATTTCCTCCCTTCAGCCAAAGGCACAATTCGACCTTCACAATTTGGCCAGACTTTCTAGAAATAAACGAAGGTTTGTCTTTTGTCCAATTACATAAACATACCTAATGCAGAAGATGGTTCCTACATGAGGTTGAACTAGATAAAAGCTGCGATTATGAAAAATAAAACTGCCTAGAAGGGGGGAAATGTCACAAAACAGTAATAGGAAACCTACAAGAGCCCCTCATCGCACAGACTTTTGGAATTTTAGCGTGAGAGCGTCATACAATGTGAGGACACCGGTCAGCATAGCCCAATGCTCAGCTACAGGCATTCAAGAAATGAATACATGAAGAATGAACATATAATCTAATTAATTGTCATGGTAATATTCAAATTATATGTTTTCCAGGTCACACCAGCAATCTGATGGCTGAAATAAATTCACAGCAAGAGTGACCAAAACACTATTTCTTTGGCTTCATTTGTTCTCACTACCATGTATGTAAAAGTCAAGAAGGTGGGCTTGTAATCCAGACAGATCAGGTTAGAATTCCTACCCCCGTACTCGCAAGCTGTGTGCTATTCTTGGGCACGTTGCTTACTTTCTCTGGAGACGGTTTCCTCATCTGTAGAGCAGCTATAATCATAGAACCTACTTTACTGTGATGTGAACATTAAAAGAGAGACAGGGTGTAGATACCTGGCCCATAGTAATCATACACTATTATAAATATTTATTATTAAACTATTGCCGTATCATCATCATTATTCTGTCGTTGTCATCTTGTGCTAATTGTGGTTGTTACTCTCAAGCCCAATTCCCCGTGGCTAGTTTCTTTTAGTGGCCCAGGGATAGCTCACAATTTCTTCTGCCCTCAAGATGACATTTTCCTCTTCTCTTACTAAACAGCTGCTACCAAAGTTGTCTGCACTGCCTCAAAGCTGCCAAGACCACAGAAGCATCATGTCTTTCCTGCATCCTTTCCAGATGCTTTGTGCTCAGAAGGCTTCCTTGGGGGCGGGGAGGGGGGAGGCATGGGGGCAGGGAGGGCTAGCTCTATTCTCCATCGGGCTTTGGCAGTGACCTGTGGAGAAAATACCCTTCATCACCAATCACACTGGGCTGTAGCTCAGCCTGGGGTTCTCAGTGCCACTGCAGGCATTTTAGTGAAACGCCTTTTTAATTTTCAGGACCCTCTTTATTGCAGGTCCTGGCATGGGTCCTTGGGGACTGGCCTGGAAAAGAAAATCTAGATGACAGACACCGCTCTGTGATCAAAGCAAACCCCATCCCCCCACTGCCGTGTTCCAAGGCTGGTTGTCCTTGTTTTTGTCAGTTCCATCATCCCTTGAGTTCTTCCCAGAAGTCACCTGAGTCCTTCCTGTAACTACGTTTCCCCAGATAAGCACAGACCTGACTGCATTTTGGGGCACAGCCACTCGGGGGACCCAGACTGAGGCCTGTCCCCCCATCCCAGCCCTGCCGCAGAAGTGAAGAGCAACACTTCAAGTCTTGAATTATTTGGCCAAAGCATCATTAAATACCACATGGTAAAATACCAAAGAGCTAGCCAAGATCCCTGCACAGACTGTGGAGGGTTTCAGCAAATGCCGGGGGTCATGAAGTCCCACCATCCACCTCTGATTTTTCCTCTGGTCCTCATTGCCAAGTGCCTGCATGTGTTACATGCTTGTGGCAAGCCCAGTGTAAACAAACAGAAACACGGGGCCATTCAGGTGACTGTCCTAAAGTTGCAGACAGCCCTGTAAGGAGCTGCAGGCATGTACCCCTACACTTCATCAACTCTGATGGCGACACGGGAGGCTGACCACAAACACGCCAAAAGATAACATTTTTCTGTGACGTTTTAACTTGATTTGGCCCAATGCTCCTCATTGTTTGGTAGTCTGGGTCTTTTCTTTCTGTTTGTTAGTTTTGAATTTTGTTTCTTTGCTGTTAAATATGCTGAGAAACAATCTTCTTTATCTTATTGCCCTGAGCATCCTTGGAGGTCACCCCGCCACCCCAGAGGGGAGGAGAGGAGTATTGTTTTGTTTTGTTTTGTTCCTAAACTCTACAAATAATAGAAGAAATGATATTGTTTGTATTGGGTGCACCTGCTTCCCTAAACCAGGGTGAGGTGTTTTGTTTTTTTTTTCCTCTCCACCCCCTCTCTCCTTTTATCTTGACTGGGCGTCCTTTGTTGTTTGGTGGGAATTTGAGTGGCTCCTGCTTTCTTAGGGAACTTCCTATCCCAGGGAATTCAGAGATTCTCCCCAGGGGCCCCCAGAGACTGTATTGTTTTATTCCCCCACCCCATACCCTCCCATTTCACATAAACACGCACCCAAACACACAAGATATTTTTATAAAGGAGCAAAAGAAACAGAATCCTGAAAAGGTTTCCTGCATGTGTGCTGTGTGTGTCTGTGAATGTGTTTTTACACAAGTATGTGCATGTTACAAAAAAGGAGAATGGAAATATGTATGGTTTCCTACGTGCATTCTCTTTAAACTTGACTACAACAGAAGTTAAATACAGGAATTTCTTCTTTTGCTTCCTTTGCTTTTCTCCAAGTTACAGGACAGCCCCAGCTGATCAGCAGCTCGACACCCCCTCCTCTTTGTCCCATGACCTTCTTTCCCCAGGACCAGTCTCAGCCCCTAGTTGCAGGGGGTCACTGGACAGCACCTACCAAAAAACCCACAGTGCAGGGAGAAATGCACTCAGCCCCGCTGGTTCTATTTTGTAAGTCTCTGGATAACGAGAATCATGCCCTTTTTCATCTTTGGCCCTCCAGCTCCTGGCAAAGAGCCTCACGCATAGAACATGCTCAGTAAATATTTGTAGAATGAATGTGGCATGACATGACTTTGGACAAGCCACTTCGCAGCTCTAGCTCTGATTTTCTCTTCAATAAATAGGAGTCGATTTCTCGAATTTTTTCTAACGCTATTATGATTCTCTTTGTCTAAAATGGATTTGGAGTTATCTCTTTACAATAGTTAGGATTAGATGCATGTAATAGAAAACAAAAGTTAAGTAGTATCTTAGATAAGTTGAAATTCTCCTCTCATGTAAAAGAATTCCAAAGGTGGGCAGTTCAGGACTCCAAGATGTCATCGGGGACCGAGGCTGCCATCTTCTGCCTTGTCATCCTCAGTCCAAGAGAGATGCCACCATGTCCTCCTTTCAGATGAGTGGGAGGAGAAAGTGTGGGAAGACAAAGGACCTCTTTCACAGCTGAGCCCAAATGAAGTACTGGCCTCAAAATCCCACTCACCATTTTGTTTATATCTCATTGGCCAGAATTTAATCACATGCCCAACCCAACCTGCAAGGAGGTATATACATTCACTTAGCTGGACACAATATTGCCCCAAATAAACACCAGGATTGTATTACTAAGGAAGAAAAGGAGAATGGATATTGGTGTCAAGTAGCAGTCTTGCTACGTTATTCAACATTGTTTGGCCTGATTTCATCCTGAAGTAGCTGTTCCCCTTTTTTAACTACCTACCCCTTCTTTGAGATCTTAAAGGTTTCCCAAATCCTAATGACATTTTCACTAGTCCTTGAAAAATGAGCAATAGAATTGGTATTTTTCAAATGCTAAATTTATAATTAAATGCATTTGGCTTAAAGGACTGCCCTTTATTTGTGATTATTTTCATTCTTTCTCTCACACGAAAATTTGCTTTTTTCATGAAATGTTGTTTATGGAAGACGATAGTTTGTTTTTATTAATGCCTTTACTTTGAAAAATAAAAATTTTGAACTGTATGTCAGTCATCTGATTGTTTTGTAAACTTTTTTATATTGAAGTATAGTTGATTTAGAATGTTGTGTTAATTTCTGCTATATAGCAAAGTGATTCAGTTATACATATATACACATTTTTATATTCTCTTCTATTATGGTTTATCTCAGGATATTGAATATAGTTCCCTGGGACATACAATAGGACCTTGTTTTTTATCCATTCTCTATGTAATAGTTTGCATCTGATAACCCTAAACTCCCCGTCCATCCCTCCCTCACCCCCTCTCCCTCTTGGCAACCACAAGTCTGTTCTCTATGTGCGTGAGTCTGTTTCTGTTTCATAAATAGGTTCATTTGTGTCATATTTTAGGTTCCACATGTAAGTGATATCATATGGTATTTGTCTTTCTCTTTCCGGCTTACTTCACTTAGTATGAAAATCTCTAGGTCCATCCATGTTGCTGCAAATGGCATTATTTCACTCTTATTTATGGCTGAGTGTATAAACTGGTTTTGTAAATTCAGAAGTCTAAGAGCATTGCCTTAGACCATTTCCTTAGTTCTCTCCCCAAACTCCATCTTCTGAGAACAGAGGGTTGAGTATATTAAACTAGAAAAACTTCATGCACGTGTGTTTGTACCCCATCAATAATAGTAGAGAAGTAGAGAACAGAGGTGTAGTTCATTCAAGAGGAACATAAACCTTCTCAATTCTTTTTTTTTAATTGAAGTATAGTTGATTTACAATGTCAAGTTAGTTTCAGGTGTACAGCACAGTGATTCAGTTATACATTCATATATATATATATATATACACACACACATATATATTTTTTCAGATTCTTTTCC